>NC_133771.1:214695304-214768731 GCF_003597395.2 Chelonoidis abingdonii | reverse complement strand
TTTCACTCAAGTATCATCTTAAATGCTAATATTTCTTTTTTGATCTTTGAATTTAAACTATAGCAATAGACAAGACTTGTTTGCTTACATCACAAGACCTGAGCAAACACCTTCCCTTCTACCTCTAACAATGCAGACTTGCATTTCAAAGCTCTGTTCATTTACATATCTTGCTAACCAGTTCTTAAGGTTCGCCCATGGCTCAGGTCAGTCGGTGAGGTGAGTTTATTAACCCTTCCTGGCCCTGTCACCTTTCAATGAGATATTATATTATACTCATAACATCACATGGTGACAGCTGACCTGTACACTGACAGAATGGGAGGCTTGCTGGTCCCCTCACTCCCAAAGCTGGCTGCTATGGGGGTAACCCAGGGGGAGTCTGTAGCACCTGGAACAACTTGCTGCTGGTGCTGCCTGCTGGGGGCATGTTGTTATTATAGTTACTAGCCCTCCTGCTGACAGTATTCGGAAGCTGCTGTGTGCTGATGGTAACAGCAGACTGAGACCCATCCAGGGATGAGACTTCTAATGGATGTTAGCCACATCACTGAATGCACAACTTGAAGGCGCTCAAATACTATAGTGGTGAGCATGGTATAAGAACCTATGTAGGATAGAATAGGAAAAGTCTGATGGACCCTAAGTCAGTGAAGATTGTACCCTGCCAGGTAGGTACACTGCATTTCCTGTGTGAAATTTTCCTTATCCATTGCAACTCCTTGCAAGGGTTCTGAATAGCTTGTCTCTCTTGCGTGGACCATTGCACACCTTGCACTTGTTCTGCAGCAAAGCGAGCCCATGGCACGTGCATCCTGTTGTGGGGGAGTGTCTCTGCATTCATCATTCGCTTCCTCCTCCCTTTCCCCTCTTGGCTGAGCTGCCAGACGGCCAGAGAGAGAGCTGGGTGCACGTTGCTGGTGCAATGCCAAAAGCCCCAGAATGTTGCCACGTGATTACCTGCCACTTTGCAAAACAGCTGCTCTGATAAGGCAACGCAAACCAGCTGGTGTTAGCTACTCCCCTGGCTCATGCAGTTACAGCTGCAATTTCTGATGTGAATTGTGTGCACCCCAAAGCCCACTGGTGCCTAGCTGCACTATGTGGGACACCTAGGGGGCTCATTTTCCAGGCCACACTAACAACATCCCCTTTGTGACTCTTCAGTGATTTTCTAGGTGGTGGACACATCCCAACACCTAACTCCTTTTGTGCACTCAGCCGTTAGTTACTTGGCTAAATATATAAGAACATATCTGCAATAACACTGTCCTGCAGCTAGGAGAAGGTGCTCCCAGAGTCATGTTAGTGAACTGTATCCAATGCAACTTCCTCAGGCAAGCCCAGGTGCTGGGCTCGGAGTGCCTCTTCAGTTGTCCTGGGTTTGTATGAGCACTCGTATTTGTATTGAAGTTTGCCCTGACGACAGTTTAAGCTGAAAGTTTGCTCTGTGTTATTGTGCTTTCCAGTTGCCTCTTTATTTTCACAGAAGAACACAAAAGGATGAACACGGGTCACAAACGGTGCCTACTCCTCTACAAGGCAGTCCGTTCCGATCGATAAATCTCCCGGAACCTGTACTGATTAATGAAGATTTTACAAGTCTTTTGCACCATGCAACCTATGAGAGAGGTATGAGTGAGGGAGAATGAAGCAAGGGTTCCTTTCCTTTCCTCTGAAAAATACTCCTCATAGTAAGCTTTCAAGGGATAAGATGAGATATGCATTGCAGATACCAGTATTTGTCAACATCTTTGTGTACACACATTAACTTGGCTGGATTAAGGCAGGATATCCAGGCACTGGTCTTACAGAGTTTGATGTATGAAGTTTGGATGTATTTGGGGTGAAGGGCACTGCTAGTGTTTGGATTGGCCGTGGGGAGAAGCTAGTTTGCATTGGTAAGCCTGGGTGCTAGGAATGCCATGAATTCTTTGATAGCTGCTGAGAGTTCTTGGACTGGATTAGACCTGGGTTTCATTTAGGCCCTGATTCAGAAAAGCATGTAAGCACATGCTTAACTTTGAAGACAAGTACCAAAGAAATATTAAACAGTTCTGTTTTGCTATCAGAGCCCATTGCTTCCATGGTCACCTTCTGCAGACCAAACTTCTGGGTTATATTCTCCTTACTAAAACTGGTAGTTAGGGATAAAAAAAATCCCCAAACTGACCTGCTCAGAAAACTTCAAAATTAGAATTAAAAGGTCAAATTTAAAATTAAAATGGCAAAAACTGCTCAGAAAACTTCAAAATTAAAATGTCAAAGAGTTTGCTGTGTTTTCCATTCTTTTCTATTCGCAATAAATTGTCCTGTTTTGTTCATTCCCTCTGAAGCATCTGGCAATGGCCACTATCAGAAGACAGGATATCGGGCTAGATGGACCATTGGTCTGACCCAGTATAGCCATTCTTATCTTTATGTTCTTATGACCCAGCTGGTAATGAAATCAAGAGTTTAAATGGCTCTCTCTCAGTAGAAGACCTGAAAGAGGAATTCCACAGGCTAATATTAAAGAATTAAAAATTTAAACTTTCCTTTTGTATGGTCTGACTACACCTTTCAAGAAGAAACCTGCTACACAAACACCTGCTCATGTCTAGCTATATTAACATCTTACGTAGCTTTCCTTCATTCTTCCACAGTCTCCGATACCAGATCCATGGCAGCTGGAGAAGGAAATGTGAAAGTAGTGTCAGGCACTGGTAGGTGAATACTGACCTTTTGAAACCTCCTCCAGGGTTCACCAACCAGCTTCTTTAGAGGAATCCTGACAAAATGGAATGGTAAATTTATAGAATTTTTTCCAGCTAATGCTGAGTTTTGCTCTGGAAAAATGAACACTTCAAAGTCAATTAGTATAGCAGTCTAGCTGAACTCCTGGTAGATTTTGATGTGTGATAAAAGAATCTCTGCAAGAATAATGTGGTTTTCTTTCTCTCTGTGTTTTTTGCTAGAACAGACCAAAATTTCCAGTGCAAATTTACATTAGTCACCAGAAGCATTTTACAACTCTGGATGTTTCTTTCATTTTGGTCCTCTTAAAAAAAAGAAATTGATCGAGGAAAGCTCCTAGAAGAGAAATGTAAGAGCACACCATCAGATTGTTTGTAATGTTTAGTACTTCGGATTAAGAGGCAAAGGTCTATAACTATGTTCATGCCATTTCTAATTGCATGCCCGTATTAGAAGCAATAAAACTTTCCGTTCCGACCATCTTTCTTCATATGATTTATCTAAAATTGGAGGGCTCAGTGTCGTCAGATGGTGCAAATTGGCATAGTCCATAAAAGTTTCAACAGGCGTGCATCAATTGATACAGCTCAAGATCTGGTATTATAATAATTCTTCTTCCATTTACATTACTACATGTTATCAAGGATCTTCAGATTCCTCAATCCCTGTGGTGAGTAGACATCATTTTACCCATTTTCACAGATGAATTTAAGGCAAGGGAGGCCAGCTGAGCCTGAGAAAGAAAGCCAGGAATTAACCAATGTACATTGCCCAAAGAGACACAGTAATATGTCAGCAGCACCCCGCCATTAGCTCCCGCCCCCCACTCCCAGTTCTCTCGCCCTGGCAGTCCCACGATTCAGCGTTCCCCCCTCTCCCTGCACTCCTGAACAGCTGTTTTCAGGTTGTGGCAGGAGGCTCTGGGGGGGGGGGGGGGAAGGAGGGGCAAGGGCTGGCAGGTTCAGGGGAGGAGGTGGGAAGGGGTGGAGTGGGGGCAGGGCCTGTGGCAGAGCCAGGGGTTGAGCAGTGAAAACCCCATGGCCCACTGGAAAGTTGGCACCTGTAGCTCCAGCCCTGGAGTCGGTGCCTATACAAGGAACCGCAAATTAACTTCTGAAGAGCCGCATGTGGCTGCAGAGCCCCAGGTTGGCCACCCCTGAACTAAGGAATATAAAGGCCTACATTTTCAAAAGCTGGCTTCTCATTTTGACTGCTTATTTGGTGCCTACTTTTAAGTACCCAAGTTTGAAAATTTGGGAGGGGTCTGATTTTTATAACTGCTGAGGACTGGCAGTTCCTATGGGAGTGAGCAGGAGTTCTGGATGCACAGCACCCTTGGAAAAATCAAGTCGTAGGTTTCTCAACCTGGGGACTCCAAAATTGAGGAAACAAACGAGAAGCCAGTTTTGAATTTGCAGTCCTAAGCACCTAGCCTAATGGGAAACTGGGAGTCCTGATTTCCAATCCCCACCCCCGCCACCATTCTGACCATCAGACGGGGTGAAAGTAAAATTTCTCTTTTACCAGCACGGGGAAGGGACAGCTTTTCCCCCCAGAAGGGGAAGGACCTCGGGCAGAAGGGGCGACGCTGGGGGGGGTCAGGGTTCCCCAGCCAGCCCGCCCACGCCACCAGTGGTGATTTAAAGGGCCGGAGCTCTGGCCGCTGCCCCCCCCCACCCCCGTTGGCAGCCAGAGGAAGAAAAGGGGCTTTAAAGTCAGCGCTATGGGCTGGTACAGGTGGCCACTTTTTACTGGTATGCCGTTTTTACTGGCCCCTACCGCCTTACTGTGGATCCTTTCTTTTACACCAATTAAAGGGATAGATAAGGGTGACAAGGACCCCTCAAGGCAAGTCAGGCACATTGTGGAGAATCCACTAGTGACCCCTATATTTAGGGACTTTTTTCCCTGTTTTCCACCCTTCCTATCTGTTCTCCTCGTTTGCACTGTTACAACAGTGATTTCTTCACAGTGCTGTCTTTGCTGTACTGCATGCTTTTAGGAAGAGATTTTCAAAAGAGTGGCATTCATCTTGTGAGTGGAATTTGCAGTTGCATTTTTGCAGATGCATTTGAATTGGTGGTGCAAATCTGAATATTTGAACTGGTACATGATTGCTAGTGCAAACCAGTGCTCTAACTTGCAACTGCAAAGCATTCTTCAGGCAACAAGAAGTCAGGTGTCATTTTTGCAGATTCAAATTGCCCCTACAGGCAAGGGAACTTGGGCTTCATCCTTATGGAAAAGTAAATCCATCGTAAACTGTCTAATAGGGGTGCTGAACAGCATCCCTATCACTTTGGAGGGGATGTGCTTTGTAATTATTACTACATAGCAGGTTTTCATGCAGACTTTTTAGAAAGATTGCAAAGTTCTGACAGCAGCTTGTGGTTTCTAGGTGGGAGCAGTGCAAATCCAGAGACAGAAGAAAGCCTCAAGCCTTCCTTGCCAGCTGACATTCAGCCAAAGGGCCACCCCACATCGACTGTGTGGAAGCAGCCCAAGGACAGTAAAGAGTGGGGTGATGAATATATTTCTAAGGAGCACCCAGACAGAGTGAAGGAAACAGGCCAAAGCAGATACACCTCAGTGGACAATATCTTATGTGAAACTTCTTTCACTGGTAAGAATAAAGCAGCAGCTGTGGCTAAAAAGCATGGAGGCTTTGGGATTCTAGAGGCCATCAGCTCTAGTCTGGAAGCAAATAAGTTAGCAACGGGACCCACGAGTAGTTTAAGTTGTAAATTTGGTTTAGGTTTCAGAGGAGAGCTAGCTGAAATGCTGGATTTCCCATTTGCAAGAAATGTTGGCATTCCGAAAATTGAGTTAGGGGAACAAAACCAATTTTCTTCTAACTTTCCCATGAACCAGAACCCGCCCCCCCCCCCCAATTTCTTTTCAGAACCACCAGCAAAGGGTGTTTTCAGACATAAAATCTGCTCACCAGGATTCTGACAGCTGCTGAGTGACAATGACATTAAATTGGTTCAATGAAAGATATTACCTCACCCAACTTGTCTCATTGACATTCTTGTCCTTTTTATGCTGCTAATTTGGATTTGCCATCATGATGATGAGATGGGTAAAATTTTCAGCCGAAACTTTTTTTTGGCAAAAAAATGCAGATGTGGCAACACCACTGCGTCTTGAGAATTCACGTCGGTTTGGCTGAACTGTTTCAGTCCATAGGAATTCCAAATTTTTCCAAAATTTGACATTTTCAAAACAAACCATTCCAGTGTTTTGGTTTGAAACTAATTTCCTTTTAGAGACTTCCTTTAATTTTATTAAACGATGAAAAACGTTACAGGAAGGCTTGATATTGAAACAAAATGTTTCAGGTTGAACAAAATGTTTTGTTTGACCCAAAATTTTTTTGTTTTTTTCCAGAATTGCCAGCAAATCGAATAATCCATTATTAGCACAACTCTGCCTGTAACTGTCCCATCGATGGATAGCCCCTAAGAGAAGGATGAATGCAAAGCCCTGCCTCAGGCCAGGTCTACACGAAGTGCGAAAATCGATTTTAGATACGCAATTTCAGCTACGAGAATAGCGTAGCTGAAATCGATTATCTAAAATCGATGTACTCACCCGTCTTCACCGCGCGGGATCGATGTGTGCTAGGGCAGCTCTAAGTGGTGCAAACAGGCTAAGGATCTGGCCCTGACTGTTCTCACTGGCACAGTGAATTTGATTTAAAGGGTAGTATAATTACTAGAGATGCAGCAATTTAGTAGCAAATTTGATGTGAATTTTTTGTTTATGATTTCTAAAAAACCTGATCTTTCAGAAACACTGGAGTTTGAGGGGAGAGAGATGCTTGTTTTCAGTCTTCCTTTGTAAATAGACTGTGGTTCTGATCCTGTGTGGAGCACTTTGCAGGATCAGGGTTAGCACTTGATATTTGTGATGAAAATTACATGAAAAGAGGAAGCTCCTTCAGTCTTCCTCAGCCTTTCCCTTCCAACTCCCCAGTCAAACACAAGCGTGCACCTTTTAACATGTTCTTTCAAATCAAACTTTTTGTTGAAGCCAAAAGACAGAGCTTTGCTTTGGAGCTGCTTGAGTCCGAGAGGAAATATGTCATCAACCTGTCTCTGATCCTGAAGATCAAAGCCACATTGCAAGGCTCAGACATGAAGAGGAACACCAAGGAGAGAAGGTATCACAACTGCCACACTGGCTCTTATCAAAGGGCCTTTTCAACATTCAGAGTTCTTTTTTCCCCAAAAAATTTTTGGGAACTTTCTCTTAGCCACTTTGAAACCTTTAAGTGCCTAATGTTTTTTATAGCCAGAAAGCTTTAGGTGTTTAAAATTTTTAACATGGGTAAAAGATTCTGCCTTTTCCTGCCTTTCTACTTTCATCAATTCATAGACTCCAAGGCTAGAAGGGGCCACTGTGATCATTTAGTCTGACCTCCTGTATAACACAGGCCAGAGAACTTTCCCAAAATAATCCCTAGAGCAGATCCTTTAAAAAAACATCCAATCTTGATATTAAAATGGTCAGTGATAGAGAATCCACCATGACTGTTGGTAAATTGTTCCAAGAATCCCTTCCCTGTTAAAATATTATGCCTAATTTCCAAACATTTCTTGCCTCCTTGAGTCCCCTCTCCATGCCCTTTGACTCACCTCATTTAATCCCCCCTCTCCATCCATCCTGCTCTCCCCCCTCCTGTCTCCCCGAGCACCCACTATTTGAGACCTGAGAACAAAGCCCCCCAATCTCGACTCACCATCTACACCAGGGGTCGGCAACCTTTCAGAAGTGGTGTGCCGAGTCTTCATTTATTCACTCTAATTTATGGTTTTGCGTGCCAGTAATACATTTTAATCTTTTTAGAAGGTCTCTTTTTATAAGTCAATAATATATAACTAAACAATTGTTATGTAAAGTAAATAAGGTTTGAAATGAAGAAGCTTCATTTAAAATTAAATTGAAATGCAGAGCCCCCTGGACCGGTGGCCAGGACCCAGGCAGTGTGAGTGCCACTGAAAATCAGCTGGCGTGCCGCCTTCGGCATGCGTGACATAGGTTGCCTACTCCTGGTCTATACCTCTCCCTCCACCACTGGAAGTTGCTGGTTTTAACATTAACTATGGACCGGTTACTGCTGTCCCATTATAATTGAATATAAAATATATTATTCAGTATCATACAGGGCTAAAAGGCATTTCCCCTGTCTGTCTGTCTCTTGCCATTCTTCTTTCAACTTCCTGTGTCTCATATCTGTTTCCTCCCCATTTATCTGGTGGTTCTTTTACCTTTTCCTCTTTTCAGAATCTCTGCATATTCCTCATGGCCACATGCTTCAAAAGTATCTCTGCCCATGTCCTCACTGTTTATTAATAATACAATGATAAGCTTGGCATGTTTTCCATGTACATACCGCATTATAGACTTTAATGACGATTACATGCTTTTTTATCATAACATACAACACAATATCATACCTTCTCTCCCCCAACTCAGCCTTTGGAGCTAGTTGGTAATTTTCCATCAAAACAATTTTTGATGGAAAATACTGTTTCTGTACAACTGAAATCTTCTATGGGAAAATTTAGATTTTGCTGAAATTTTCAATGTTCTGTCAGGTAAATCAAACTATCTATTTTGTTTTGGGTCAGATTGTCCTGAATCTAAACATTTCAGTTTGTTAAATTAAATAGAAATGTTTTGTTTCAGGTCATTTTGAACCTAATCTGTGTCCACCTGAGCTGCCACAGTGACTCATAGGAATTGTAGTTCAGGTACCTCAGGACCTCATTCTCCTCCATGGGCTCCCTGACCAGACTACATCTCCCACAATACACCATGGTCTCTTCTCTGGTTAAATTGTTGTGATGCATTGTGGGAGTCCCTTGACATAGGTGCATTCTGGGAGACAGTCTGAGGACGCAGCCCAGCCCATAGAAGAGCTCAGAGGTATGAGGCATCCAAACTACAACTCCCATCACAGAGATTCAGTTTGGTTCAACAAACCAAAACATTTTGATATTTCTAAACTGAAAGGTTTTTGATGTTTCCATTCAGCAAAATATTTAAGTATTTTGCATTTTCATCCTGATTTGGGATGAAAACAGTTGTAAATATATTTGAATTTCTCACAGGATGGAAGTTTTCACCAGCTCTCTTTACAAGACAGTAACAGTGCACAGTGAATGAGGCAAGGTTTATGAGCCCCATCCTACTTCCATATGTGGTTGCAAGAGTGGGGCCCAAGTCCTCTAACTCAAGCGATAATGGCTCATGCTTTTAGCTATATAGGTTCATGCCCTATTGGGCAGAGTTGGTTGCACAAGGCAATGGAGCATTAGGCCCAATGAGTGCAAAACCATGTGAACTGGAACCATAAAACACTAGATTCCAAGCTCTTTGGTGTAGGGACTGCCTACAACTCTGTATTTGTACAGCGCCTCACACAATGGGGCATCATTCATCATTGGTCTGTAGGCTCTACCATAATAACAATGATTAATAATACCTTGTAAAGCACACTGAGAAAATTTTAAACTGCTGGCCCATGAATGTGAGCAGAACCTGTGGGTTCCCAAAGCCTAGGAATCTGACTCTGTTTCTAGATGAATTTCTATACTCTTTGTGGAATCATATCTGTTATCTTCCCTCTTCAGTTTCTTCCCTGGTTCTTTACGATACCTGGTCCAGCAGCATGTAGACTTACTTCACACACTGCAAGAGAGGGTGCTGAGCTGGCCACGTCCAGGAATCCTGGGAGACATATTCCTGAAGTTAACAAATGATGAGGTATGTTGGTGCTCATGACAGAAAATGCCCGACAAAGGCATTAGGATTGCGTTAGTTTGACAATATATAATGATGTGTTTGCATCAAACAGAAATGCACATCCCCTCCCCCGCCCAAAAAATTATGTGTCTCTAGGGATAACAATTCTACATACCATATCACGTACTACATACCAGTTCAAGTCAAAAATGGTACATCCATTATAGAATCATAGAAATGCAGAACTGGAAGGGACCTCAAGAAATCATCTAGTCCAGTGGTTCTCAAACTTTTGCAACCAGAGGACCCCCAATTTAAAAATTTTCAGAGACCCCCAAGCCACCTGTCTCAGCCCTTGCCCTGCCCGCTTCTCCAAGGCCCTGCCCCTGCTCACTCCATCCCTCACTCTCCCCCACCCTCACTCACCTTCAACAGGTTGGAGCAAGGGGTTGGGGTACAGGAGGAGGTGCAGGGTGCAGGCTCTGGGAGGGAGTTTGGGTGCAGAAAGGGGTGTGAGTGGGGGTGCAGGCTCTGGGAGGGAGTTTGGGTGCAGGGGCACAGGACTGGGACTCACTTGCTGTGTGACTGTGACCAAAACCTCATGGGCCTTTGCACTGGAAAATCTGTGGCATTGCAGCATGGTTTGTCAGGATGGGCCAACAGAGCAACGTCATGCAAAAATAAATAAATAAAAATCCACAACGTGAACATGGTGCCCCATGGTAGCTGGGTCAGATGGTGCTAAAGTGTTGTGGCTCCAGTTGTAGTGTCAGTCGACCCTTAGGTCTTATCTACACTGCCACCAAGACTTCACTCAGATCCTGACCATACCACAACACAGGACAAAGTAGGTAAAGAGTCTGCTGGAACTGGGGGAAGGCCCTGCACATGTCCACTATTGTAGCATGGTTTGACTGTTGGAGCTTGACAGGCACCATGTTACAATTGTTTGGTGGTGACTGTTTCAGGCTGAGTTACAGGTACATGTACGGATAATGGCCTAACTTTAACCATTCCCTTGCCCCTTCTGCACAGCTCGGAGCCAACAGTGAACCTGGGGCTAATCCTGCAAAATTTCAAACCACTAACATTCCTTACTGAGCATTTCTGGGTTTGTTCCTCAGAACAATTTTCTGGACTACTACATTGCTTACTTGAGGGACCTGCCGGAATGCATCTCGCTGATCCATGTGGTGATTCTGAAGGAGGTACATTTCTAACCTGTTATTTCAGAGACTCATCCGCCACGACACACAGTCATTACTGGCAATAGTGAAGACGCAATCAGTACTCTCCCTCCACAGTGGAAAATAGCAGTTTGACAAATCAAATATTAATGTATTCCTGGAATTTCTCTAAGGAATCAGGCAGTTGAAATAGTACAGAGATATCAGTTCATCCTGAGCACATGAAATATAGCACAGAGAACAACAAAACACACTTCTGAAATCATCAGATCCAAGTCTGGGATTGTCTTTAGCCCCAAGATATTACTGATGGCAGCTGTTGATACCTTTCGGCATAACCATGCCATTGCTAATTATACACTGGCAGCCTGAGAATGCCGGCAGATTCTGAATTTTCTGTGAAATATCTGAGCTTGTCCCTGGATTACCCCAGGCTGTGGTCCAAATCACTCAGTCTCTGTTTGCAAACTGACCCTCCCGCCATCCTTGCCCCACTTCCCACGGCTATTGGAACATAGTATTTTCCAGGGTTTCTTCCTGCCATTTTTTTCCATCCCGCTAACCAATTATTTCATTACCAAACACTGGTTTCTTGAATGATGGGCCTGTTGATGAATTGGCTGTTGCGAGTTACCAAAGGCAGCTGTCTAATTCTAATGTCACCATGTATTTGAATGAAGTTGCATCCAGAAGTTCAATTGATTCAATATCTGTTAACCCCCCCGCCCCCGCCAGGTAATTCTCCCTTGCACCCCATCCAGTCCACTGCCTGGGAGGGGATGTAGGAGAACGGATAAACCTTTCCACCTGCCCTGGAGAAAGACCCTTTCCTGAGACCTCCTTCCTGCCAGCCTCTTTGCATTCATGCCAGGGGTCTAATGGCTCACGTCACTCAGCTGGATACAAGTCCTGTGGTATCACCCAGGGGAAAGGGGCAGCCTCTAAAGGCCAGATGCCGATATCCTTATTCACACAGAGCAGTGCCCTGCACCTGGAGCAGTGCCATAGAAATCAGTGGACTAGTCCCAGGAGTGCCTAGTGCCAGTCCAGTCCTTAGCATACCCTCCCATTGCCATTCATCTGTCTCTCCCTGTGAGTTGCTGTGTGTACTGTACAGCATCACATGAACACAAATTGCACCAGGAACTTACATGCCATAGTGATGCTAAATCTACTTTCTCCAATTCAGGTGGAAGAAGAAATTAAGTCTGACCTCTACATGCTGTTCTTTCACATAGTCCAGCGAATCCCCGAATACCTTATTCACTTACAGGTAGGGCTAATGCATGAAAACTGCCTGGGTCACCCTATTGTCCTACAATGATAATACTTGGTATTGGCGTTTACACTGCATGTCACTTCTCTCAGAGCTGGCCTCTGGGGCCTGCCGCCACCCGGCAAAATCTGTGGGCCTTTGAAAGTGGAAGCCAGTGGAGACTGGTCTCTAGGAGACTCTCTCATGATTGGCAGTTTCCTCAGGGCCAGGACAGCCTTTGCCTCCTGGGAATCCCTCTGTTCTGAGAAACCCCAGACCCTCACACAGCTGTGGAGGATGTGTGGGCTTCTAGTGACTGGACTAGGGCTGCCGGGAACTACTAGCCAACCATGTACAACTGAGTCCGTTCTTTTGCTGAGTAGCCAGCATGGTCTCTAGCCACAAAGGTGGTGGCTGACTAGTGTGAGATGGCTTAGTGGGACTGGCATGGAAGTGAAGGGCTCCTGTTGTCCAGGTCCGTCTCCGACATTGGCCCACACCTTGCCCATGGCTGGGTCACGGCTTGATCCCTCTAGCTGAGTTTCCCAATTTGCAAACAGCTGTAATCCATCCCTGTGGAGTAGTGATGCTCTGGTTGTGACTCAGTGCTTTTGCAGGGGTGTTCAAGAGATGGGGAGGACATGGAGAGACTGTGAAGGTAGGGGGGGAGAATGTAACCTGGGATGTTGCTGTGAGAGTCAATGCGAGGGAAGCAGAGCCATGATGGAAGGTGCAGAGAGAGAATACAAACAGGAAGGGAGCAGCCTGCAGAGGGCTAGACGTGGGAGGAGACAGGGAGGGGGTAAAGGAACACAAGAGGCTACCTGAGGAAGACACAGCACACATTGTTAAGTTTGGTGACTGCTATTGAAGGGATAGGTAACCCTTTCCTTGCTGGCATCCCGTTTTTCTGTAACAGGGGACATACAAAATCCTAGGGGGGCAGGGCTAGCAGCGCCCAAACAAGAATGAACCCCAGACAAGTGCAGCACAAACAGCTGGCTCCTGCAGCCAGGAAATTGGTTTGTTGGGGATGAAAAGCATCTTCTTGCTGACACTCCTCTAAATGCTCAGGCTAGCACTCTGCAGACTGGGGCAGTCACAGCCAGGGTGGAGTGAGAACTGGGTCTTGGGCCTACCCCAAAAGGAAAGGCTGGCTCTGGTTTCACTGAAACAGTTCAGGCCCCAAGGGAGAAAGGCAGCAGCAGTGCTATAAAGGCCCAGGGAGCCTGGTGTATTTGTATGATGGTCTCCCCATTGTCCTAGGCACTGTCCAAATGCTTATAACCCCATCTGAAAGAGTTCACACAATGCATTTTCAGAGCCTCATGCAGTTGGTTGATTCTTAGTACTAACCCAAAGTAACATTAGCTCCTTTGCATGAAAAGAGTGAGGACATAGTCCAAATGGTCCGCTGTGGTGATGAATCCACTGGGAATCTAGTGAAGACCCACTAAAGCAACCACAGATCCCTCTCCCGTCGACTCCGGTACTCCACCGGAACGAGAAGCGTGAGGTAAGTCAACGGGAGAGTTTCTCCTGTCGACCCAGTGTGATGTAGACACCACAGTAAGTCGGCCTAAGGTACATTGACTCCTGCTACATTATTCACATAGCTGGAGTTGCATAATTTAGGTCGACTTAATCCCATAGTGTAGCCCTGCCCTTAGTACTAACCCAAAGTCACGTTAGTGCCTTTGCATGAAAAGAGCGAGGACATCATCCAAACAGTCTGCTTCCCTTTGCGCCCCAGAACATCTTGAAGTATACCGAACAAGAGCACCCCGATTACTACCTGCTCCTCGTGTGTGTGCAGCGCTTCCGCATTTTTATCTCGCACTACAGCCTGCTATTACAGTGCAATGAAGACCTGCTCATACAGAAACGGAAAAAGCTGAAGAAGTAAGTCTGGCACAAGATATGGCCCTGTACTCTCAGGGAGAAATGATGGAGCAGCTGGAAACAAAGGGCCAGATTCTCAGTTGGCATCCATGGGCCCACTGCTCCAGTGCAGTCAAATTGTCAGATTTCCACCAGCTGAGGATCTAGCTCCTGTTAGATCAGAACATTTGTTGTCAAGTTTTTTGGATCAGATTTCGAGCAGCCACTTCCTGATGGTTCAGAGAAAGAAAAGAAGTTCCTTTTATTTGTTCTAAGTGTACCAGCCATTAATTTAAACAAATGAATCCTTGGTTTCATAGGCCTGGTCCACCCTAGAAAAATTACCTGTTGCTGACAGCAGGTGATAGACATGGGTTCAGTTGCAGCAAATCAAGGTTAAGATGTGCTTTGAGCAGATTTTAGCCACCGCTTGCTGAAATAGCTTTGAATAGGCCCTGAAGACCTTACAGCCTAAATAGACAAGCCAAAATTATTGTCTTAGCAGAAGGGGAACTGAAGCACAGTGGGTTAAGTAAGGTGCTTGATGTCCTACAGGAAGTCTGAGGCTGAGCTGGGAATCAACCCTAGCTCTCTCAAGTCCTATGGGGATGAATATGAAAGTTGTAAGGTGGATAAGGAACTGGTTAAAGGGGAGACTCCAGCGGGTCGTACTGAAGGGTGAACTGTCAGGCTGGAAGGAGGTTACTAGTGGAGTCCCTCAAGGATCGGTTTTGGGACGATCTTTATTTAACCTTTTTTTATTACTTGACCTTGGCAGCAAAGAGCAGGAATGTGCTATAAGTTGGGCGATACACCAGCTGGGGGGATTGCTAACACGGAGGAAGGACCGGGATACTATTCAGGAAGATCTGGACCACCTTGTAAACTGGAGTAATAGTAATACGATGAAATATGATAGTGAAAGTGCAAGGTCTGCACTTAGGATTAAATAATAAGAATTTAGTATACATTGGGGACCATCAGTTGGAAGCAACAGAGGAGGAGAAGGACTGGGTACTGGTGATAGCAGGATGTCTATGAAGCCGCCAATGCGATATGGCGTTAAAAAAGCAATGCAGTTTAGGATGCATCAGGCGAGGTATTTCCAGCAAGGAAGAAGGAGGTGTTAGTGCCGTTATATAGGCGCTGGTGAGACCCCACCTGGAATATTGTGTGCAGTTCTGGTGTCCATGTTTAAGAAGGAATGAATTCAAACTGGAAGAGGTTCAGAGACGGGCTACTAGATGATCCGAGATGGAAAACCTGCCTTATGAAAGAGCACTCAAAGAGCTTGGCTTGTTTAGCTTGGCCAAAAGAAGGCTCCGGGTGGATATGCTTGCTCTATATAAATTATCAGGGGATTATTTTGGGAGGAGAGGAATTATTTAAGCTTAGTACTAATGTAGACACAAGGACAAATGGGTATAAACTGGACACTAGGAGTTTAGACTTGAAATTAGATGAAGGGTTTCAACCATTAGGGAGTGACGTCTGGAACAGCCTTCCGAGGGAAGTAGTGGGGGCAAAGATTATCTGGCTTAAGACTAAGCTTCATAAGTATATGGGGGATGATATTGATGAGATAGTTTAATTTGGGCAACTGATCTTGGATTATCAGCAGATAAGTCTGCTCAATTGGTCTGTGAGGGGATGTTGGATGGGATGGGATCTGAGTTACTGCAGAGAATCTTTCTGGGTGCTGGCTGGTGAGTCTTGCCCACATGCTCAGGGTTTAGCTGATCGCCAATTTGGGGTTGGGAAGAATTTTCCTCGGGCGGATTGGCAGGGGGCCCTGGAGGTTTTTCGTCCTCTGCAGCGTGGGGGCATGGGTCACTTGCTGGTGGATTCTCTGCAGCTTGAGGTCTTCAAACCACAATTTTGAGGACTTCAATAGCTCAGTCATGGGTTAGGGGTTGTTATACAAGTGGATGGGTAGGGTTCTGTGGCCTGCTTTGTGCAGGAGGTCAGACTAGATGATCATATTGGTCCCTTCTGACCTACGAGTCTATGAGTCTATGAGTCTACATAAGGGCTGTAACCACAAAGACATCACCCTTTCTCACAAATGAAGCTGTTACTGACACGATGCGTGGTTCTGTTTATTGGTGATTAATTTCAATTCCCCTAGGTCATCCTTGGTTAAGTTATACAAAGGTCTGGCTTCTCAGTGTGCCAGTGCCAGCCAGGAGGTTTCTCAACCACTCAGCACAACAGCCATCCGAGACAGCGGGATCCACTCCGAAGAGGTGATGCAGCCGTTCCCAGCAGTCCCCTCTTCCAGCACAACAGCCACGTAAGCCTATTGTCAGGCCAGTATCGCTTCCCTCCCCACACAGCCCCAACAAGTTTCAGCAGCACCAATGTGCCACTAGAAATAGCCAAGCATGTTGCTGCAGCATGGCCATTCTGGGGTGGGGCTGCAGTGGGTAATAATCCTCTCTATGCATTTTCAGGAGGAAGTACATTCTGGGAGCAGGTTTGAATGGTGGGGAATGCCTGGGGAAGGGAGGGGAACAGGTCTCCTGGCAAACAGCTTGGAAATTCTTGGTGTAGGAGCAGAGGGATCTTAGTAGCCAATCAGAGTAGAGAGCTTTGCATTATCCCAGTGTAGTTATCGCAAAACAACTTGTGACGATGCAAATTCCTGCACTCTGGTTGGCTAATAATGACTGCCAGGCTGTCAAAAAGGATTAAAATATGGTGCAGCTGAGAGAGCAGGCTAGTTAGGGAGCAGTGGTTATAGGAGGTCCACGCGAAGCAGTGGGGAAGCCCACCACTTTTCTGTATTAATCAGTGCTGGTTGAGAAACAGTAAGGTCTTTCTACAAGATCTGCTGTAGCTCCAAAAGAAGGGCGGGCATGAGGAAGAGTTTAGTGGCTGAGAGTCTCTGGCTTGTTCTCTGCAGGTCGGACTGGATAATCTCAATGGTCCTGTCTTGGCCTTAAAAATCTATTAAAAATTTGGTGTAAAAAACCACTGAAATAGTTTTCATCCTGCAGGTTGGGACAAGGAACCATTTTTTTAATTTATTTGAAGATTTTTTTCAGATTTTTATATAACATTTTCATTGTTTGAATGAAAAATTTCCACCACCTCTCATTTTAATGCAGTTTTCAGGAAAGCTGGTCTGAGTTTCCAAGGCCAAAGATTCACTCTTTGAGATCCAAGAGGGTGAGCAGGGCTGCCGTGCTAATCTGTGCAGTCCAGATCTGCTAGGGATTCATTCTGATGGATTTTCCCAAAGCACGATAATGCATTTTTCATTGTTGCAAAGCCAGAAATTGCATGAGAGAGTTTTGTGGAATTCCAGTAATCCACCATAGTTGGCTTATGGTGTTGTTTAAAAGCAAGTGATTGCTATGATCCAGTGCATTGCAGTGACAACACAATTTGTCTGCACAGGAACACTTCCACCTGCTTTGCAGTTCAACTGGTTGGGAATTTGGGGCTGAATGTTCACAAGGAGTTAGGCTCCTAACTTCCACTGATTTTCTTTTTATGAGCTAAAACCTAAGTTAAGAGCCTAACTCCTTTTTGAGCTTTCAGCCCTTTTTGACTTTTTTTTTCCATTGGAAAATTCTGATTTGTTGGGTTTCAACTTTTTTTTTTGACTCAACATGTTTTTTTAAATTGTCCAAATGTATCATTTCAACATCTCAATGAGAAATCCTGGCTTTCCAGTTTAAAACAACGCCAATACATTTTTAACAGTAAAACTGAAACAAAACATTTGGAAATTATTGAAACCAAATATTTTGATAGACATAACCCCACTCTTATGTATGTATATATGTATTTATTTATTGGAATTTTCTGTTTGCAAAAATTTTTGTCCCAATTTTAGGCTGGGAAAAATTTTTTAAATCTCAGTTTTTCCTCAGGATGGGGAAAGCTGTATGCACTCAAGTGGCTAGCCTGAGCCACTGCCTGTGTTGCCGCGGCCACGCTGCTATTTTTTTGGTGCTGTCTCTAGCGACTTAGCGCATGTACATTGATCTGAGCGGGGAATCTCACTTTCCAGCTGCAGTGTAGATGGACCTCTAGTGAACAGTGTCCCCAAGGTTCTAGCTACCCTAGGGGGTGCAGGGAGGGCTGGGGCCTTTTCCCCATCCCTGTCTCCATTCTCGCAGGAGATGCTGACTAGATGTGACTGTGAGAAGCGCACCCCTGAAACCCACAGGGGAAATCCCAACTTCCTCAGCTAGAATTCCCCATGGGGGCCTCTGCCCAGCCCTCCAGCACACTAGGGGACACCAGGGGCAGGGTCTTCCCAGACCCCTTGAAGGGAAAAAGAGAGAGGCAGCGTGAGGTATGGCCCCCGAGCTAGGGAAGAGTGACAACAGATTGAAGAAGAGTAGGAACTTCCCCTCTGCTCTCAAGAGAAGGCACAGGGGCCATCTCCCACCCCCCGCTCTGCCTTTCTTTAGCTGAGCATGAGTGGATGAGCTGCCCGTGTGCCCAGAGTTACTGCACAGATATTGGAATGGCCACAGTGCTCAGCAGGCATGGCCGGGTTTACAGGACTCTGGATTCTGGTTGCACCGGGACACACACGTGCAGTAACCAGAGGGTTCCTCCCTCCTGCCATTCCAGACCTGCTGCTTTCTGGCATTACTTGTACCATACAGAATGCTTGTGACAGCCTTATTAAATGCAGCAGAGAATCCTGTGGCACCTTATAGACTAACAGACGTTTTGGAGCGTGAGCTTTCGTGGGTGAATACCCACTTCGTCAGACACAGGACACTTATTAAATGGCACTTGAGTGACTAAGGTAGTGGCTGAGCCAGGCTGGCCAAATGCATGTACATCACAGTTCTTTCTGTATTTCCTCCCCCCACTTCCTTCCTTTTAAGGCATTTGGTGCCACAGATGAAGAAGAACCAGCCTGCAGTGATGGAGAACATCCAGGCTGGGAAGCCATCAGACTGGGAAATGGAGGCTAGAAAACACGAAAGGCCAGAAAATATCCTTGCTTCGTCTCAGTTCCCCGAGCAGGAGCTAAAGGCCATGTCCATCCCCTTGCAAGCGATCCCGGAGATGGAATATGAAACTCCCCCAGCCGATCCAATGGGAAATGCTGAGAGATCTGTCAGGACCTCAATGGAGCTGCTGCAGGATGCTAGAAGCTTTGCTCCAAACTATGAAGAGTTGGACTATGGGGGGGAAGTTTTCACCCTGCCAGGTCCCTACGAGGACGAGACCTTTCAAAACCTGGCTCTTTTTGAGAACTGCTCCCCGGCCTCCTCTGAATCCAGCCTAGATATTTGCTTTTTAAGGCCTGTTAGCTTTACAGTGGAACCAGACAGGACAGATCACTCGTCTCAGCCACTGCCCAAAAGCAGCAGTTTTTACAAACAGGAGGCGTTTCACAGCAAAGGCAAGCAGCTGAGCAGGTCCCTGAAGGAGTTCCCCAGGAGCACTGAGGGCATGAGCACTAGACTCTACAGCACCAGGAGCAGCAGCAGTAGCCAGCTGCAGCACAAGCAGGAGAGAAGCATGCAACCTCACCTGATCTCTGCATCATCTAGAAGCTCCCAAAGGAGCTACTTCCCCCCACCAAGAGGGCTGGGGGAGAAACAGAGCTTTTTGGAAGTAAGGAGGCGAAAATAAAAAGCAACATTTTGCAGCAGGGTCAGAGAAACTTTTAAGGGAGAATTTTCCAAAATACAGTAGCTTCCAAATTTGCACATGCAAAGCCTTCCCCTGCACAGATACATCAGGTAGTGAGGAGCAGAAGGGCACAATTTGCACCCAAATACCAGGCTGCAAGGGGGCAAATACAGGTTTGGTGAATGCAATTTTGTGGGTGCAGGTTCAGAGGCCACTTTTGAAAATTTGGCCCTTCTTGTGCATCTGACTTTTTTCTCCCACTGTCACTGAGACCCTACGATCCATGCTTTTCTCAGTGCTGGGCAGCCCCCTGCAGCAAGCCCCTCAATAGAAGAAACAGGTTAATAGTGGAGCACAACCCTTTGAAATGAGGGCTTGGACCTGCTTGTAGTGGGCAAAAGAGGCAGGGCCAAGAGCTCCTGAATTAAATTAAGACACATGCAGTTAGGGCCAGATCCGTAGCTGCTATAAATCAATGTGGCTACACCGAAGTCCGTGGGCCCAGATCCCCAGCAGGTGTAAACCATTTCAGCACTACTGAAATCAGCCCAGTTGCAGCAGCTGAGGATCTGGCCCACAAGCTCTCACTCAACTGGCACCTGATCTAGGTCTCGTGACGCAGTGCTACCATATCTGAATACGGACAGGGCCCCACTGTGGTAACACCAGCTCTGTGCAAGCTTATACAAAGGTGATGGCTTAGAAGGACACAGCACTAACCCAAACACAGGGCGAGGTAAATTCAGACCTGGGGAGGACTTGTATCCCCCCCTCCCAGGGGGACATATTTGGTGGCAAGGTCCCCTCAGAGGATCCTCCAGGGATAGGCACTGTTGGCCTGTGTGCAGAGCTGGGGAATGCCCAGCAGGGGACGGGGAGGAAGGAACAAGGAGAGCCCCAGAAACACTAAAGAGATAGCGTAGGAGCACAGACAGTGAAAATTAGAAAATGGTGAGGATGACGGAGAAGTGATTGAGGCAGGGCTGAATGCCTGGGGAACAGCCTGCGCAGAATTGTTAATAATTACCCTGAGCTCTTATCTAGCACTTTTCATCAGCAGATCTAAAAGTGCTTCACCCAAGGAGTCTGGGATCTTTGTCCCATTTTACAGACGGGGAAACCCAGGCACAGGGTGGTGACGAGACTTGCCCATGGTCACCCAACAGGCCAGTGGCAGAATACACCCCAGGTGGCCAGTTCAGTGCTTCATCCACTAGACCACACTGCTTAGTTAAGCAGGCATCAAAAGCAGTGGAGATCTCTGGGGACACGACCTGCCTGGCAATAGGGGTGGGGGTTGAGCTTTAAACTCACACTTTTCCAGAAACACTTCCCCATGCAGCCCACCCGTTAGAGAAAGGGGCCTACAGCATCATTGCCTTAGCACCAGTGGGAGGAGTCCCTCACTGACACACTTATGTTACAGTCCATGTGTCAGTGACCTCATGCTGTGTGCTGTGGGTGCGCATACAGTGAGTGACAAAACCAGTGGCACCATCCGCCCTCCCCCAGAGGTGAGCATGCCCAATGCAGGATCCACTGGTGGAGGGTGCCACCGCCCTGCACTGCTTTGCCCCATGGTTGGTGAAGGGATTCTGAATCCTTGCAGATGAAAAGCTGGAGCGCTGGTAACAGGGACATTGTTCAGTTCTCTGATGTGGCTTAAAACAGTCAGTCACTCTGTATAAGGGTTATTTTTACCTCCTCAATTATTCTTCTTCGGTTTCCCTGGCTTTACAGACCCCACATTAACTGCTGTGCAGAGGCATCACTACTGCAGAAGTCTGAGCGATGGAGCAGGCTAACCCACACAGACAAATGCAGAGTGGAATAAGGTGCAAATTTTTAACCGTGAGGGTAATTAACTACTGGAACAACTTACCAAGGGCTGTAGTAGAATCTCCCTCACTGGCCACTTTAAAATCAGAGTGGATGCTTTTGCTAATTAATATGCTGTAGTTCAAACAGGAATTAATATAGGGAAGTTCTATGGCCTGTATTATACAGGGATTAAAACTAGATGAGCACAATAGTCCTTTCTGGCCTTGGAATCTATGAAACCAGACTCCTCAACATGACCTGGCTGTCAGGTCCTCCGTTTACTCCACTGTGGAGAGAAGGGTGAGGTTGTAAATTCTGGTTAAACCATCTTTTCCATTTTAGGAGCTACATGCAGAAGACAACATCAGGTTCTGCCAGAAGGATGACAACGAACAAACATCCTTCAGCGAACGCAACCCGCGGCAGGAACCCAAAGGGGGCTTCCGGAGCTCCTTCCGCAAGCTCTTCAAAAAGAAATGAGCAGTCCAGCAGGAGGTGGGCAGTGATCTAACTGCTACAGCTCTTCCCCTGAGCCCTGAGATTGCAGACAGAAAACAATCCAGGGCTGCA
The DNA here is from genome assembly GCF_003597395.2 of Chelonoidis abingdonii. NCBI lineage: Eukaryota > Metazoa > Chordata > Testudines > Testudinidae > Chelonoidis > Chelonoidis abingdonii. The sequence goes on along the minus strand of NC_133771.1, from coordinate 214,746,915 downwards.
ACTTCCAGGTCCATGGCCAACACAATAGAAAAGAGGGGGGACTCCCAACAGCATCTTGCTCTCCCTAAAACAGTGGATGGGTGCACGGTGGATTGAAACGGAGATTGTTAGGGGTGGAGCATATTGATTTGGTGACAATAGGAACCCACTGAGCCTTCACCCAAAACCTAAGCTCAGCTTTCCATCAACTCCCACTCTCAAATCATTTTTCTCTGCCCTGCCATGTTCCTTTGAGGCCCCAAAGTGGAAGCGCACGTGGGAGAGGCTGCACTTGTAGATTTTCAGCCTGACTGGAAGCGGGAAGAACTTGGCTGAACAGGATTCTCAGCTTGATATTGCAGGGCTGAGAGGTTCTGATCAGCGACGAGCTTCGGATGGAGCCTGGCTTTCTGAACTTCACCATCCCTGGCGGCTCTGCTGTAACTTTCATTTTGCATGATTCCCTCTGATCGCGTCAGTGCTTTAGGAACAGTTGCTCTTGCTGCCATGTTCGTATGATATATTATTTGTATTTTGGCAGCCCTTAGTGATCATGGCTCCATTATGCAAGGCGCTTGGTCACATATGCAGTTTACAGGGCCCCTTTTATTTTTTTGCTATAGAAGACTCAGCCTGGGGCCTGCGACTCACTATGTGTGTGTGTACAGCACCTGGCACAATGGGGTCATGATCTTGGCTGAGGCTTCCAGTGCTGGTATGGTGAATAATCATGATTGTATGAAAGCTCTGTACCTTCCCTGGCCTATGCAGTATCTTGTGAATTAACCTGGAATCCGTTAGTTCCATGCATCACCAGTTACAAGCGTTTCCTGAGGTGTAAGGACAGTTTTTTTTTCATAACAAAGCCATGATTTCCCCCCTGCTCACGCCATGGCAAACCCTTAGCCTCAAAAATGATAGCAACACAGAAAGTTACCTTAAAATGAAAAAAAGGAACAGAAGGAAATCTGTGCCCTTCCTGAGTGCTGGACGTACTGAGCTCTGGCAGCAAGAGCAGTTGTTTATGTAGGGCTGTAACTCTGGAGGCAGAGTGTTTATGGATTTGTGTTACTCTAGCGCCTCGAATGCCACCTGGGATTGGACCTCGTGCTCAGCCCTGTACCAAGTCAGAGACAGCCCCTGCCCCAACAAGCTTACAGACTAAACAGACAGGAGCAACACACGGTAAACGAAAGATATAGAACATATGAGTGAAGCGCCCAACCCCCAGAACCATAAGGCTGCATAGATCTCTTGCCGTTTCCCTGGGTACTTACACTGGAGATGAGATTGACTAGTATATCAGAATCCTCCTATCAAAATTATAAATGGGGCCCTGGACCTAAAAGGTGGCCTGGCCCATTCCACTGCCACCTTGGGATTGGGCCCCACTGTATGGCTGGTGTGTCTGAATTGTGACAAGGTTGAAATCTGGCTACAGAAAAAGAAAGGATGACCCCTCAGAGAGAAACCTGCTGAGTTCTTCTCAGCTTTCCCTCTATTAGTAGAATAACAGGTTTTATTTATTTGTAGTGCAATAGCACATAGGAACCCTCGTCATGGACCAGGACCCCACTGTGCTTGGGGCTGTACAAACACAGAACAAAGACACAGATTGTAAACTGTTGGGGGACACGCCAAGTATGAGAGAAGACTCAGACAGATACAGACAGAGGAGAACACGAACAGTGCAACAATCCAGGTCAGCATGATCAGCAGTGCTGTCTGCACACCTGCTGCCTAATGGAATCAAGTTGTTTGTAGACACTGAGGAGGACAATGAGGTCGCTTTGTGGCTGTCTATGGGGAGCTCCTCCCCAGGGCGAGGGGCAGGATGGCAGAAAGCACTGAAGGGCTTGTTTGAAAATGCAGCAAGTGGGCAATGGAGGCTGGCGTCATGGGCTGATCACAGGCGGGAGTCGACATCTCAACAGCAAATGAGAGATGAGAGGTAGGTGGGGATAAGCTTTGAAAGTGAAGACAAGTAGCTTGTGTGTGATACATGAGAGAAGAAGGAGCCAATGAAGGGATGCAAAGAGAGGGGTGTGTGGTCAAAGTGATGGGCTAGGACACTGATCTTCGCAGCAACATTCAAGGTGGATGTGAACGGGACAAGATGACATTAGTCGAGGACAGAGGGAAGGACGTTGCATTAATGAAGATGTGAGATGAGAACTTGGATGAGTTCTAGCTGTGTGGATGGACAGGAAAGGCTGTATCTTAAAAGATGTTGTGCAGCAGAAATCTGCAAGATTTAGAAATAGCCTGGATGTGAAGATTTAGAGAGAGCTCTGAGTTCAAGATGACACCCTATTGCAGGCCTGAATATCAGGCAAGATGGTGGTGTTGTCCACAATGATTGAGAAAGGAAGTAGGAAAGAGGGTTTTCGGGGGGAAATTGGGAGTTCTGTTTTAGCCAAGTTTAGCTTGAGCTGGTGGCTACACATCTGTGAGATGTCGTCAGAGAGACTGGACCAGATTTTAGTGTGGACAGAAGGAGACAGTCTAAAGGAGAGAAGTAGATCTGAGAGTCATTGGCATAGAAATGATGGTTGTGTGTTTGGATGGCATTATCCAGCAAAAGCTGTAGAGGGAGAAGAGAAGGGGGCCAAGGACAGAGCCCTTTGGAACATAGGGCCGGATTAATGAGATTGGAGGGCAGGAGCTAATGTTTTTTGGAGGCCTCCTAGTATTAATGAGAGAAAAAAGTATTACTTATGACCATCAAAAAGTCACATATGATACTGAATAAACATGAAAAGATAATCAAAGATAATGAACAGGTTATATATTTACTGGATAAACATAAAAACATAAAACATTGAGTCAAATGAAAATGTTGCTCGTTCAAACTGACATCTTGTGAGCTTTACGAGCTGCACATTCAGTCATTGTATCCTCAGATGACACTGTGCACAGTAAATCCCATTCAATTGACATGATAGAAAGAGTATTAAGCTTCACTTCTACTGTAGTTGACCAAAGTTTTTGTTTTTTTTTTTTGATTAAGGCAAGCTTTGAGAACAATTGCTCTGCTTCAGTTGGCAATGGTTGCAATCAAATACAGTCTCAACACAATGAAGATATTCAGCATATAAAAATGTGATGATTCCAGTAGCACTCTTATCCTGCATGTCACATTATCTTATAAATGCTGAAGAATAAAACATTTCAGCAAAAGGACCAGGCTCTAGATCATTCGGGTAAGCGTTGAGCATTGCCTGAGTGCATGTTTGCATCTCTTCTTCACTTCGTACTTGTTCAAGAACAATAAGGAAGCCAAATTTTGCAGATAGTTCAGCATAACATTTGCTCCTTTTTAGTTTCCAACTTAGTTTATTGAGGATAACATAAGAACATTCAACCTCATATTTCCTTCTTTCTTGTAGTGTCACTTTCATCATCTGGAAATTTTTGTTTTACAGCACATTTGTATTCCGTAAGACTTATCATCACGTCCCAATTTTTTGCTTGCGTCTCAAAAATGGTCAAAACTGAGACTGTAACTCTTGCAAGGAAGTCAACAAATGAACAGCAATAAGATCCAGACCTGGCTTTTGAAGCTTTACACTCGTTTTGTCAAAGCTTGCTAGTATCACAGTCTATAAGATATTCATAAACTGCACTCAGCTCATTTCCTTGTACAACTATTGTGCCTCTCTTCCAGTTTTACTGTTTTCCTTGGCATTGTCTATTGTTTCTTTCAAACAATGATGAATGCCTTCATAATCTACTACAATTGTTTTACAAGATTCAGCATGACAGGACCATCTTAACTTCAAAATGGTTTTTAGGGCAAAAAGAGTTCTTTGCTCACACCTGATAGCATTGTTGCATAGAAGCTGCTATTTCCTGGGTGATGCTGCATTAAAAAAAAAGTTTCTGAACAAAACTGAAAAAGTTTATGGCTTTCATGCAAGAATCAATGCTGCAAGTTCCAACTAAGTTCACAAAATGAGCTGTGCATGGCACATACGCAGCTAGTGGGCTTAGTTTTTGATCTGATCTTTTGATTTTGAAGACCATCACACGTTCCAGACACAGTAAGAACATAAGAACGGCCACACTGGGTCAGACCAAGGGTCCATCTAGCTCAATATCCTCCTGTCTTCCGACAGCAGCCAATGCCAGATGTTACTTGTGTTATCGGATGACTGACCTCTGCAATTTTCAATAGCAATATTGTTTATGTCCAATAAAAATATCACTGTCTGGAGGAGCGAATTGACAGTGTGGCTTTCAGTTGGTATAAACCCAATGAAATGCTCACACAACACCACGTGAGCAGTATTGTAAAATGACAGATAACAGATTAACATGAGTGATGTCCAGACTTTAATGTATTGCCAAAGAGAAGTGTTTCACCTGTTTGACTTAGCTGACAATGAATTCTAAAACCTTATGTTTCATTACCTCAATGAACTCATCACAGATTGGTTTTGACAGCTAGGATGGGTGAACTTTCCCTTTGTTTCCATAGTGTTTCATGTGCTTATTTAGAAATAGGTCAATTTTAGTGATGCTTTAAGAATACCTAGATCATTTCTGTTCTGAGGAGAGTTGGTAACTTCCTCCCTTTCTCTAAATATGAATCATGTTCAGCGAGAAGCTTAACTATCACAATACACCTTAAAACGTCTTTCCAGTAAGCAGTTTGTGCTAGAAGCAACTGTACCATCTCCCTGTCAATCCGATGCTTACTTTGTGAACATACTAGCCATTGTGATGTTCCACACTGTTTTCTTGAGAACAAAACCTCTCCTCTTGCTTCTTTCCATTTGGAAATGCCTGAGGTCGTCGGATGATTAAAAGAGTTTGCACGTGAAACAGAACAGTGCTCCTGTGGATTTACAATACTTCAGCCAGTTCCTCTGATAACACTTATTTTACACTGCATTGCTGCACTAGACTTCATACATCGGGAGAGGGTCCTACTGCTCACAATCCCCACCCATCTGACAGAGTTCCTTCTGATCCCATCACTCCATGAGTCTTGCTCTTGCAAGTAACAGGAAGGATTGCTGAATGTAAAATTTCAGATAATCATGGGAATCACCATGTTGAGAAGAAAAAGTAGTTTCTCAGATGCCTGAGAAAAATAATTTAAATTAATTGAAAGAAATACGAAAGGAGAGAACTCTGCATCTTGCAGCTATTGGAAGTGTGACACTGATGTTTCAGTTTGTGGAAAAGGTCCTGTAATACAAAATGTTGAAACTGCCAAACAGAAATCAAAACACAAAAGCTGTTACAAAAAGTCTAAACATTCCAAGTGTTTTCAAAAGTTTATGGCCCACCCTTGACAGAGTTACTGCAGCAGAACTCACCAAACATTTCCTGTGGTCAGGCACCACCACACCACTCTGATCTAAGTGTGGACTGCACAGCGGAATTTTCAGTGAGTTAAAAATGGCTAAAAGAACTACATTTGTTATCCGATGGCCACTGACTCCTCCAGCAAAGGTTCCCTGAAATGCTCCCCGCTTGTTTTAAGGGATTTCCATTGTGTTACTGGTATTAAATATTGTCTCTTAGATTTTTAACAAAGACTGTCATGGAACGTCCTAAGCATTCGCTACTAATACAGGCAATAGGATTGATGACTTCAAACTAAAGTGATCGAACAAGTCAGCACACAGGGAGACAATGTGTGTTAAATATTCTAAATGTGTTTTCCAAAACTGAAAGAGAGCAACAGCGATCTTCTTGCTGCCATGTGTTTAGTTTATGTCAACACAAGATTTGCAATGACCAAATGAAACATTGCTGTAGAAAACCTAGTTTAAACATTTACAGCCATTTTAGCATTTGGTCATGGAGAGTTCAACAACTGGCAGAGTTTTGCGAATTTGCTGGGATAGAACACAGTAAAAGTCTATGTTATGTTATGTAGTCACACCTTGGCTGTCCTTGTACTTGCTACTGACTTACTGGCGGTGTATTAGAATGGGCTTGCAAGTTACTTGCTATCTTTGGGGGAAGGTGAAACCCCTAAAGTAATCTGGGATAGTTTTGGAGACGAAGGAGGCAAGAACGAAATTGCTGAATTGTACTGTTTCTTCTTGAGTCAGGCTCTAAAATAATTCAGACAGTAGTGAAGCTCTGGAGTCAAACTCATTCACACTAACTTCATTGTTTGAACTGATGTCCACAAGAAACGAGAATGCAGTATAAATGACAAATTGTATGGTTACTTTCTGAACTCCAAACTGAAGAATCTCAATGAAAGTTAATGAAGGAATTGTGTGAAACAGATTTTCTGCTTTTTTAATCACTGAGCTCAAAAGCATTTACAAAACAGTTATGACCTCACTGAAAATAATGTGCACAAGAAACTGTCTGTCTTATCATTGCCAAAAGTTTTCTTTTGAAGAGTTTACAGAAGCTGTTGAAGTCTGCAAAACTGATAGTTATTGACATGGATGAGTTATATGTGAAAAATTGTGTACAATCAAAGTCATGTCATCTCCTAAATTTCAAGACCGTTCAAGTGCTGATGAGAAAAACCTCAAGATTTTCAAAATGACAAAGCCAAATAGATGTGAAAACTTAAAGAATTTGAATAAAATTGGTTCTTACATACTTTCCATTTCATGTAGCAATGCATACACTGAAAGGGTAGTTTTGTTAATTAATTCCATCTGACAAGATGAGAGTAATTGACTGGACGTGGACACAGTGAAAACCAAACGACAGAGTTACTGCAGTTTTGAAAATGCTGAGTTCAAAAACAAGTTTCCAGTATTCCTCAACAATAAGATGCTATTAGAGTCTGCCATGCTGGGAAAAAAAATACAAGTAGTAGACAATTTAAGGTTCATGCAATACTTTATGAAATATTTTTTAATTGAGGGTTTGTCCTCATTTTTAGCTGCAGTAAGGAGGACTTGGCCTCCTTTTTCAGTTCCCTGTGATGGCCACCCTGTGTGTAACACCCCAATGGCAGTGTCACTGGGACCTGACACCCTTTCGTTTAGAGATTATGTGCCCAGCTGTGTAGGGAGTGCCTTGATGGGGAGGCACCTTTAGCTGGGTGAGTGGGCAGGGGGGGAAGAACATCACACAGCAGAGGAATATTGACCTAGGATTTTAAACTGCATCAGAGATGTAACACAGTGCCATTACCAAGGGATCTGCTGCTTGTGCCTTTAGGTCTCCTGCATGAACAGGCCTTTCCCCTCCATAGTACTAAGCTGCTCTTACATCTCCGGAGAGCACCAAGGAGCAGGCACTGGCAGAAACTTGGGAAAGGAGGGAGCCCCCGTAATATCTCCTGGGTCAAGAGAGGGGGAGGTACTCTCAGAATGGCAAAGCTGGCAGATGGGAGCAGCTGAGAGCAACCTGGGAAATGTAGACACTTGTTTCCCTGTAACATACTTACTGTTTTTAGCTGCTGTTTTAGTGAGCTCAGAAATTAACTAGTGGATGGTATGTTTCTGCTCCTGGATCACTTCTTGTCCCGTTTTGCAGTGTCCTTGGAAATGTCACAGATTCCGCCTGGTATCAGCTCCATGTCTGCAAAATGTAAACAAAATGTGTGAAGGGTGCTCAGCCCTTGGCTTGCTCACCCTGCGTCCACAGGCTAAGGCCCAGCGCTTGCTTTGAGACAAGTGTGCTCTAGCCTTGTTTCCTTTCTGTAGCAAATAAACTTTGCTTTTAAATAACCCTAAGGTCTGGAAAGCACTGGTGGTTTTTTGCACTGCCCGCTGGCTATGGGGCACGCTGCCCCAGCCAGAAGCAAACTGACATTAAGAAAGTCAGGAGCAAAAGGGAAGAATAAGCCTGCACCCCTAGTCAGAGGGAATGGAGTTGTCTCTTCTTTCTTGGAAAGAAGTTGCCTTGATGCAGTCTGGGCACAGGAGAACCCAGCACCCACAGGGGCGGAGCTATTGGTTGCATAAAATTATTCCCCTCCAGCAAAATGTGTCTCAGACATTCACCCTAAGGGGTTTCTCCCTTTGTGTTCCCATAGCACTAGTGATTCAACACCACCTGATCACCTGCAGGGGGCACCAGAAATGGGGGATGAGCACACTGGCTGGCTGGCTTTAAGAGAGTCCCATCATCTGGCCTTGGTGAGAGTGGCTATAAAGGGGTGCGTGAGAGTCATTAGGTAGCACAGTTCCAGCTAGTGTGAGTGTAATTTACAAGCTGAAGGAGTAGCAGGAAAAGGAATTAGCATAAGGCAACATGGCTCCCTAGCATTACAGCAACTAAAAGGCCAGGAATTAGCATAGGGATGCTCCATCAATGCCTTAGTAGATGGATGGGTTCCACATCACCAAAACCTGAACTGCAAACTCCTTCCCAAATCCCCAACACACCCAGGGCCCGTGACCCTCATTCCCAGGGGTAGCCAAGCATTCAGCTGACTGACATGTCCCAAATGATTGAAACATACAAATATTCAAGACTGGGATGGCTGAGTGGATTTGCTTTGGGATACCAAGCCACTTACCACTTAAAATCCAAACCAAGTCAGTCCAACCAAGCATATGACAGCTGTTCTACATCCTGTATGTCTGAAGGGGCCAGGCCAGCTCTTCACTGAACAGGAGTTCACATCCCAACTGGCACCCACGCTGGTGGTTTCACTGGAGAGACAAAAGACTGAATGAACATGGAGTAGTTCGAGGTACAGGTCAGATTTCACCTAGTGCACTGCCACTGACTATACTATATGTTTGGTGGAGAGTGGATTTTTAATTATTTGAAAGAAGCTTAAAAAGATTCTGCTTTACTTTCTCCCTCTTCTTTCAGACTTCAGTGACTGTTCAGTACATGTTTTAGAAATATTTTTTTTAAGTCTCTCTCTCTCACTCACGCACACACAGTTCAGAGGAAGTCAGTGTCCCACCACTAACTGGAAATGACTAGAATTTTGCTCCCATGGGCAAGTGATTATGGAATTGCCCATTATGAGTGAGGTTTGTCTTTTTTTGTTTACTTGGTTTTGAATATTGTTGAGTTTTGGTCTCCCCTCCCACCCCCCTGAATGTTTTTCATGAATTGCTATTCAGCAAGTTCTGATGGGTGTGTGTGTGTGTGGGGGGGAGGTGTACACTTCCTTCCAAGCATACAGTTCTGGTTGTTAGACAAAGGATATTAGACAGAATTGACCAGTGATCCACTCTGATCTAGTTCAACATCGAAACAGATTTAGGCCCTCTCTCTCTAAGATTATATAGGCATCTGTGCATTAAATTTCAACAGAGTGAATTTTATCCCCAAGTTATCAGTTCTTTAAAATAGGAAGTTAAAATGGAAAGCTGCAGAATGAGAGAAACGAAATATAATATCAGTCCTGCAATTGCTGCAGTTGTAAAATATTATAAATGCATTCACTTTGTTTTTCCCACTAAGTGTATTTTGCATGCTTCTCCACCCCTCTGCAAAGTTTCCATCATGGGGCTATCATGTCCCAGTTCTCAAATTACTGAAATGATTACATATAACTCTGCAGAAGACTGACAAATGTCCTTAATATGACGCACAGCATTAATCTTTCACAATCACTGCATCAGACTAGTGAGAGATTCATCCTATCTTACATATGCAAAAGTGTACACTTACGGGATATGTAAGGCATTTTTATTTTTAGAACATATCTTTTTAATGCCGAAAAATAACAGCCACTATTAATTTTCACTTTAAATGCAATCTGAATATCATTGCAGACAAAGCATACAAAGATCACCTACAGACATGGTTAGGTACACAGGTCATAAGACATGCCAGTTAAAGATTACCGCTTTATTCTTACATTTGGGTCGGACTGACATCGCTTTTTGACATTTAATCATTTTAGCAAATAACCATGCCATTAAACAAAGGCAAACGCACATATATACCACAACACACAAACTTATCAAAACTTAAAATTTGTACAATTTACTTTGACAAACAGAAACAGGCTTGTTCTCTAGTAAGCGACCCAAACAAATTTGTCCAAAAGAACCTCTCTGTCCACATAATTTACCTTGTTCTGAAAAAAATTACAGATGTTCTTAATAAAAAGGCACATTTGGCAGCTACTAAAACTGGCATGCATCTGGCACAGGATCTCCCCCCTGCCCCTTTCAACCTTTCAGTCACCTGGTGCATGACATCATGTGTTTGTTTGTTACGGAGTCAAATGCAACCTTATTCCTTGTTCACTTGATTTTGCAGCAATTGGCTACTTAATGCACTATTTTTCATTAAAGGCAAAAGAGAAATTTGCTCACAGTTGACAGAAAAATGCACTTTAAGGTTTTTTTTTTTAAAAAAGGAAAATAAGGCATGAAATTTACAAACCAAGTTACAAGTGCTTTTATAAGTGTATGGGGCCACATGTTTCTTTCCTTAGCTAATAGAGCTAAAAAGACTGCAGCCCACATATCAAACACTGTTGAAATAGGGTGTTTAAAGAGAAAAATCTAAGAAGCGGCCCATTTTTTTTCTGCTTTAAAAATGCATTTTTCAGCAAGACCCTCCCTGTTAGCTGAAAAAGGTATGAATTTTGAGAGGGAAACCAAAGCGTGATTTTTACATACCACAGACCAAGTGCACTGATCACAGCAACAAAGTATTAAGGAACATTGTTACGAAGACAGACATTGATTAGCAAGGGGGAGTTTTCCTGGTGGAGTCTCAATGCACGACTGCTATGAACGTGGAAGGTTGCTTACGAGATTTGCTATGCTAGGATAAGACAATACCAAGAGCAGAAAGAACTGGAATTTCTATTGCCCGGCATTAGCCCTGCTACAGGGACTGTGGCAAAGCTGGTTCATTTAAACAGCCCTAGCGGTACCAAAGAAACACTTCCCTGAATATAGGAAAATAGAACCATCTTTCAAAAGAACACTAAGGGCCTGATCCACAGCCTGCTAAAGTCAATGGAAAGACTCCCACTGATTTCAGTAAATTTTGGATAGGGTCCCAACTGAGTAAAAGTGATCCTAGAGTTTACTGGTAAGAAAAGTCTGATTTAAGATTCTGCCTGCATAAAAGCAACAAACTATACAATCGACAATTATGATAAACAAAAGCTCGAGAGAGTAAAGGCATAACTGGATTTGTGTTGGGGGCACAGACTTCTCATTTCTTTTTTAAAAACGATGGTTAAACAAGAATTTAGAAACAATTGCTAGAGAGAACAAGCGAAGTGGTTTCTAGTTTATGGGAGCATTCTCAATGATTTCATGGTATTGATTCTGAAGCAAAGACAAAATTCTCTCCAAAGAGAGACTGCAAAATCATGCCTGGGTTGTTGAGTGCCATGACAACAGTAATTCTTTGCCTGACAACCATGTGTTAAAATAACTTTTCCTTGCTCTTTATTATAAGTTTAACTTGAAATAAAAGTTTTCAGCATCTGAAACACTAACATTTACAAACTACTAATGGAGAACTTTTCTTTTTAACACCCAGTTTTCACTTCTGGGGAAAAAAAAGATTGGATTTCTTTCTCCTACACCGCTGCACTACACTCTAAATCAGAGATACTTTAGGGAGAGACTTCAAACATTGCTCAAATATTGCACTTTCATGTCTCATTAATGGACTTCGTTTCTCCTATGCCCCCTCTCCACCCTTCACGCAAACACCCAATGGCTGAAAACCAATACTCTGCACCAGTGCAGTTCTGACTTGTGAGCAATGTCAGACTTTTAATTTGGGTTCAGCAGTAATACAGAAATCCATTTAGCCAGCTGTTGGTTTAAGATGCTTCATCATTCCTTGCTATTATTCAAGATCATTTTATCAAATAATCTGGCAATATGACCAATTAAAATGATGCCATTTTCCCTGCCATTTTTCAGGGATATTTGCTTTAACCCCCATAATCAGTAATCAATGCAAACTTGTCCAAATGTGAAATTCTTCCATGTTACTAAAAAAAAAAAAAGTTATTTCTTGAAAATACAAATAAAATTTGACAAGTTCTGAGAGAGGCCAGTGGCTCAGCAGTTGTGTTCAACATTCTCCTCCTAGACACAAGGATTTGATTTCTGGTACTGGTTTGTCACACTTTGTGGTTCAGGCAGCACATTGTAGGTGTGCCATACACTGGTAAATAGCAGATGATTGAGCAGTGTTGCTGAGCTCCGAGGGAGTTTAATCTAGGCTTTTATATGACCCTCATCACCAGAGCGTCTAATCAACTTCTACGGATTTTTATCCTTGACCCCACTGTAAAGCAGGGAGGTATTAGCAGTATTTTGCAAATGGGGAACCGAGGTACAAAGAATATTAAATGACTTGTCTTAGTGCACACAGGATGGCTGGGGCTGGGCCAGGAACTAAATGCAGGTCTGTGCCATATCACTGCAGTACCCTATCCACTAGGCCATTCTACCTATCTAGCCTACCTTGGTAATGACAGGGGCCATGGTTTTGAGTGCAGAGGACAGGCAATAGGGTTCTGAACATCTTACTAATATTGGAGAGCTCCTTGGCTTTCTCCTGGAAAGTCAGCAACTTTTAAGACATTGCACCAAGGGTATTCATTACTCTTGGTTAGATTTGAAGAACTGGGAACTTCACTTACATTTCTTATAGGATAGGATTAAATAAAGTACATATGTAAGAATGTCCTTCTCTGAAGCTGAGTTTATAAATCTTACTTATAAAGGAAAAAGGGACATTTTTTGGTGGAGGCGGGAGCAGAAAAACATGTTTCAAAATAGAAATGTTAAAGATATACACAAATATACAACTGACAAATTCTCAATGTTTGGCTATGACAAAATATGCTGCTTAATCCTGTTGAAATGAAAACACTTTTTGAAATGTAAAGACCAAACTGTAGTATCATGGTGCATATTCCACTACTCTAATGGCATTGCAGAAAGTTACTAAAATAGTAGATTTCCATCATCATTTGCTCTACTAAAACCATCTCTAACGACTCGGCGTTCTGGGTTGCTGAAATGTATTTTGTTTTTATCCAACAGGAAACATGATATAGTTTTACTACGACCCATGACTCTTATTAAATAAAGATGAGATACTGCACACTGCACAAACATTATGGTAGAGGAGATTAATAAAGCTTCTTTTCTTCAATAACTGGCATGCATTACTGTCACAGTATTGGTTAGAATCAGAAGAGTAGTACACAGGTTTAGGGATAATCCATGTCATGATATTTCTGCATGTAAATGTTCTGTCATGTACATTTCTGACATAGTAAAGAGCTACTGTAAAGATTAATAGTTTTTAAGACAAAGTTTGAAATTCTATAACAAACTACAGACACGTCTGGGAAATTTAAAAACATGTACAGTAATTCGCTTTGAGAGTAACCCAGCTTTGTCATTCTAACTAAACTTTGTTTCACATGCCAAAACCTGACTTCTCTTTAGACTGTTCTTTATTACTAAAATACATACACTGAACTACAAAAAACGTTTACCACAACATGTGCTTTTATCCCCTTATCAGCGTTTTTAACTGGAAAACTGAATTGTACATTTGTCCATGTAATAATTTAACGTATGTCAGCCAAACAAATGTGTATCTTTATTTCAATTAAATTAAAAACAATCTGCAAGCATATTTATGCAACATTCACTATATACACATGACTTATGCAAATGCAAGGCAATTCTACGTATGCTGATTAATCCATGGTTAGTAAAACATGACAGCAACGATGGAAGATGGCCAGCGAGTGTTCTGTTTCACAAATGACTGTTTTCATGGCATGATTAAAGAAGAATAATTACAAGCCATGAAATGGATTATCGGTAAACCTTAAAAAGAATGTGATATAACCTAGTATAGATTAACAGTCTTCTAAACGTAGCAGAATATTTCAGACAATAGTGCTGTTTTTTAAAATTTTGCTGTCATTTTAATGGCATAAGACTTTAATCTGCTCTGTTTAAAGAAAGCAATAATTACCCATTATGCTTCCTGGCAATAATTTCTTTTTCAACTGGCCCCATAATATTTAATAATAATAATATTAAAGTACCTCTCTGGTGAAGCCTAGGTACCCAGACTGTTCACTGTAACAATTTGTAAACAGGACCGCAATACAGTGCTACGCCTTAGTTCTAACATGCTTAGGTACCACAGATCTTCCTCACAGTCCTTTTCATGATTTTAGGAGAGTATTTTAAAGCAGGGAGTAAAGTAAAAAGGAAATTAAGAAGGATATAAAGTTCCCTGTTTGAGATTTTTAAAAAAGTGCATAATGTTTTCATTCTAATAACTGTGTTACTGTATAGAACTGATGGATACAAGACTATATTTTCCATTCCCGTACTGGACATTAGAGATCATTACACAAAACACGGTCTCCGCTTATTGGCCAGAAAAGTCCCTTGAGTCAGTTTTCTGGTACAATCAGTTGTCCAGTTACTTTAGAACAGCATCCTGCATACTACAATAGGAACCGTGAGTTTATCAGTTGATCACGTCTGCTTCTGCAATTCAGTTTCTGTACACTGCATTCCCTACCTAGCATAGTTTTTAATGCATGGAGTATTCATCCAAACTCCTTAGCGCTACCAGGTTCAGTGCATCCATTGCCAGCAACAGACATAGTGCCAAGAAAATGCAACTCCCAGCACAAGGTACAATTCAGGAGGAGTGAGCGTTCTCCAGCAAGGGTGGTCCGTCTCGGTGCATCGATGGATGGGTGTGCTCCCGTTTGTAAGTTTTTGGAGGAAGCTTTGGGATATGTTGAGAAGTGCTTTGTCGTGGAGGGACAGGTGGCCCCTCAACAGAATGGAGGTCCACGTCCTGTGGTATCAAAGGAGGGGATGGCAGATGCCTCCGTGCTACATGTGGAGAAGGTGTCTGAGGGGGTGGGGGAGTAAATGGAGAGGGACTGTTTGGAAAAAAGGTATTGCCAAGTTCACTTTTTCTACCTAAGGGCGGTGGCTGGAGATGTAGTGGTGAACTAGAGAAAACATCAGGAGTTCGCACAGGTTCTCGTGGTGGTAATACAGGAGGGCTTTCAGGAGGATCAGATATGGAGGTCCGCTCTGGCACGGAGTATCTTGGTGAATAGACTTTTGATGTTGGTTGTCGAGGAGGAATTGCTGGTGGACTGTCCAGATGCGCAGAAGTAATCTGAAGTATACAAACATTTAATTTAAGGGTTATCATCTGTATTATGACAGCCTCAACACCTCAGTCAGGATCAGGGCCCTGGTTGTGCTACATGTTACATGAATATGTTCAAAGACTAAGTCCCTGCCTCAAAACACTAGACATAGCCAACAAGTGTTAAACAATTGGAGGGGGCAGGGGAGAGAGGACCCAGGCTGAGAGAGGATGAAGATACATGGCAGTGGGGGACAGGGAAGGAAGTACTAGAGGCTTCAGGAGGCACAGTGGTCTTGTGCTGCACAGTTTCTAAGCTAATACCAGCTCAGCTGGGGCACCTCTTGCAGTAAGAGGCCTAGGAATGAGTAAAATGCAAAGGCATGTACCCTCTAGAGAATGAGAGGGAAGAGAGAGGCAGATACTGTTTAATAGGAAAGGGAATGAATGATGTTTTGTCCTGAAGAAAGAATAAAGGGTGGGATCTTCAAAATTACCTAAGTGACTCAGTTGTATGTGTCCCACTGACAGCCAACCAAACTCTAGCATACTGTACGCCATTGCCAGCTAAGGGCATTATAGAATACAGTACGACAACGATCAGAAAGGCTAAGGCACAAAATAAATTACATCTAGCAAGGGACATAAAAGGCAATGAGAAGAGGTTCTTTAAAAACATCAGGGGTGAAAGAAAGGGAAAAAAAAGGAAAGCACAGGTCCTCTGCTTAGCAGGAGAGGAGAACTAATAACTGATGGTATCAAGAAAGTTGAAGTGTTTTATGCTTATTTTGCTTCAGTCATCCCTAAAAGGGTTAATGGTGACCAGATACTCAACACAATTAATATTGACAACAAGAGGGAAGGAATGCAAGTCAAAAGAGGGAAAGAACAGGTTAGGTAATCTCCCTAGGAAATGTGTTTCCTGGCAGTTAGGAAGTTTTTCCTAATATCCAACCCAAACCCCCTTCGCTGCAATTTAAATCCATTGCTTCTTGTCCTGTCCTTAGTGGTTAAGGAGAACAATTTATCACCTTCCTCGTTGTCACAATCTTTTATGTACTTGAAGACTATCATTTCCCTCCCCTTTCTCATCTCCAGACAAAACAAGCCCAATTTTTTTCAATTTTCCTTGTAGGTCACGTTTTCTAGATCTTTAATTATTTTTGTTGATCTTCTCTGGACTGTCACGATTTTGTCCACATCTTTCCTGAAGTGTGGTGCCCAGGACTGGACACAATATTCTACTTGAGGCCTTGTCAGTGCTGAATAAAGAGGAAGAATTACTTCTCATGTTTTGCTTACAATATTCCTGCTAATGCATCCCAGAATGTTTGCTTTTTTTTGCAACAGTGTTATACAGTTGACCCATATTTAGTTTGAGATCCACTATAACACCCAGATCCTTTTCTGCAGTACTCCTTCCTAGGCAGTCATTTCCCATTTTGTATTTGTCCAACTGATTATTCCTTCTTAAGCGTAGTACTTTGCATTCATCCATATTGAATTTCATCCTATTTAATTCAGACCATTTCTCCAGTTTATCAAGATCCTTTTGAATTCTAATCCTGTCTTCCAAAGGACTTGCAACTCATCCCAGCTTGGTATCGTCCACAAACTTTATGAGCGTACTCTCTATGCTACCATCCAAATCATGAATCATTTATGAAGATACTGACTAGAACTGGACCCAGGACAGATCCCTGTCGGACCTCACTTGATATGCCCTTTCAGCACGATTATGAACCATTAATAACCACTCTGAATAGTTTTCCAGTCAGTTGCGCATCCACCTTATCGTAGGTCCGCCTAGGCTATATTTCCTCTAGTTTGTTTATGAAAAGGTCATGTGAGACAGCATCAAACGCCTTACTAAAGTCGAGATATAGCCCATCTACTGCTTCCCCCATCCACAAGGGTTGTTACCCTATCAAAGAAGGATATTAGGTTGTTGTTTTTGAAAAGTTCAGGTTGACTGTTACTTATTACCTCATTTTCTTCTAGTGCTTACAAACAGAATGTTTGATTATTTGCTCCACTATATTCCTGAGTACTGAAGTTAAGCTGACAGGTCTTACCTGGGGTATCCTTATTTCCCTTTTTATAGACAGGTACTATATTTTGCCCTTTTTCAGTCCTCAGGTATCTCTCCCATCCTCCATGAGTTCTCAAAATTAATCACTAATGGCTCAGAGATCTCTTCAGCCAGTTCCTTAAGTATTCTAGGATGTATTTCATCAGGCCTCGCTGACTTGAAGACATCTAACTTGTCTAAGTAATTTTTAATTTTCTTTTCCTATTTTAACCTCAGATCCCACCTCATTTACACCGGTGTTCACTATGTGAGTCATCTGATCATGGCTAACTTTTTTAGTGAAAACTGAAACAAAAAAGGCATTTAACACTTAGGCCATTGCTACGTTTTTCATTATTGTCTGTCACTCATTTAGTAATGGGCCTACATTGACTTTGGTCTTCCTCCTGCTTCCCATATATTTGTAAAATGTTTCTTGTTACCATTTATATCCCTAGATAGTTTAATCTAATTTTGCGCCTTGGGCTTTGTAATTTTGTCTTCACACACACTTGTGTTTTTTCATATTCATCCTTTGTAATTTGACGTAGTTTCTACTTCTTGTAGGACTCTTTAGACTTTCAGATCGTTGAAGATCTCTTGGTTAGTGAGGATGATTTCTTACCATACTTCCTATCTTTCCTGTGCATTGGGATAGCTCGCTCTTGTGCCCTTAATGATCTCTTTAAAAACCTGTCAACACCTCTGATCTCTTTTTTCCTCGCTGACTTGTTTCCCACAGGCTCTTACCTACCAATTGTCTGAGTTTGCTAAAGTCTGCTTCTTGAAGTCCACTGTATTTATTCTGCTCTTGTCCCTCCCACCATTCCTTATATCCTTTATGATTCTAATTTCATGATCACTTTCACCCAAGCTGCCTTTCATTGTCAGATTCTCAACTAGTTCCTCTGTTTGTCAGAATCAAATCTAGAACAGCTTCTCCCCTAGTCGCTTTCTCTACCTTCTGTAATAAGTTGTGTCCAATGCATCTAAGAACTTTTCTGATAATCTGTGCCCTACGGTATTACCTCCCAACAGACGTCTGGGTAGTTGAAGCTCCCTATCACCACCAAGTCCTGTGTTTTGGATGATTTTGTTAGTTTTTTAAAAAAAGTCTCATCTACCTCCTCTTCCTGGTTAGGTTAGATGTAAGGTTTACTTGGTCATGCCTCAGTACAAAGGGCTGGACTGGATGATTTCTCGAGGTTCATTCCAGCCCTATATTTTTATGATTCTATGATCCTATGCCACTGACAGCCAACAGGACTACAGAATATTGTATGCTGCCAACAGCCAAGAGGACAGTACAATACCGGTCACCACTGACAGCCAATGGGACTTGGTCTCTTATATCACTTCAGTGGTTTTGATAATTTCACCCTAATTTTCTAAGGCCCTGAATAATCTCACACTTGAGTCAAAAGAGCTTTGTCAATGCCTCCAACAAGTGCAGGATCAGGTCCCAAATGAAGACCAATGGTCAGACAAGCATATACAGTAAGAGGAAAGAGGAGAGATCGAGTATGAAGGCAAGCAAGAAATGGCAACCAGCAGAGGAAACATTACACAAGATGTCATTAGGTTAATACGTTTTATTTCATCTTTTAGGGAAGATTGTAGGGTTTAAGACTTCTCACATTGCTGCTATTTTTTAGCACTTTACTTCCCATATCCTCCTTTTGGACTATCTTCCTGGACAAGGAGGTTTACATGAAACCTCAAGTAATCCCAGCCAATGCCAGGATAGGAGCAAAGAAGCTCAGCGCAGGAGAAGAAGAAACATTGCTCACCCTAAATTTAGACAGTTTTGCTACTATTGTAATTAGTTTTAAGCCCGGGGCAGATGAGAAGATGTTGCACAGAGCTGTCACTGTGCAGGTGTGAGGCATATAGCTCCTTATTCTTACCCATCTAATTGAACTAACAAGGTATGACTCTTTAAAAGTTATTTTCCCCTTTACCCTAACCCTCACTTTTCAGGCATTGGCTTATATGTGAGGTCTGATTTGGACGTTTCACCTGAATGCAATAAGTATTGGGCCCACACATTTCTCACCTTTGATGGCGATGATTCTGCTGGGGCAGACTCTGGTCGTCTCCGTGGAGGAACAGGAGGAGGACCAGAAGTTTCATCAGAGATTTTGGTAAAGCTTATGGACGACACAGATGCAGATCCTGATGGATATTTAAAAAACAAAAACCTTCAACATGATGTACTTTATCTGCCCTTTACTCATCTGATTGCTTTTAACGACCACTTAATTAGCAACAATTTGATTTTACTGAAATACGAATGCAAGGGAGATAATTCAGCACACCATCATCATGTCTTTGTCTTGCTCATAAAAGAACAGCTGTAAAGTATGGAGATACTTTAGTTTCACACAAGGAAGCTACTTATGAAATATATATTTTATGGGAGGCAGCGTGACCCAGTGGACAGATGGCCCAGCAGATAGGGCACTGGAATGGAGCTGAGGAGATCTGGGTTCTATTCCCAGCTCTGACATTGGCCTGCTGAATGGCTTTTGCTGTGGGCTAGTCACTTCACCTCCCTGTGCTCCTGGTATATTAATCTGAAAATGGGGCTGGTGATATTTATCTCCTTGTAAAGCATTCTGAGGTATACTGATGAGAACTGCTCTAAAACTAGGTATTATAAGTGCACTATAGAATGAGTAGCCCTCTTTGCCTGGTAGCGAATGAAGTGAGAGGGGGAAACTGATGTATTTGTATGTCTAGGAATAACTGATGGATTTGGTGGAGGGGGGAATTGTGTGCAATTATTCTTCAATTTCATGCAGTCTTTGTTTTTTAACTCTACATTTTTCTTGAGAACATTTAGGCAGGTCTGGCGGCATAATACTTCTAAGCTCTTATCTAGTGCAGTGGTTCTCAACCTTTCCAAACTACTGTACCCTTTTCAGGAGTCTGATTTGTCTTGCATACCCCAAATTTCACCTCCAGTTAAATATGACTTGCTTACAAAATCAGACATAAAAAAACAAATATGTCACAGCAAATGATTACTGAAAAATTGTTTACTTTGCATCCTGTCTGCATGAAACTTTAGTTTGTACTGACTTTGCTAGTGCTTTTTATATAGCCTGCTGTAAAACTAGACAAATATCTAGATGAGTCGATGTGCCCCCTGGAAGACCTCTGCGCACCCCCAGTACGTGTACTCCTGGTTGAGAACCACTGACCTAGTGCTTTTCATCAGCAGATCTCAAAGTGCTTTACAATGAAGGTCAGTATCATTATACCCATTTTGCATGTATAGGGAAACTGAGGCACAGGGAGGTGAAGTGACTTGCCCAAGGTCACCCCACCAAATCTGTGGCCGAGCTGGGAATAGAAATCAGATCTTCCAAGTCCCAGTCCAGTGCTCTATCCACTACACTGCCTCCCTATGAAATAGGCAGAAGAGGTAAATTAATTTTTATCTTCATTGTTCAATAACAGACTATCAGTCAGCCTGTGTACCAACTGCAAAACCCTGACACTGAATTCACCACAAACTTTCCATCTTGCCCATAATTTTTTTAAATGGAAGTTTAAATTCTGGAGCACAATTCTGCATCAAGGAGTGGTTTGACAGCAAATTCTATTGCTGCAGCATCATGGAATACGTGGGGCCCTGGACGTATCCTTTTCCACATTCTGCTCTGGCAGAATCTGGAAGGGAACATGGAATGACGTGCAAGCGAGATTCCTAACCTAGCCTATTTCTCACTTGACAATAAACTTAAAGATAATAGTAATCTAAGTAAAAATGCACTGAAACTCTCTGCCATTGTGCAAGAAGGCAACAGCACCTGCAGATAGATCATTTTGGTCCTTCAAATTTATTATATCAGTTTACATCATAAAATAGCACAAACAGTTGTGACTGTCCTAATTATTTAAATGCATTCCTAGCTTTAGCACCTACTTGAATGAAAAGGACTTGAAGGATCTGAATCAAAGACGCTGCAGACATCTGTAGTACTGGAAGTAGCAGAGGCAGGGGGTGGTGTCAGTGGTGTTCGTGGAGAGTTTGGTGCAGATGCTGTACTTTCTGACTCACTCTCAGGGATGCGACTGTAACTAATTTTTCTTGGCTCCTGTTGCAGTGGTGTAGGGTGTCTCATGGTACCTGGCCTTGGGTTTGATGGACGAACACCCGGAGATTTGAGGGAATAGTTGTATTTTTTTGGCTGCAGTGATACCAAATATCAATATTGTGCAGTTAAAAACCTTGCAGTGAATTGAAAGTATACATTTTAAAAATCAAATTACCTTCATCTCCATCACAAAATCAGTTCAATGCAGCTTCATCATTATGCATATAAATTCTAAAACAATCTCTGCTGCATTGTGGGAAACATTTTTGAAGTTAAGAAAAAAATAAAATCTGAATACTAACAAATCTTGGTGGAGGCTTGGAATTTCGCGGCTCTATTTCTAATGACTTGTTGAACAGATAATCTGTGAATTCTTTCTCCATGCTATTTCCCATTGGATTCAAATTTTCAAAAAACCTCTGAAACACAGGAAGTTTAGGAAGATTACATCATAAGTTACCTTCATGGGGCAGATTCTACATACGTTATGATACAATTCGTCCCAGTGGTTTCAAACGCACTATGTAAGTACTATTCAGCAAAGGTGAACTACATGAAATCTAACTTAAAAAAAAAAAAAATCAGTAAAAATCCAACGTAACTGATAATCATTTCAGAATTTCCATTACTCTGACAAACCAGAGGCAAGATCTTGCAAACTGCCAGCACACAGAAATCCACTGACTTGGGAGAACATCAGTAAAACCCACATGCGTTACCTCACCTCTCCTTAGGACTTCCCTACAAGGAGGAAAACGTGGTGCTTTAAGGCAGGTATGTAAGAAATAAATTACAAACAGGGCTGAAAGTGCCAATTTATATTCAAGATTTTTTTTCTTTTTAGGATTTGTAGTAACTTCAATATAGAAAGGAGAAGTCATATTTTAATACAACAGAAAAGAAAACTACCTAAATTCTGCTTCTGTCAAGATAGCAACATGCAGGATTTTCACTCATGGATCATGGAAAATGACATAGCTCTTGCAGAGAGCTTTGCTGACCTCTGCAAAGAACGAAGAGGCCAGAAAATTCAGTAGGCTAAGGTACTGGGAGTCAGTGTATCATGCTGGTCAGCAGATGAGGAGCCTCATGTACTGCCTGCTACTACAGGTGTCCTATAGTGTGAAAAGACCTATGAGCAAGGGACATCCTGCACTGTGTCACACAAAGCTTGAGACCCCGGAGCAAACAGCCTGCTCTACAGATTCCTTTGATTCTCTCTCTCAATATTTCAGCATAAGAAAATGCAACTTACTCGGATATCAGCTTCTATTCGTAAGCAGTATGGCTGGTTTTGGTACTGCTGGATCTCCCCGGTTATTTCAGCTACTTTCCTTCTCTTGCTAAAGTTTATAAGTTCTTTTCCATGTCGCTTTAGAAATTCAGGGTTGCCTTCTTCTGTTTTCAAGATGTTAGTCAAATAAATTCCTAAAATAGTGAAGAGAAGAAGAACATTCAGATACTACAGTACAAAACTATGAGGAAATAAAGAATACTGCTGGAATATGAAGCCCTTTTAAAGAATTAAACTTGTGTATTTTAATTACTCAGGCCTGACCTATACTAAAAAATTAGGTTGGCATAACTACATCGCACAGAGGTATGAAAAATCCACACCCTCGAATGGCATAGCTAAGCTGACTTAAGTCCCCGTGTAGCAATCAGTAGGTCAAAGGAAGAATTAGTCTGTCATCCTAGCTACCACCTCTCGGGCAGGTGGATTACCTATGCTGATGAGAGAACCCCTCCCATTGGTGTAGGTAGTATCTACAATGAAATGCTACAGTGGCACAGCTGCGCCACCGTAGAGTTTTAAGTGCAGGCATAGCCATAGAAACAAAATCTTCTCTATCACAATCCATGACAGAGTTGTCTGCTTTACAAATAATGGCAATTTCTTAAACCTTTCCTTGAAAACTGCCTGTTTTCATGAGAATCTCAAGATCAGTCTATTAACCTACCTACCACTTACAAAGCACATGCCACACAGGGAAATCTAGTTATGTTTGAATGTTGTGAGGCAATGTAATTTCATTGAGCTGACAGAAGTGGAGAGTTCTAAGTGTTTCCTTCCTCTCACCAGCATTGCCTTATTCATTCTCGGTTCAGCTCCAGCCCGTTACTGAGCTGAGCCAAGCCCTGGAGAACGGAGATGATGTTTTTTATGCCTGACGTGAAACTGATGTGGAGCTAGCCACTGTCTGCATATTGCTGGCAGTTTAGTCCATGCTGTGACAATCTTCCCTAATAGTTTCACGGAGATATTCAACAACAAGAGGATTAAAAAGAGAGAAAATGGAACCCACAGGAACTCCACAGATGAGAACCTAGACGGACGTACGTGTGTGTGTGTGTGATTGAGTCCACAGGTGCCTGGCTTTTGTAAATGGAAACCATGCTTCACCAACCTATTCAAATTCTTTGAGGGGGTCAACAAACATGCAGACAAGGATCATCCAGCTGATACAGTGGACTTGGACTTTCAGAAAGCCTTTGACACAGTCCATCATTAAAGGCTCTTAAGCAAAGTATGCAGTCATGGGATATGAGAGATGTTCCTCTCATGATCAGTAACGGGTTACAAGATGAGTAAGAAAGGGTAAGAATAAATAGTCAAGTGTTCCTAGGGGAGAGACGCAAATAGCCTCATAAATGATCTGAAAAAAAGGGGTAAACAGTGGGGTGGCAAAGTTTGCAAACAAAAAATTACTCAAGATAGTTGAGTACAAAGCAGACTGCGAAAAATTACAAAGGGATCTCACAAAAGTGAGTGACTGGGCAACAAAATGGCAGATGAAATTCAATGCTGATGAATGCAAAGTAATGCACATTGGAAAATACAATCCCAATTATACATCCAAAATGATGGGGTCTAAATTAGCTGTTACCTCTCAAGAAAGATCTTTGAGTCATCGTGGATAGTTGTCTGAAAACATCTGCTCAATGTGCAGTGGCAATCAAAAAACGAACAACATTAGGAACCATTAAGGCAAGGGATACATAATGAGACAAAAAATATGATAATGCCGCTATATAAATCCATCATAGACCCCTCCTTGAAGTTCTGGTTGCTCCATCTCAAAAAAGATATATTAGAATAGGAAAAAGAACAGAGAAGGGCAACAATAGTGATCAGGTGTATAGAACAGCTTCTATGTAAGGAGAAATCAAAAAGACTGTTCATCTTCAAAAAGAGACAACTAAGGAGGGGAATATTATATAGGTCTATGAAATCATATATTGTGTGGAGAAAGTGAATAAGGAAATGTTATTGACCGCTTCAGATAACACACAAACCAGAGGTCAAACAATGAAATTGATAGGCAGCAGGTATAAAACAAACAGAAGGAAGTACTTCTTCACACAATGCACAGTCAACCTGCGGAACTCACTGCCAGGGGATGTTTTGGCCTTCACAAGTATAACTGGGTTAAAAAAGAGTTAGATAAGTTCCTGCAGAAAAGGTCCATCAATGTTTATTAGCCAAGATGGTCAGAAATGCAATTCCATGCTCTGAGTATTCTTAAACCTCTGACTGCCAGCAGCTGAGACTGGATGACAGGGGATGGATAATTTGATAATTGCCCTGTTCTACTGATTCCCTCTAAAGCATCTGGCACTGTCCACTGTCAGAAGACAGGATACTGGGCTAGATGGACCATTGGTCTGACCCAGTATGTAGCAAACACAGAGGATTCAGACTCGGGCCACGTGGAGGTAAGAAGGAACTAGAGAGGCATCAGTCCATGCTACCCTTTATACACTTGGTTTGGAGCATGAGACAAACTACTTTGCATGTACAGGCCAATTGACACCGCTTACTAAAAAATTTCCAGACTCGGGCGCGTGGTGCCCAGGCCTATCTGTGTGTGGAATACACATGGCAACCATCACTCGAAGAATAACCATCGTTATTCCAAGTAATGTGCACATTGCAAGGACACCAACTTCAGAAAAATCGTATTTCTGACTAAATGGTCCTTCAAAAAACACTTTCTTCCCTGCAAGCAATACCTAAAGTCAGTAGAACAGATTAGAAAAAATACTTCTCTATTTTTTCCCCAGTTGTTTACTTTGCAGTCAGTTAATTCTTTCCTCTGCATATTCGGTCATATTGCCCGTTTGCGTGGATCTTTCACACAGCAGTAGGGGAGATGAAATGTTTAACAATCAGACAACTGAAACTAAGTTTAACTCCTTTTAAAAAAAACTGACTAGACTTCAAATTCAAGCTGTTCCTTAAAATATACTTCTCCCCTCTGCTTGTATTTCTGTAGAGTGCTTTAGCTCAGTCTTTGTAAAACACTAACTGACATTTCTTTTATACTGTTCATCCCGAATCAAACCTACTCACCAAAGAAAGGCACACATGGAGGATTAATGGACCTGAGTTTTGCCAAATATTTCTTATAGTGATCCTCACTCAATTCATGAGCTTCTTCTAAAATCTTTTTCTGTCGACTTGGAATTTGCTGAAAAGATATACAGATCTGTTAGTTAGGAGGGGACTGTGGTCCAGTGCCCCATCCACAAGACTAGGACTGGCAGCTGCCACGGCCTTGTTGTGTGATCTTGGGTAAGTCACAGGCCCAGATTTTTAAAGGCAAGTTTGGTGTTGCAACGCTCAGCACAGCAACATCTCAATACCCTTAAAATTCTGTGCCTTTACCAGTTTGGGCCTCGGCTTCCTCATCTGAAAAATGGGGTACTAATACTCTGAGATCTAGAGATGAAAATAGCGATATGGGTATAAGAATCAGGACGTTGAACCTCCAACCCAGGTCAGCTAGGGCTCTTACAAAAGCCTGACTTCCATACATATCCCTCAGCCCCTGACCATAATCTTGCCTTCATTTCCTCTCAATCATAATATTGGTAGCATACCTCTAAAACCTTTAAATCCTGCAAATGCCTATGGAAAACTCAGTTACGCACCCTCATGTCAGTGAGGATCAAGCAACCCAATTAAGTGGGTATGGATCCTATGCTAAAGTATATGGAGGGAACCTGCTACGAGATGCAGACTTTCTTCCTGTTTCCTGCAGCTGGCGTGTTCCACCTCTTTCCCCAGACACCCATTGCTCTGATCAATCTGCCTATGCCTTTCTGATAATCCATCTTTTATTTTCAATCTTGCTCGTTACTGGTTTCAGGGAGTTGGCTCTGGTGATTTGCCATGTCTTTCTGCCTTGCTCACCACTGTATTCACTTTGGGGACTCCTGAAATTAGAAGTAAGCACCTCTGACATTACACAGAAATTTATAGCTATACTTTACACTCTCATGCAATCTTCCACGGGTGATTTTACTTCCCTTGGGGAAGCCAGAGACACTGTACACTTATATTTGTGGTGCAGCCTGCATATTGTTGAAGTATTCGCTTATCCTGCTTTATGCACAGTAGTCCTTGCCAATGGTTCGGCTGATCTGCTACATAGAATGATCTACACTGAGGACTAAATCCTCAGATGATGCAAATAACTGAAGTCATAATTGGAGGAGTTCAGAGAGCTAGGTACAACAGTACAAACAGAACTATGCACACATATGCAGTACATCTGGGGATTCACCATCATTGTTTTTTTCCCTCCCCAACAACTCAAAAGTGATTGAAGGAATTTAAGTAAAACTTTTCAGAAACATTCATCTTTGGTCAGAGATTCAGCCCAAAAGGCAAAAGTTGTAGAAAACTGTGAGCATCTGAAAATAAGGAGTTATAATAGTGATCGTTTTGCAACCTTTAACTATAGTATTTGCTGTCACTGACCCTGTAATAAACCACCATTTTTTAGGAAGTCTAACAATTGAGCTATAACAAATTTCCTTCATCTCATTTTTTCCCTTCAGTTTTGAGTGTTGGTGCATCTATTCTTCCATATTTTTCATTAACTGTTTCCCCTTATTTGTAATGTTTCTGTATTGAATTTTTTTTTTTAATTTCAGTTGAAAAGTTTTTCTTCATCTTCCCTTTGAGACTCTGTTCTTCCTCTGTTTATTTCAGTTTTTTAACTCTCATCCATCTCTCTGCTTCACTCTTTCACTCTAGTTTTCTGCTTTATTCTCCTCAGTCCCTTCTAGTCTCTCCCCTCTGTCTTGCGATTGGCAGTGCCTGTGCCTGGACAGTGTGAATACTGAATACAAAAGCAAAGGCTCCTTCAAAGCCCAAGAACCATTTGCCACCCCTTAATGTGCTACAGAAAGGAGAAGCATTTATAGTAACAGAATGTAACTTAACTGTTTCAGTGTCTAGACTGAAAACTGAAAACATTGTAACCTACCTCAAATGTGTGATCCAGTCTATACACAGGTGAAGAGTTCATAGCACTCACAACTTCAAGAACACCATTGAAGTTATTTAGCTCCTGAAAAACTTGGAGGATCTCAATTATCCGACTCACTACATTTACTCTTTCCTCTAGGTTTTCTGTTTCTACGATGCATCTAAGTACACAAGCAGAACGCTAATTTTGTAGAAATAAAACAGAGCCAGAACTCTGCCAAGCAACAAAGATTCAGCGATAGCACAAAGTGTACCATTTTGAAATGTTTCAACAGATCCAACAAGGCCCACCAAATAACTGGAGGCAGATTTAGAAACATTTAGAACAAGTTAAGTCCCATTTCTCAGGTTAAAAAGCTGGGAATATTAGAAGTAGGCTTCAAAGGATTAGATTTTTAACAATAAAAGTTGATAAACACCGATTTCAACATACACACATAAACCAACACAAAAATGTTTCCATCAATGATGATAAAAGTTTATAGACAGGCAAGGCAAGAAAAATGCTGCTCGAGAACTTAGAGTTTGATTTAAGGACATTTACTTCATGTATTCTGACATGATGTTGACAATTTGTGTTTTAACAGTTATAAAAGCTTTAACTATCTGAATCCCAACATCTACTGTCATCAAATAATTATTGTCTGACACCCACCTTGTCTGACCTTGCAAAATTTTCCACAACTATGAAAGTTTAAATATATAAAAATTAAAAAAAAGCTTAAAACCACAATTTTGTACAACTGTGAACCTTTTTATCGTTTAAATCAAAACCAGTGCTTAAAAATAAACACATTTTTTCTGTCAAAATTATAAAAAAAATTAAAATCAAATTCTGCCAAGCCTACTTACAAGCAGTTGCTCTCAGAGGCAAACTAAACATTTGTCCATTGCCCAAGTAGCGGCTTCCCCAAGGCAAAATTTCTCCTCAGGTTACCTCTCAGGACGCATCTGAATGAACTATATAGGTCCACTAACATTCCAGAAGTAGAGATTTAAAAAACAAACAAAAAAACTCTTACTTTTCAAACCATAAAGTGAGATTAGTGGTGTGCCGTATCATTTTGAGAAGATTGGGAGAATTAATTTCTTTATCTTCCTTGGTCCATACACTACCAACTAGTTCTGATGGCTGCACAGCTCTAAAAGAAATAATAATAAAAAAAGCATAATATAAAACTTTTTAAAAAAAAGACTACCATTATTCCAAAAAAAGTCTTAATTATCAGTGAATTAATTTAGTGAAGGATCACTGCTTGGAAAAAAAAAAAATACTTAGCTTACAGCAGACTACCATGATCTCAGAATCAGGAGCTATTCTCCTCTACTATAGTGAAATTAATAGTATGTTTTAATTATAGGTGCTTAGATACCTTGATATCCATGATATAAACATACAAATATTTTCACTTTGTGGTGCATCTTTAAACTCCTTTGCTGCATAATTAACAACCTAGCACACGACATGTGTCAAGGGGGATGCCAATAGCGGGGATCTGTACAGAGGGCCTGCAGAAGTAATTTTGGGAATATTTTGGGTTTGTGTAATAATGTAGTACAGTAAATTCAGTTTTTCAGTGGAGGAAAAATACCTGTAAAGATCTGACTCGAGTAAAGTGAGCTGTCGGGCAATTTCTATTGGGTGCAAAGTGAGCAAGTCGAAAGTTTCTGGCTGTCCTGGCTTGCTTATATGCCACTCAATTGCAGGAGGTGAACTTTCAAAAGTAATATTGTGGCTTGGCCCAATGGCTTGGGCCTGCTTTTTCCGGAAGATTATCTTTGTGATTGATTCAACCCATTTCTTCATAGCTTTACCTGGAATAAAGACATAATTAATATTTATTTAACCCTTTTAATTCTGTGTTTCTCCAAAGAGGCTAATGTCAATTTTTAATCTCCATGTTACAAACATTGTGCCTCAATACTCGGAGATAAGTGGCTCACTCACACAAAGCCAAGCAGCGGCAAAGCTAGAAATAGTAGTAGGAGCCCAGCAATCCTGTTAGTAGCATGTACGTAATTCCTTCTGAATTAATAGGAGTTTCACACATGGAACTGAAAGGAAAACTGGACCCCAGAAAAAACAGTTACTAACCTTTTCTGTAACTGTTGTTCTTTGAGATGTGTTGACCATGTCCATTCCACGTCAGGTGTGTGCACGGCCAGCGTGCTAGTGTTGAACATCCTTCCATTAGTGGTACCTGTTGGGGCAGAGCCACCCTCAACCTCTCTCAGTTCCGTCTTATTGGACAGACTCCAATAAAGAGGCGAAGGAAGGTGCATTGTGGAATGGACACGTGCAACACATCTTGAAGAACTACAGTGACAGAACAGGTTAGTAAGCATTTTTTTCTTCGGATGATTGCACATGTCCCTTTCAAGTCAGGTGACTCACAAGCATTACAAACTGGAGGTGGGATCGGAATCTACCTAAATAATGATTAAAGGACCACACGTCCAAATATTCCATCATCTCTAGACTGCTGGATGATGGTATAATGAGACGCAACAGTATGAACTAATGACCAAGTTGCAGCTCTACAAATGTCCTGTACAGGCACATGAACTAGAAAAGCTCAGAAGCTGCTTGTTATCTTGTTGAATGTGCCAGCACTGTGCTGGGCAGAGTCGCAACATGTCGTAGCACAAATGTATGCAGTAGGAAATCCATAATGATTATTTTTTGAAATGAGACCCTTCAAACTGTCTGCCACTGCCACAAACAGCTGTGAGAACAATCTAAACAGTTTCTTCCAAGGAGAAAGCTAATGTTCTCCTGACAGCCAATGCATGGAATCTCTCCTTGTCCTTATGAGAATGAAACTTAAGAAAGAAGGTTGGTTAAGTATATTGGCTGATTGATATGTAAGTGTGACATTACTTTGGTCAGAAATTTTGGATGTGGGCATAAGTACACTGTGTCTTTGTAAAAGACTATATAAGGTGGGTCAGACACCAGGGCTTGCAATTTTCTTACTCTCTGTGGAGAGACAATCGTCACCACAAAGTTCACTTTCATTAAAAAATGAAGTAACGAGCAGGTAGCCAACAGATTAAAGGGAGGACCAATCAGCCTTAATAACACCAGATTTAAGTCCCAAGGAGGGATAGGATACTCCACTTGGAGAAATAAAGGGTCCAGACCTTTTAAGAACCTGAGTGACACTGGTTTGGAGAATACAGAGCAATCTGCAATTGGAGGGTGGAAAGTGGAGATAGCTGCTAAGTGAACTCTGATGGAAAGACCTTTTTGTTTCAGCTGTATAAATAGTCCAGGATATGCTGTATAGGAGCCCAGAGTGGAGAAACACCTTTCTGCTGAAACCACAAGAACTGCTTTCATGTCAACAGGTAAGTGTACCTAGTAGGTGGTTTCCTGCAGCTATTCAAAAGAATGTTTTGTATATTCCTTGGACACACCTCCTGAGGTACTTCCCATGGAATATCCAGGCTGTAAGATGAAGAGTCACTGGTTAGGATGAAGGAGGTGACTGTAGTTCTGAGAGATCAGGTCTGATTCTGGAGGTTATGTCAGTGGAGCCCAAGTTGAGAGGCTCAGCAGAGTGGAAAACCAATACTGGGAAGGCCCCACTGGTGTTATGAGGATTGTACGAGCATGATCCTGCTTGATTTTTAATACTAATATGGGGAGGAGCAGAACTGGAGGGTAAAGCATAGATGAGTCTGTCCTTCAGGGTAACAGAAAAGCATCTGTCAGGGATGCTGGATTGTGATCCACTCTGGAGAAAAAAAAGCAAAAACAAAAAAAACTGCTGACACTTTCAGATGTGATGAGTTGAAAACAGGACTACATGGGGAACCTCTATACTTGAAGAATGACTCTTACTATATCTGGCTGGAGATACTACTCATGGTGACTGGTGAAAGGCCTGCTCAAGGAATCTGCTAGTGTTCTAAATACCCAGATGGTGTTTGGGGTGAACCTTATTGGTGATACAAAACTCCCAACACTGTATTCCTTCTTAGCACAGGAGATTCAGTCTGGCCCCTCCTTGTCTGTTCACATAAAACACTGCTGCTGTATTCTCCACAAGAACTAGGAAATTTCCTCTTTTCTGTGGGGAAGGAAAGTGTGATAAGCTGAGTGAAGAGCTCTCAACAACCTTACATTTATGTGGAGAGCTATCCATCTCTTGGCCAGACCAGAGACTCCCCAGGTGGGTTCTCCAACCTAGGGAAGAAACCTCTGTAACCAGAGTCAATGTTGATTGTAGAGGAACAAAAGGAACTCTCATATGTACATTGGCTGGATACACTCACCAGTTCAGAGAACTTAAGACCTTCTCTCAGTCCTACTAGCTGTAGATGGCAATGAAGGTGTTTGCCACACCACCTTTGTGGGTTCCAGAATATCCTCATTTATGGAGAGAGCCACTCAGGAGGCCCTGCTGACCCCACAATGTCCACCAATCTGTGCATGCTTATTGGAACTACTTCTACCTGTAATTCCAGGGACGAAGCAACCTTCTTCAACAGAGGTGGAGCCTCCCTTTACAATTCCACTGGAGGAACCACTGGGCTAGTTTATTCTTGTTCAGTACCCAACACGGTACCGAACCTGATCTTTCATGCCTCCTCCAGTGAACTATTCCAACCACTGCTTGAGGATCTGGAGGATGGCGGGTGCAGAGAGGATTTAGTGGTGGGAGGGAATCCCCATGGGTTTCAATATGGCCAATGGTAGAGCACAGGGCCTCAACTTCTTCCCAACCACTGTTTTGTGCCCACTGACCAATGCAGAATGTCAGCTGCATATCAAGGATGAAAGAGTGACAATTCAGGTGACAAACCTGAGTCACCTGATCAGGGAGGAGCATTATCTCTCAGCGCCAGGAAGAGATGGTGACACTCAAAAGATGCTACCAAAGAAAGCATGCTAGGCTTGGCCCTTGATAGCACCATGTGAGCAGGTGCAGGATGGTCTGAAGGTGCCCAACAGCTGAGTTCTATCTGCAGGTAAGTCAGAATGAGCATTCATTGGTGCTAGACAAGAAGTCTCCTGAACTGCTGGTGAAACTGGAATGGACAGAGACAGGAGACTGCGGGCCGCATCTTATGCCTCTGGCATTGAGAGGTTCCCTTGATGCTGTTGCTGCGGCACTGAAGAGGTCGGTACCCCTGGTTGTGATAGTGCTCCAGCAGTGGTCAGTCTCAACAGCACCTGTACTGGAGTAAACGACCCTGCCGAACATGCTATTTGCACCAGGGAGTGTCTCCTCATCAAGGACACTCCTTCCTGTTTCCCAGCATGCTTGCTGGTTGACAGTGGTGGGAATCTCAATCTCTTAGAGGGTGGATCCTTCAACTCACCTTACCATTGTTTCTTCCTTAGCACCAGGAAAGAAGATGGGTGCTGAGACTCCACAATGTCCAGAGAAGTATGCCTAACAGAAGTAAAGGCTTGATGCCCACTCTGGGCAGGAAAGCTCTGAAGGTGGAAACAGAGCCGTCTCCATGAGGCAGTAACATAGTGTCACCTTTCTGTCCCTTTTAGTTTGGGGATTGAAGTCCCTGCAAATTTGGCACCTGCCCCAGACATTAGTCTCCCCAAGGCACTTCAGATGCCTACAGGACAGGTCACTTATTGGTATCAACTCGTAGCATTTGGTGCAAGGCTTGAAGCCCAGAGACTGAGTGATGCCTTGGTACTGGGCATCAGCTCCCAGACAAGTGGAAACCAAAATATACACCAAGAACAATATTAAATCAATAAAACATATCTAACTATAAAACTACTAGACAAGTACCAACTACATACACTAGAAAAACAAATTCCTAGCAAGGGGAAAAAACACTTTCAAGAGGAAGCTACCACGCTCTGACTACTTTCATGAGTGGTAAGAAGGAACGGAGAGGAGACTGGGGGCAGCTCTACCCTTCATAACAATGAGCAGCAGTATGAGGTAGCAAAGGGCATACTTCCTGCACTGACTGGTATCACCAAGGGAAAAACCTACAACACTAGTGCACTGGGTGCGCACACACCTCAAGTGGAATGGACACATGCAATCACTCAAAGAACTCCTGCACCCCAGTCTTATGCTCTGTCCACAAGACCAAAGATTTCCAAACTGGCCAGTCTACATAATTTGTTGACAGTCCACAGTGAACTGATTAGTCACATGCTTGTTCTCTTCGTTTCAAACTGCTAAATATACATTAAACACTTTCCTAATATAACCTTTCCCTGTATGCAACAGCTGTAGCTGCCATAGGGATCTTTCATTATTAAAAATGAATAGGGAAGGTTTGCTACACAATTATGAACTGGAGTGGGGGCAGCCTATGTGATAACCTCCCAAGATGTAGCCACACTGTGAAACAGCCTGAGAATCTCTGCTTTAGAGTACACCGTTTCCTCCATTAAGCTTTTATGAAAGTTACTCCTAACTATAGCTTAAGGGGTTTCTCCCAATAAGCAGGTGACCAAAGACTATTTTGACCTGCTTTCAAAACTAACCACTCAGTTGCTGGCAATTTTCAATATAACTGGAATCATATTTTTGCCATCAGAGTTAAGTAATATGGATCATATTTTTCTGAATAGGCACCATATTTTTGGGAATGAAAATAGCAGTTGATTTTTAAATAAAGGTTTATTGAGGGTATGCACTGAGTAACATAAGTCATCATAAGCACCCAACATTTCATTTTCCTTTTTCCACTGACTGCAAGGAAGCACCACCACGTAACAAAGATGTCTAACACTGGACATATTCTAAAATGCTGATATCTATTTTAATCATAAATACCTCTGACTGTCCCAATGAATTCTTCCAATCGGTGTAAAAGATCTACATCTCTCTCAAAGTCATAGAAGTGGTGTTCTACCCAATGTCGGCATACATTTAACACTCTACAACAAAAGGAGAGATTATAAACTCTTTGCGGGAGCAGACTGTCTGTTAGTCTATGTCTGACAGTGCCTGGCACTTAGATAGGATCTCCAGGTGCTATTGTAAGAATTAGAGCATACAGGAGGGTGAACCAAGGGATGAATTGCAGCTAATATGCAGTTTTCATTTCACATTAAATATTCACAAAAGAATGTGCACAGCTAGTTCTTGCCTGAAATACAATTACCGTATATACTCGTTCATAAGCCAAATATTTTTGGTAAAAAAGTGACATATCAAAGAGTGGAGGTCAGCTTATAAACGGGTCTACATCAAAATGTGATGATTTTAAAAACTCTATGGAATCACTGATTTGAATATCTAATACATTGTCGTTTTGTTTACCTGGAGCGTCTGCAGGCACGGAGCTGCTCAGCTCCCTGTGGCTGCGGTTCGCCATTCCCAGCCAATGGGAGCTGAGAGGCTCCATGCCTGCAGACGCTCCAGGTAAACAAAACCTCCCGACCTGCCAGCTGCTTACCCTGATGGCCAGGAGCCAAAGTTTGCCAACCCCTGAAATATAGGTTTGGCTTATGAAAGGGTCATACAGTTTTTGCTGTTTTTACCTAACCATTTTGGGGGAGTGGGAGGTGTCATCTTATAAACGAAAGGGCTAATGAATGAGTATATATTAATTTCACCTGAAAGCTCTGAATAATGCTGTCAGTTAGAAAACAATGTTACCTACTTAGGTCACATCTACATTAGGAATGCTTTGCTGGCATAGGTGTAGCAATATACTACCCTAGTAAAGCACCTCTAGAGTGGATGCAGCTTATACTGGCAAAACTGAGGGCTTGTCCTCACTATGGAGCTAAATTGATGCAGCAGCATCGATTTAGCGGGTCTAGTGAAGACACGCTCAATTGATGGAAGAGCATTCTCCCATCGATTTCTGTACTCCACCTCAACACGAGGTGGAAGCAATGTCAGTGGGAGAGCATCTCCCACTGACATAGCAGAGTGTGGACCCTGTGATAAGTAGATCTAAGCTACATCGACTTGAGTTATGTTACTAACATAACTCACATTACGTAGCTTAGATCAACCAGCAGCTGTAGTGCAGACCAGGCCTGAGATTTTGCCAGCATAGCTTATTATAGCTCCCTGAGTGAAACAAACTACACAGGCAAAAGTGCAGGTTTGCCAGTATAACTGAGCCTACAGTAGCCTTACTGCTCCATCCCTCAAGCCACTAGAAGCACAGATTTCAGAAAACTCATTAGGGAGTATTAGTGCCTAATTTGCATCGTAGCATTCTAGAACCTAAAACTTTATAAAAGCTGACCCCTTAACCTGTCCTCACTTCTCCTCTATTTCAGAGAGTCTTCAGAAGGATTCCAAAATATACCGAAGGTGAGAGGGATCAGTGTGCATCTGCAGAGATAATACATTCAGAAAACTCCATTTATAAGAAAATAATTTTTTTTTTTGTTATTATCCAATGAGTTTTTTACTGTAAAGAAAGGAGCTTTGTGGTGCTATAACTGTTTTATAAGTGGAATCAATGAAACTGAAGATGCATTACTAGGTGGGAATCAGGGTCCCGATTGCTGTGATGCAAACTAGGCCTAAGTGCCCGTCATAGCTTTACCACTTTGTCAGTGGCTCTGTGGCTCATGAAGAATGAAGAGACTCCTTGTGGGAATCTGCAGAGGCACTCTACGAAGGAGAAGTTTTATTTGCATTTCTCTAATACTCACCGCAGCTGTACAGGTTGTATATATTCTTTCCTAAATCGTTTCAACTCTGCACTAAGAGGCTGATCTCCATTCTCCATAGCTAAACGATCAGCTTCTGTTGGCTCAGGCTCTGGAATTTCAAACCTAGCATGGGACAAACAAAAAAGTGGAAACCTTTACATTCATTCACATGATGTAAACAGGAACCAGTAAATTTGCTGTGTTAACCTTTCTCAGAACATGCACTAAACAAAACTATTAAGAGTTTGATTCAGCTGAAGATACCTCTGCTTTCTCCGCTGCTAGTCAAAAAGTTCAGAGGGTTTCCATTAAATCAGACCCTTACCACTTATAAAGTGTAGAGCAACCACTTACATTTATTTATTATTTCCAATTTAGTATCTTATGTCACTACATAAAAAAAAAAAAAAGAAGATAACAACACAGTCACAGTATGTGCCAATACAGACTGCAAAATGACAAAACCTTGGGGGCAAGATCCTCATCTGGTGTAACTCAGCGTAACACCATTGACTTCAATGGAACAGTATCAATTTACATCAGCTGAGGATCAATCTTTTGGACTTCATAATCCTTGGATTTGAAAACTTTTAAGAGAGAGACCAGTGACAAAAATTGAAGCCATCTTTTTTAAATGTTAAATTTTAAAATAAAAAGATTTTTTTTAATCCTACACCACAAGAAAAAAGAGATCCCTCCTCATATGGACCAGTGCAGCAAGCACTCCAGTGAAGATACAAAAAAAGTCACATACCTTTCTATCAGAAGACTCAATAGTTCTTGAGGTTTGCAAAAGGATCTGTATGTCGTGA
The DNA here is from genome assembly GCF_003597395.2 of Chelonoidis abingdonii. Classification (NCBI taxonomy): domain Eukaryota; kingdom Metazoa; phylum Chordata; order Testudines; family Testudinidae; genus Chelonoidis; species Chelonoidis abingdonii. Next base: position 214,710,002 of record NC_133771.1, on the reverse strand, counting down.
GAAACGTCCGAACAAAATTTGGGTCTAGGACACACACAAAGAAACCATTGCTTTCATTTCAACAAATCTGCTAATTATAATACTTCACAAGTATTCAAAGTGAATGGTTTTCTTTAAACTTAACTGTACTTGAAAACACTCGGACTATTAATGGATACCTGTTATACAGGACACTGAACATTTCCCTGTTGTTTTAGTGGAAAGTTAGTACTTTATGGCATGGCAATACAAGGCAGAATGAATAAAATCAAATTCAAATGCATTTTAAAATTATTCACAAAACACACTTGTTTTTCCTCTCTCAATTATTAAAAGAACTGGAAAAATTCTTACAATGTTGCACTTAGTGCATTTTAATAAATGCATATAAGTGTCATTTTATGAGTGAGTCATCCAGCCCAGCACCCTATTTCTGACAGTGACCAGCGCCAGATGTTTCAAAAGAAGGGGTCAGAAACCCTATAATGGGCTATTATGGAATAACTTTTTCATAAGGAGATGTTTCTTCCTAATTCCATCACTAGTGTGATCACTGCTGGAATAGTGTGTCCACTTCTGCTGTCCACACTTCAAGAAAAGTGTGGAAAAATTAGAGAGGGTTCAGAGAAGAGCCACAGGAATGATTATAGGATTGGCAAACATGTCATATATTGAGATACGCAAGGAGCTGAAGTTATATTTAGTTTACCAAAGAGAAGGTTGGGATTACTGATCACAGGTTAAAAGTATCTACAGTGGGAACAGAAATTTGGTAAGAGGACTCTTCAGTCTAGCAGACAAAGGTATAACAAGATCCAGTGGCTGGAAGTTGAAGCCAGAAAACTTCAGACTAGGAAAATGGCACAACTTTTTAGCAGTGAGTGCTCTCCCACCAGCATAATTAAACTGCCCCCAACGAGCGGTGGTAGCGATGTCAGCGGGAAACCTTTACCTGCCAACGAAGTGCTGTCCATAGCAGTGCTTCTGTCAGTGAAACTTATGTTGGTCAGGGGGGTGTTTTTCTCAGATCCCTGACCAACTAAAGTTTTGCAGACAAAAGTGCTAGTGTAGACAAAGCCACAGATACTGTCTTAAGTCCATGATTTTTGGTCTTTAGCAGAGTTATGGATTTACATTCCCAGGATCGTCTTTTGAAGGTGTTTCCTTTGAGGACAAGGACTAAAAGGTCAGATATGGACTGATCTTTTTGTAAAAAGTGTTTGCCCACAGGTGATACGCTGTTTCTCTTTTTCTGTGTTCATTCCACTCCGCTTAGATTTCCACCACAACTTTAGCAATCACCACCCCTCCATCAAGCTCTCTCTAGAACACCCCCACGCCGCTAACCCTGCTTTGTTGTAGAATGGTAGAGTTGTTACCTGCCCACTTCACCCCAAATGGTCTCTCCTAACATGTGTTAACTCCTTATCTGTTCCACCTTGTATTTAGCTGTGACACTCTGACTACCTTTCACAGACCTGAAGAAGAGCTTGTGTAATTTCAAAAGCTTGTCTCTTTCACCCACAGAAGCTGATCCAATAAAAGATATTAATTCACCTACCTTGTCTCCTTAATACAATAGTCATGCAAATAATGAAAACAGGGAATTTCCCTTTACTCCGTATGGGACGAGAATGTCACTTTTATAGAGCTGAACTGCACTTTTACACTTAAAGACAAAAACCTTTCAAACTTGAGTGCCAAACGGTAGGTGTTTACATCCAGAACAAGGAGCACTTGAATTTTTAGATGCCAAACAATGGTAGTTGTAGGCAGTCAGCACATGTGAAAATCAAGCCCCCTATTTAGATGCCTGACTTGGCTCCAAACTCAGAAACCATGAACAAAACTATTTAACTATTCGCCTATAAGTAGTAGCGTTTCCACAGAATGATTTTCATTATACATTATTAAAACACACAATGTGTACCTAAACATGTTTTGTTTAAACCGAAGAGTAGAATGCTTCCACATAAATTTAAAAATTTCCTGGCTATTCTACATCTGAGTCATAGCTATTGTTATTTACATTAGAATTTGAGATCAATGTTTAGAGCCACAGAATCCACAGTAACATAGTTCCATTTGAGGTAAATATAGCAAAACAAATTAACTTTTTTTCCTTTCAGTTTCTGATTATAGATGTTATCTTACTAACAAAATCAGTGGCTTAAAAATAATGAATATTAAATAGCTAACCAATTTGTTGGTTAAAAAAATACAACTCCACTTAGTCAGGATGTCCGCTCATGTGATAATTCTCCCTTCAATACAGCCAATTTAAAGGCTAAAAAAGAACAATAACTTATTCTACAAGGTTTTATAAATAATCACCCTTGAATTCCTTAAGAAAGGAAACGGACACTATGCTGACGCACAAATACTCTTAACATATCAAAGCTTTAAAAATAGAACAGCACTGCCCTATAGATAAAAAAATTGCCAGGACTTTCAAAACGAGGAGCCCCTAACCTTAACGCTCTTACACAAACATCAGGAAAAGGGGGGAGGAGGGGCAAGAGACACACAAACAGGTTTATGCAAACAGGGTCAAATGGTCTCCTTTAGTGTTTAAACTCTGCGGAAAGGGGCTTGATGTAGGGGAAATTTCTCCATGCAGAGATATATTGAACTGTCCCCTTACAGGGAGGATGCAGTATTTGCCATGCCTCATGGAAAAGGCTGTGGGGCCTGTCTCCAAACCTGGTGAATCCCAGGAGGCCTTGGTCATTACACTGGCTCTGGCCACTGGTGAAAGCCTGATTCTCTGGCAGTACTACTCCATTGCAGCGGCTCTATCAGAGATTTCACCTTGGTGCCAATGGGAACATTTTTTGCAGATAAGTCAGTGTAGCCTGGGGGACAGGCAGGTCCACCCCAGTAGATGAAATCTTGCATAATCAATCATTATGGACCTTTGACTGCAAAAAAAAAATTGAGATCTGATATTTGATTTTGCCCCAGATCATTCATGTCTTGAGTTTTCAACTAATTTAGCTACACTCTGCTGTTACTTAGAGTACACTTAATTTATGTCACCTTAGAGTGCCAGGCCCACCTACCTACACAATAAAAGCCTGCTTTATAGGATGTGAGGCCTTCAGGGCAGGAACATTTTTGTTCTGCGTTTGTAAAGTACCATGCCTAGGGCTCCTATGCACTACAAATAATAGAATAATAATGCTCACAGCTAGAGAAGTTACATCTTTAAGTTGAAGCGCTAAGAGATTTGCGTGCAGCAGTTGCACTGTTTGAGAAAAGGTGTCATCGTGCAATAAGAGACTAACATAATGGATATGCACAAAGGTGCAGAATTAAGGTTGAACACAAGTTTTAAACTTCTCTTAACAGAATGTTATGTATGGTGGGAAAACAAATACTACAATCTGGAATTATTTGGCTAGATGTCATCAGAATGCCGTTTCTTAAGCACCTGAATAGGTCTTGTAAGATGAGCAAATGGAGCCATACTCTCAGCTCATACACATTATTTAAAGACAATAGGGGCAGAGATACTGTGTATTCCCTCACTCACTCTGCATCTCCTAAATATGCAGCAAATCACTGCACTCTTTGCAAAGTACGTAAATTCACTAAAAAGCTAGGTGACTCACATGCATAGGCATGAAATATGTTCACTGAGACTGGATCCAGTTTCCTATGTCATAGTGCTTCCTGGCGAAGTCACTGAACCTCTGTGTTCCTTTGTTCACCTGAAAAGCATGGCTAATAATGCTTTGCATACACAGCGTTTCTCTCATTCTTAGATTTCAAAGCCCTTTGCAAAGGTGGGTATGCAAGAGTAATTCTGTATTAAAAATGAGTGAGAGAGGTACAGAAGGGTTACTAACTCACCCAGTTTCACACAGCATGTAAGTGTCAGATCCAGAGGCTGAATTCAGCTCTTTAACTCTATGCCTATCACAATACCTGCCCAGGGCAACGTAGGCAAATCAGTCAATTTTTCTGTCTCAATTTTCCAACCTATCAAACAAGACTAAAGTTCCCAGCTCTGCCACAGAATTGTGTGACCCTGAGCAAACCAAATAACCTCTCTGTGCCTCAGTGACACCACCTCTAAGCTTTGTTAAATAGGGGTTGTAAAGCACAGGGAATTATTAAGTGCATTTGCTGGAAGAGTCAGGACACTTCTTGGCTACTACCTTGTGCTTAGTACTATATGTAGGTTAAAGGGGCATTTTGGTGGGGAATACAGCAAAAGAAACATCTCTTTTACTAGATCCCGTGTTCCTAAAATAATTTAGAAACTGTTCCTTTCTGGGCAGATAAAACTCTGGAGAGAAGCTCAAAGCTCACTAAGCACAAGCATACGAACAGGGCGTCCTACCAACACTAGGAACATTGCCAAATTTATTAATAACTTGTATCAAATTGTTGTGTATGTGCAAAGGATGAGTCTCAAAGGCCTATAACTAACAAATTAAAACAAGCATTCACCAGAAAACTCAAAAAGGTACTTTTTCTTTGGGGCTGTTGCCCTTCTAAATACTACCTTCATTTCCCCACTTATTTTAGTGCTCAAACTTTTAAACCAATGTCACAAAACCAGTTCTACTTAAAATGTCTTGGCTTTTGCTCTCAAACACTGCTGAACTGCCTTTGCTCCAACTTCCAAAAAATTCACAGGACAGAAACCAAACAAATGAAATTTCATCCCCAAAGGCTAAAAGGTTTGAAAAGTTATGAGCAAATGAGAACAGAGGCTTAAAACAGTTTTGCTGTAACTGCATCTGGAGTACTATGTTTATTTATTCATACCACATTTTAGAAAGATATTAATAAATGCAAGTGCATTCAGAGAAGAGCAGTAGAAATGATTGAGGGTATGGAGAGATTCATTGACAATAGAGATTAACAAATGAAATATAGATAGCTTGGTTAAATGATAGCAAGGGTGGGGGGAACAGGATGGAGTGAAATATTCGAGGGTCTAATCTTGCAATGTGTAGTGTATCAGTTCCCTGAAGGACGGAGCACCAAGGATGGAGAGCAGTTTACAATAGCTGTAATGGAATGAAATTGAGAAAGGAAAAAAATTACAGCTGAATATGAGGAAAAGCCCTCATTGCGAGATGTATTAGGGTATGGAATAGTCTCCTTACGGAAGTGTTGGAAGCACAATTAACTGAGATTTTCAAATTAGACTGGCAAAAACACTGGAAAATGTATTCTAAAGAAAAATTCCATGCTGACAGGGGTTGGACTGAATGACCAAACAAAGGGGTGCCCAACCTACAGCCCACCAGAGCACTTTATAAGGCCCATGGCCTGCTTCAACACAACATACTAACAGCCAATTCATTAACGTTTTGTCGTCATGTTTACATCATTTTAGTTTATACAACTGTGTAAACAGACAATACAAGTACATAGAAACAATCAGTGGCGGATTTAGCTTCATTTTTGCCCCTCCCCTCCCCCTGCCACAGGGGAGCACTCTCTCTGATCTCTCCCCCCCCTTTTCATTTTTTCCCCTGCATTCTCCTCCTGGGGCTCAGGGTGCAGGGCCTGGGTGGGAGTTGGGGTGCAGGAACAGGTTGGGGTGCAGGGTCCGGCCAGGAGTTCAGGTGAGGGAGGGGACGTGGAGCATTTACCTGGGGCAGCTTCCGTTTGGTGCACGGGTTGCAGGTGGCTCTGCTTGTCCTGTACTTGCCTTGCAGGTCCCATTGGCCATGATTCTCAGAGCCACCTCCTCACCCGGCCAGGCAGGGCTGCAGCCCCTAAAGCCCAGCCCCCTTTCTGAATCCAGCCCTGCGAGCAGGGGCTGGAGAACTCGGAGGAGCAGGGGCAGCCACACAGCCTGAGAGAAGCAACAGTTTCTCCTTCCAAGCACTGCTTCTCTCCGGCCAGCTGTGCGGCTGCCCTGTGCTCCTCCTGAGTCCTCTGGGCTGCGTTCGCAGCACTCTCGCCACCCACACCTCCTGCCTGCTCCCCTGAGGCTGCGGGTAAGCCTCCGTCCCAGCTGTCCTGCTCCCCACAGCCCCCCATGCAGGGGGTGCACCAGTGCTGAGCTGCCTGAGGGCCCGATCCTGGGGCCCCCTGTTGTTGGGAGGCCCCATGCCAGGGCACTGTGTGTTTTATGGTAAATCCGCCTCGGAAACAATATAAACACATAAAACACGCTGAACATAAAATATAAATCAATACAGGTGATTTTAAATCTTATTAAAATATGTAGAATCTGTTTGGCCCACACAAGATTGTGCTAGGGTTTATGTGGCCCTCCTGTGTAACAATGTTGGGCACCACTGACCTAATAGATCTTCTCCATCTCTGTCAAAGAATCCAACCTCAATCTCTGATGCAGTCTTGATACTGATTCCTAGCCTAAACCTATCCAAGCCAAAGAACTGCCTTAACTTCTCCCTGGTGAAAGCCAGCCTCTCCAAATATGTTGGAAAATTCTACTACTACTGTAACCCGTTTTTCCAATAGGATCTAAAGTTAGCATTGGGATTACATAAAGCTACAATACAGGATCTAACAATAATTGAAAAAAATCATCAGGAAGCAGAACAGAAAATTCCACAAAAATCCTACTCTCAACTCTTCAGAAAAGCATTTTTTTTTAAAAAAGAAAACGAAATAATTACATATTTTAAAAAGTAAGAATTATTTAATATAACATAACATTATAAAAAATCAAAATATATAACTTTCTGATATGGGGGAGGGGAGAAGCTTCCTGATCCATTGTCTAAATTGGAAAATTACTGAATAGTTTAAAAAAAAAAAAGTGGAGTGTTAAGCACTCAGTTATCCTAAATCAGACTGATTTTACATTAAAAGAAAAAAATGCAGCATTGAGTTATTGTACTGCATATTGTTTTGACTAATAAATTTAAGACTTTAGGTTAAAAAAATGAAAAAAACTTCCCAACTCTGTCTTGGGAAGAGGCATGTTCTTTAGGAAATTTACACATTTAAAGTTTTAAAGTAGTGAAGAAGATAATGTGGTTAACGTTTCTGCAAATGCAGCATGTAAAATATTAAGAAGGTAACTAGGGATGAGTGCTATTATGTATCTCTCTCTACCAAGTACAGATATTTGTATTAAAAAGCCCTAAAGTCGAGTACAGTAGCTTTGTCCCTTTAATAATCTGATTAAGCCTTTATACTAATTTAAAGCAAGAAACATGCAACAAATTGTTCCCCCACAACTACTAAACTGATATTATATCTTGCTTCTTTGCTGCGTGTTCATTTCAGTAGCTCTCTGTGCGGGCACAGATTGAATTCAAGGCTGTAGTTTTAAAACAGAATATATAAACTCTTTCTGAGCCTGTGGCCCTACAAATATCATCACAGCTTATGAGGTCCAAACAGATAGCAACTCTTGAAGCCTGGAACATACAGGAAGTAGTATTGTGTATGGCCCTGGTCCTGCAAGTATCCACGTATGAGAATAAATTTATGCACGTGCATAGTACCAGTGAGTTCAATGGACTGGGGACTACACCACTACTCCAATATAACGCAACCCGATATAACACGAATTCAGATATAATGCGGTAAAGCAGCGCTCTGGGGGGGTGGGGCTGTGCACTCCGGTGGAGCAAGGGAAGTTCGATATAATGCAGTTTCACCTATAACATGGTAAGATTTTTTGGCTCCCGAGAACAGCATTATATCGAGGTAGAGGTGTATATTTTTATGTCTATAGTAATGGGGCTAAATAAAGATCTCTTCTCTGAAATCCAGACACTTAACTCAAAAACAAATTTTATTTCAGAATGCCTTTTATACTGTAAAGCATGTTGATCAGTTGAAGTTTTATTCAAACTGTTTGTGGATTTTTTTTTTTTAAAGTGTAAATCTTTCAATCTATTTTTATTGTACCAGTGTTTAGTATGCTTTTTAGATCAATGTTATTAGGCCACAGGGAAACCTGACAACAGAACAGCTGTGGTTCTGCTGAACAAGAAAAGGCTGGATTTGAGTGGGCCAAATGTGTATGGTCCTGTTCCACACAGCTCTGTACTTGCACTGGGGTGGGTAAGGGGAAAGCAAAGGCAGGCTGGAGGCAGAGCCACAAGAGATAATACTATTATCATCATCCAGTTCTTGCCCTATGACAGTGGTACATTACGGACTGCAGAGAGCTTCTTCAGACACTGAGCTGAAGTGGCTTCCACACAGAAGCTCTGCAGCCACTATGTTAGACATCTTATATTCTTAGCCAAGCTACTGCATCAAGACACTGCACATACAGACTGGAGCTTTGCAAAACCCGAAAGATGACAGCATCTTTCTTCTCATTCTGTATTAATAAGTACTGATGCAAAGAAATTAGGAATTTAGTAAAATAATCAACAGCTTCAAATATTCTAAACCAGCTTAAAGGCTGCTCACCTGCATACATGTGGTAGGTCAGTCTCTCAATGAGTTTCACAACAGTTCCTGCCTTGAGGATAGGGATTCCAGATTTGGGCTGCATGTTTTCTTCAAATACAATATTCTCTTCAGAATCTGGTTCTGCAAACCTATAAAGCTCAGGACTTGGAAATCTCATCTGCTCCTCCTTCTCTTCCTGCAGCATTGTCACATCTAACATTCTTTCCAGGGTGCTTCTGTACTGTAAAGATATCAATGCTGCCATCCAGTTGTTTTTCTCTTCTGCTGATTTAGCAGCAAAAATAACACTGTTCTCATCTTTTAAAATAATTTCAAAAGCATGTTTATATTCATTAGTGTCGTCTTTATCATTGATTTGTACCTTTCGCATAAAAATTTTTTCTTTCAGACGATACTCTGCATTGCTAGCACCTGGAAGTCTTGGCTGGCCATGATTCGACTTACAGCAAATCATTAGTCCATCAAAAAGGAATATGTGTCTCTCATGTTTTGCGCCTACTCGTGAGAGAGTTCCTTCCATTATAAACTCATTGCAGCACTGTCCAATGTCCTTACCCTCCCAACCATCAATGTTTTTCTGGATCTCATTCATTTTCTTGATTGCTAGTTGTTTCCCCTTCATCTGCTGACTATAGAACCGACATGCAGATTCACTTCAGTGAACGAGTGTAGTAATAAAGAAAGGAAATACCACATTAGTTCAGAAAGTATAAAATAAACTATTCCTTCCAAATGAGAAGGTAAATACACCCTCAAAGAAATACATGCTAACAAGAGAAAAATTTTAATGCAACTACCACTACAGAGACAGTGCTTGCTAATTCCTAAAGTGTCTCATTTGGATACAAGCATTCTATGTGTTCGATGCAATGTAAAATGTTTTTAAATGAAGTGCCTAAACAGCAAAAGGCAAATTGCTACAGTACATTTTTAATGCTCTAACATGTATTCTCAATTTATTTCCATTATTAAGAATGCAATTAGCAGCTAAGCTGTACGATGCATTTATGTCTAAGCCTAAAGATCCCATTTTAGAGTACAAAATTGGATTAGTTATCAACAAAATATTAAAATAGTCCTAAATTAATGTATTGAACAGAATTTTTAGAAACAAGTGTTTCTATATTACTTATAAACTGGCACTGCATGAATATTTTAATTTATTTTAATCATAACCAAATATATCTGAAGTAGATAACACTGCAAGTAATTACTGGTTCACACTTGAGCTTGGTTTTCAACTGGGTGTGCACACAAAAATCTGTTTAAGTAATTTAAATGGTTCCATGACATAAGAATATCTACTTTCAACCATAAAAACTGCACATTAGCAATTATAATTTTACAAATCCACTTACTATCTGGAAAAAAAAATTACAATTTATCTTTCCTTCGGCTTACCACTAGATTCTCAGGATGTCTTGACCAGTTGTGTGCAAGGACACATACAAATACGAAAGGTTTTAAAACAATAACAAATTATCTTAGCTTTGTATGTCATTTCCTCTGAAAAAGCAGGCTTGTCACAAACTATTTTGTTCATTGTTTACTGAAAGAGGAAACTGGGAACCCTGGATTTATAGCAAAGCACTGAGGGCTGAAAGCAGAAAAAATGGAAACATGTTTACCTAAGTCTTCGCTTTGCAAGACTTTTGGAGCATATCCTTTCCATACTACTCTGAAGGTTAAGCAGAGCTGTTATTGCTTGCTTTAAACATTCTTTATCCTCTTCATCCTCACTCTTCTCTTCCAGTTGCTGTGAATATTGAAAGCTAAATATTAAAAGTGTTAAAGAATGATGGTATATGCATGTGTGAAAGCACTACAAATCATCTGTTTAACATATTGAGAAGAAATCTCTCCATTTCCTGGGTTTGTGTGTTTTTCTTATTATATAATCACAGAATAATATACATTAATTAGATGCATTATCAACAGCAGGGGGGGGGCGGCGGCAGGGGAGTCCCCTATAAGAGAGGAGTTCCTTGTCTACCCCAGGACTCAGCTGTGCTAGGGAAGAAGCTACCATTCTACTCCAGGTCTATCCAGTCCCCCTCATGCCACTAGCAGTATGGGAGAGAGTCCCCTTTGAGAGAGAAGCCTCCCTCACTGGGCAAGGACATAACTGGACATGTGTGTTTATTTCTAAATTAATAGGTTTACAACCCACGTGGGAGGAGCTGGTTGAGTGTTTTACATTCTTATGGGTCGGAGACATAAAGGGGAAGCTTGTGTCTTTCTGAGGGATGTGAACGTGTTTGTATGATGTGCAGCCTCCTCCAGATTACATACATGAGGATTTTCCTGGGAGTAGGGTAGACTGATTTATGGCCCTGTGGGAAAAGGGCTGGGAAATGAGGCTGGAAGAGGTTACACTTCCTTGTGAGACACACACATGGAGGGATAAGGCTGTCTGTGTTTGGCAGGAAAAATGAAGATGAGGTACCAGTGTGTGCTTGTTTTTAAAGCCCTCTTTTATAAAGGGTTCCTTATTTTAGTTTGTCAATTTGGTTAGTCTGGGATGGAACTGTAGGGTTTGTTACTGTAAGCTCCTTTGGGTTTGGTTGAATAAGGGTTAGTAGTTACATCAAGACGTCTTTCGCAGTCTACCTAGGACGTCCCTATTTGGTTACCTAGCTGTGACAGGTAGGTCCTTTTGCTGGCCACCTTAAAGCGTCTCAGAGTGAGGCAGCACTGCCAAGAGCTTCAGGAATGGAGCCTGAGAGCTGGAAGGGACAGGAGCATGTTAACAGTGAAGGTCTGGGTCCTTCTATCCCTATGGCAGATGGGGAGGCAAGGATGAGACAAGGAAGGTTTAAAAAAAAAAAATATGGTGCTAGACATAAATCTGAATTGAGATTTTTATTTCAGTGCCTTTGGTTTAGTCTGCAGTTTTCTCATGGGTTAGGGTATCAATTGAAGCAATTCCTAGACTACGGTTATGCTTATGAATACATCAGTCAGCTGTCAATAATTAACAATTCTCTGATTCGATAAGAAATGAAGCTCTTATACATATCACCAAGTACTGGCTCAACAAAATTGTGGGGTTGATTTGGCACATTTGGTCTCAGGCAAGCAACAGTGCCACATAAACCCATGAGTGAATCAGAGTGGAGGTGGTATGACTGTGGTTTGCATCCAACTTGAAATGTAAAAGGTGTCCCATTCCCAAACTGGATCAAATATAGTATGTCCAACTTTGTTTGAAAGTCGTGGAGGACATTACTTCTTTCCATGACCTGTTCAAATTAATTATCTCATGTCGTAGACACCAGTGCTGACAGCAACAACCTCAACATTCCCTGTATGGCCAACTTTCTGAATTAATTTAGTTTTTCCTGTTCACCATGAGACCAATGAGACTATCCCTGGTGGTTTCTGGTTCAACTCTCATGGTTGACCACACTCTTGACATAGTGTTTGGATTGGGATTGGAGATGTGAAATTTGGAAACTAAACCCCTCATAGAGCAACCGAAACATCCATTAATCAGAGGTTAGGGCACACAACCCATCACAATGAAGGATCCATTTAGATTGTGCATTACCATACTAACACAACCTGAGTGTTTCCAGAGGGCTCTCAAGGAGAACACTGATCTCCTGACAGAACACTCAATCAATGGTTAGTGGGATATTTGCATCTTATCCTGATGAGGGGGACTGCTAGCAACCTCTTAACTTAGCTTTGACCTTGCAGGTTGCTTAGTTTATATCTGATCTGTAACAACTCCAATGTGAGGGAGGATAGCTCAAGAACCATTGACAGGAGTCTTGGGATGAAATGGATTGTGGCATAAAGATCTTTGAACTCTTATATTATAGCTGTGCATGAGACTAAATAAGAGGTTCTTTGCCTCCACCACAGTACCCACTGACAGTCTTTTCTACTGTTTGCAATCTGGGTTTCTGGATGGATTCCCTGTTATGTGTGGATGATCATCTTTCAGCAGCAGCCAAAGCTATTATTTACCCTGTGTCTGCCTCTGAGGTTGAAGCCTTCTCTTTCCAATGCAGAAAACTAGAGGCAGCTTTTGAGCATATGGAAAAATGCAGACTGACTTGCTTAAAAGTCAGGATTCAAAGTAAAAGAGATAAGCAATTCTATCACATACTTATGAGATATACATAGTGTTATCTGGGACTTTGATTCAGCATAATACTGTTTTATGACACAGGTTGGAGACCATGGAAAATAAGAACAGGTCCTTGAACCTCTGCGTTTTGGTGTAAGAGAAGCGGGAGTAAGAAAATACTTAGTTCTTCAAGTCATTTTATTAATGAAATCCTTGTGCAAAAATCCAGACTTATATAAATGCACACAATGCTTTTTAGCTCTCCTTCCTAATATTGTGCAACAAGAAAGAGCTGTAGGGAGAACAATTTCCTTATGGTGGTGAAGAGATTAAAAGGTTTTTAAAAATTCGTCACAGACCTTTCATGTTCATGTTACTAGGTAAAACAAGCTTGCAGGTTATTTTATCATGATAAGCTCTAATACATCACTCAAAGAAATAATTTTTCTTGGACTCTGATGAAGCCCAATTTTTAAAAGTTACCTGTACTTCCAACTCCATATTCAAAGAAAAATCAAGTGTTCAAAGCTACTAATGAATTTAATCATACTAAAGTCTTTTTTTAAAGTTAAAACTTTGAAATTCTAAATATAGGTTAAAAATGCTGTGTGTACTAAACATAAGTGTTACCATTACTGAATTATTTCTTAGTCAAACACAGAATAGATATTTGCAAGGTTTTATGCTAATCATACAAAAATAGCCCGCCGCACCAAAAAAAAAGGGAAAGAAAGAAAAAAAAAGAAAAAGGCTTCTGCCTTCATCTGTTTCTTTTCAAAAAATCTTTTTTTCTTTTTAAAGAAATAGGTCATGAAGGGAAACATGGTAAGAGGGAGAGTATAGGAGGATTTTTGTAATCTAGTATCAAATTAAAAACCTACTTTCTTGGAACATATTGGGTCATGAGAAACAAAACAATCTTAGTGGACATATGCCACAAAAAATTCAAACTGCCATTAAAAGGCCCACTGATATATTGTAGCTGTATAGTGCCACCTAATGAATCAGTACAATAACTGCAAAGTATAGGTGTTTAAACTCTCCTTTTATAAAGAAGCAGAGCATAGGGGGAAGATCTAGCTACGCATGACTGGGATACTGAAGGTATCATGGTCTGTTTGGAAAACTGTCTTTATTTTTACCGGGTCCAAGAGTTCATACCTTCTTCCCCAAGCTGTTAAAGTCATGGAACACCTCTACCTGCTGGTCAAACATGCTATGGTCTGAGAGACTAACCAGTGGGCAAGAACTCTGAAGCTATGGCCACGTCTACACTACGGGATAAAATCGAATTTGCTAAAATCGGTTTTATAAAACTGATATTATAAATTTGATTTCATGCGGCCACACTAGGCACAGTAATTCGGCGTTGTGCATCCATGCTCTGAGGCTAACGTCGATTTCTGAAGCGTTGCATTGTGGGTAGCACTTCCGTAGCTATCCCATAGTTCCTGCAGTCTCCCCCGCCCCTTATCGATGTTACAGTTCGATTACGGTATAGTGTGGACGGAAATCACGGTTATTGGCCTCGGCGGGTTATCCGGTGCAACACTGACCGCTGCTGGACGCAATCTGGAACCGGATGCAGGGCAGGTAAGCAGAAAGCCCCGAACTCTTGAATTACATCCTGCTTGGTCCAGCTGGAGCTCTATCACGCGGGTGGTTGATGCAGTCTCAAATCCAATAAGACTCAGACGACCGTACGGGAATACTAAATCTGATCGCTGTATGGGGAGACCAATATGTTGTCTCAGGCTCCGTAAAGAACACGAATGCCAAACGCGTTGAAAAATCTCCAGGATACAAGCACGCGTGGCAGCGTAACTGGAGCCAGAACTCAATGGATACGCCTCATGGATGGGGGTATGAGGACTCCAGCTATCCCCCAGTACAGCAGGCTCTCTGAAAAGATGTGCATGCTTGCGAGCTCCCAATGTCCTGTTTAGTTTCCAACACAGTGTTCTGGCGGTGGTTAGGGACAGCTCTCGTTTTCTTCCACTGCCCCCCCACATGAAAGAAAGGGAAGAAATCATTCCTGACTACTTCAGTTTTACCTTGTGTATACTGATGTGTGGTAGATGCGATGCCAGCTGACGAGCAGACCGTTCCCCCTCCTCCCTCGCCGGTGGTAGACGGTACGTAAGGATGCCCCACCTCATCAATATTTAACTGTCCATTGACCACATTGCTGGTACCTCCCAGTAACTAGGACGACGGCTAATAACCAGCTTCATCATGAACTGGGGCTTCAGCCCTCCCTTTCCT
>NC_133771.1:214605375-214695279 GCF_003597395.2 Chelonoidis abingdonii | reverse complement strand
AGGAAAGGGAGGGCTGAAGCCCCAGTTCATGATGAAGCTGGTTATTAGCCGTCGTCCTAGTTACTGGGAGGTACCAGCAATGTGGTCAATGGACAGTTAAATATTGATGAGGTGGGGCATCCTTACGTACCGTCTACCACCGGCGAGGGAGGAGGGGGAACGGTCTGCTCGTCAGCTGGCATCGCATCTACCACACATCAGTATACACAAGGTAAAACTGAAGTAGTCAGGAATGATTTCTTCCCTTTCTTTCATGTGGGGGGGCAGTGGAAGAAAACGAGAGCTGTCCCTAACCACCGCCAGAACACTGTGTTGGAAACTAAACAGGACATTGGGAGCTCGCAAGCATGCACATCTTTTCAGAGAGCCTGCTGTACTGGGGGATAGCTGGAGTCCTCATACCCCCATCCATGAGGCGTATCCATTGAGTTCTGGCTCCAGTTACGCTGCCACGCGTGCTTGTATCCTGGAGATTTTTCAACGCGTTTGGCATTCGTGTTCTTTACGGAGCCTGAGACAACATATTGGTCTCCCCATACAGCGATCAGATTTAGTATTCCCGTACGGTCGTCTGAGTCTTATTGGATTTGAGACTGCATCAACCACCCGCGTGATAGAGCTCCAGCTGGACCAAGCAGGATGTAATTCAAGAGTTCGGGGCTTTCTGCTTACCTGCCCTGCATCCGGTTCCAGATTGCGTCCAGCAGCGGTCAGTGTTGCACCGGATAACCCGCCGAGGCCAATAACCGTGATTTCCGTCCACACTATACCGTAATCGAACTGTAACATCGATATATCGAATTTAGCGCTACTCCTCTCGTCGGGGTGGAGTACAGAAATCGATTTAAAGAGCCCTTTATATCGATATAAAGAGCGTTGTAGTGTGGACGGGTACAGCGTTAAATCGATTTAATGGCCATTAAATCGATTTAAACGTGTAGTGTAGACCAGGCCTACAATTAGTTTCCATGCAACAATAGGTTGCGTTGCATACACATCAAGACTAAAACCCTCAGTTCCTGTTAGGCTCAGCCCACCTACATGATATAGTATAGGAAACCATACCCACAGGTACACTGCCCAGAGACCCTGACCAAAGCTCAACAATTAAGATTCGTAAGAGGAAATATGTATGCAGCCTTCCAGCAGCTGGAGGATGTTATCAGTTGGAGAATTTCTTCCCAGTTCAAAAACAAATACTGCAAAGCAGAACAGATTTGAGGGCAAATAGGATACAGACTCATCTGTCCTCATGAATGTCAGCATGAGAACTGCTCCACTCTTTGGGGTATTAATCACACCTAAGTGGTAGTAGCAATAAGAAAAGATTATCCACCTTCAAAGAAGGATTAGATGTTTATATGGCAAACAAGAGTATCCAGAACAACAGCTGATGGTAACAACAAATATTCTGAAGGATATAAAATCTCATGCTTCCACAGTTTAAATCAATCTCTAACTATTACAGATTAGGATCAGATCTTCATGGGGACAGATTATTCTAAATCTGTCAATTGTGGGGTTTCTTATACCTTCCTCTGAAGCATGAAGTACTGGCCACTGTAGGAGACAGGACATTAGACTAGATGAACTATGGATCTGATCCAGAAAAGACCACACGAAATGCCATTGTAAAGGGGGCCCATTCAACTACAAGGGTTAGTTCAGCTGACCAATATCAAAAAGTTATAGGTGGTTGAATATACCAGAAATTCAGATTAAAAAAAATAAAAATTCAGCCTGGATTACCCCCCAATACAGGCACAACAGAAAAACCTGAGACAGGATCGTTAGGTTTAACACATGCAAATACGAAGCAATTTCTGACACATGAGAAGCACAAAGATTATTGAAGGCTTAAACTGCACCTCCTCCAAGAGGAGACGGGCAAAAATATTCCAAGCCCATCTGTGACCTGATCCAAAGCCCATTAAAGTCAACAACCCTTTCAACTGATTTAAGAGTCTTTGGATCAGGCCAATAGCCCCATAACCTACTTTAGATAAGACCCTGAGAAATCAGACAGCGTATATCACAGGCAAAGAATAGGCAATCTGAAGAAAGTGGACACCTGGAGGTACACTCCTCAATCAAGAGGTTGCATTCTGTTTATTAAAAGGTTATTTGGGAGCATCTACTTGAAATGGCCATCCTCTCTCCATGCAAAGTATTTTAAATAAAAAAATACCAGGAGACAGTGAGTATGTAAGAGCTGCAGAAAAAAAGCTTTCTTGTGTGCTCTTACATGCTATGGACTTCATGTTGTCATAAACAGATAGCTAAGGGTTAATGTTTTTTTCACCTGTAAAGAGTTAACAAAGAGAACCAAACACCTGACAAGAGGACCAATCAGGAAACTGGATTTTTCAAAGCTTAAGGGAGGGAATTTGGGGTTTTTTCTTGGTCTTGGGTTTTTGTCTGTTCTGTGCTCTCTCAGCTATGAGAGGATCTATTTCCAATCTTTCTTATCTTCTGTTTCCCAGTTGTAAGTACTAGGTAGCAAAGTATGTCTTTAATTGTTTTGCTGATTTGGCATCTGTGTATCTGCTGGTGGAATTCTTTTATGTGGATTTGGCGTATAAGTACTTTCAATGTATGTTTTGGGTAAGGCTGTTTATCCCTTTTCTTATGTTTATTCATTTTCTATAACGAACGCCTGTACTTAAAACATCTACGATTACAGAGAACTGTCACTATTCATTCTTTTTTTTTTTTTATAAAGTTTTGCTTTCTTAGCTCCTCGTTGATTAGAGTCTTTTTCTCACGTTGACCCCCAGATTGTGTGGGAGAGTGACGACAGGGGGAGCGAGTATATGCTCTACTGTGTTAACTTCTCTAGTGTCCCAGGGTGGGGACGAAGCTAGGGGGGGGAAAAGAGATTAGCATCTTTTTGTTTCCTTGTCTTTGGGGTTGCTCTTTGGGAGAGAGGAGACATCCTTTTGTATTGTGATGTAAGAGGTTGCATCAGTCACCTCTCAGGTAGCCCAAAAGGCAATTCTGGGTGGGAGAGAGTGGGAATGTTTTATTCCTTTGTGTGGAGACCAGCCTCTGAGTTTGGGGTCCCCAGGAGTTGGGAGACCAGAGTGAGCCAAGAACCCTGGAATTTTGCGGTGCAGCGAGTCAGTCTAAGCTGTAACTTACGTGAGGGGTTCATGCTAGCTTCCTCAGTTTAATGAACCTAGATTCAAATCTGGTATGGAAGCTATGATATGGTGCATGTGTTATTAGATAAGAATCCAAAAGCCAGTAAGATTATTAATTTGCTTCTCTGCTAGCTGGTTATAAGCAGAGGGAAGGGTTTATTTTTTTAAACTGCAGCCAGAGAATTTTTTTTCCTTGCTCCCTGCTAGCTGTGCATAGGGAGGGCTATTAAAGGTAATGATGTTCGTTTGTTAAACAAAGCAGCCTTAAGTGGTCAGCAAAACACTCCAGCCAGAACACATTTGTAAAACAAAAGAGGGTTTTCTTTTGCTTTTTAACTGTTCGGGAGAGGCCAGCAAGTTATAAAGGAGTTGCTAGGCAGACTCCAGGAGACAACAGAGAGCCAGCAGTTCAGACAACCACCACCAGAGGGCACTCCAACACAAGAAAACAAGAACCATGACTACCAAGAACCTGAAACAGGAGCTAGCAAGACTGGTGGCAGCGAGATCAGATCTAAGCTGGTAAAAGCTTAGAGGGTTCATGCTAGCTTCTCAGTTTATGAACGCTAAGGTTCAAATCTGAATAGGAAGCTATTTTCCATCTCTTGTTGGTGGGCTGCATCTTTGGCTGCTTGTTCTCTTTTGTAGGCTTCCTCTTTTATCTCCAGCTCTCTCCTGTGGCTGGCCTCTCTTTCTCTTAGCTCCATCTCTTTTTCTTTTATTTCTAGTTCTTGTAGTTTGTTTTCCATGTCTCGCTTGTGTTCTGCGTTTCTGATTTGTGCCTCATCAGGTGTTTGGTTCTCTTTGTTAACCCTTTACAGGTGAAAGAAACATTAACCCTTAGCTATCTGTTTATGACACGTTAAACACAAAGGTACACCTCATTTGAGGAAAACCTTACATCCTAGTCACCAACCCAGGTACCATTCCTACAGAGGTCCAACCATCAATCAGCTTAGCCTATACAAAGTTATTTTACTGGTGGGAAAGAGACCACCACGAATCTCCTGTGGCACATTAGCATCCACAGTGTTTTCAATCACTGGAAACATCCTGTGCCTCTTCTGGCTTGATGGTTCTAACATGGCACATAATTCGTGGGATACATGATTCATCACTTGTGGCAGCCAAGCTTACTGCAGGCACCACTGGCTCCTTGCATCTCTTCATTCCCCCATAAGGTCTATGCCCCTCCTTCCCCCAATTTCAGGAACCCCCTGCAATTCCTCCCAATCTCTCCAACTGCTAGGGCCTCTCATTCTCCCCTGCTCCTTCTGTTCTTCCCCTACACAAGCAGCTTTGTGTTCAGCTCTATTTTTACTTCCCCCATACCCTCAGTGGCAGAGTCTCTGTCTCCCCTCCTTCCATACCAGATTCCCACAATCTCCCCCATCAGGGGTTTTAGGTGCCCCACATCCTCGTGTCCAGCCATAGCAAGGGCTTTGTGCAACCTTATTCTCCTCTTTTCATCCTACTACCCCCGTACCAGGGTGTCCCCAATCCATCCTTCCAGGGGCTCTGTCTGCCTACATTTCCACCTTCTCCACATTGCTAGGTTTTTGTGAGACTCCTCATCCCTCCTATACCAGGGGCTGTGTGTTACTACTCCCCCCCCATGCCCTCCCTGTCAGGGCTGTGTGCCTCCTATTTTACCTTATCCTGATGCCAGAGGTACTCTGTACCCCCCATGCCTCATATCAGGTTCCCCCAATATTCACTCACCAGGGGTTCTGCATTCTCACTCCATAACAGGGACTGTATACATTCCCACTTCTTTCCCCTGTACCATGGTACCCCAATCTCCCCCCCCCCCCTAACATCTTCCTCCATGGCAGGGGCTGTGTGTTCCCAGTGTCCCCTCCATGGGTTCCACATCCTTTTCCCCAGGTCAGAAGTTATGTGCATACCCCCATTTCCCCCCAACATTATTCTGACTTCTTTTCCAGACAAAGCATTCAGGACACTGACCTGTTAAAACTTATCTCTGCTCATCCTCCCAATAGAGATGGAATATTGTTATTAATAAGTATTAATGGGTACCATCAACTAGCTCTTTGATCTATAGGCTATCGCAGAAGTGCCCAAAACTGAGACAGTGGTAGAGAGCTGGTAGAGACTCCCACGTGTCCCTAGTCTTCTCCAAATCAATAAGGTTCTGGCCTTTGATGCCTAACACACTTCTGAATTCCTGGGATAGTTATGTTACATACAGACAGAAATGTCAATGAGGTACATTTTGCAAGATCAGCCAAACTGTTATAATATGATGGCTTGATTCTTCATTTGAATTAGGATCACCTTCCAATTCAGTTGCACTTTCCTCAGCAGGTGAGCTGCAGTCTGAGCCCCACATTAGCATGGAAACAAAAAGGGGAAGTCAGAGCAACCAGCACTGGTGTCAGCAAATCTCTCAAGCACCTTTGATTCCTGTGCTATACCTTAAAATGTCTTCCTCCACATAAGGCCTTCTCTATTAACCTCTGTGATGCAGATCATGTTTCATTGGTCAGCTACTTAAAGTTCTTCTGGAGTGCATGGACGCCTTGAGCCCTAACAGGAGACAATGATTTCAAGACTAGCCAAAGGATTGGTGCTAGAAACAAGAGACATACAGTGCATATGGGGTCCCACAGATGTGGCAGTTATGCACAGCACTTTTCAAAACACTCAGCTCAGACACCAGCACTTCCACATGCCCGATCAATATGCTAAACAACATCCAAAAGAGGTTCCATGGGCCTGGGCACTAAACTAATACCACACCATGCAGCTGGAGCATCTCAGCACATTGTGCCAGGGAGAGCATATTGATGGATCAGGTGCTCAAGTGCACTGTGTATCTTGGATTATCAGCAGATAAGTCTGCTTAATAGTCTATGAGGGGATGTTGGATGGGATGGGATCTGAGTTACTGCAGAGAATTCTTTCCTGGGTGCTGGCTGGTGAGTCTTGCCCACATGCTCAGGGTTTAGCTGATCGCCATATTTGGGGTCAGGAAGGAATTTTCCTCCAGGGCGGATTCGCAGGGGCCCTGGAGGTTTTTCGCCTTCCTCTGCAGTGTGGGGCATGGGTCACTTGCTGGTGGATTCTCTGCAGCTTGAGGTCTTCAAACCACAATTTTGAGGACTTCAATAACTCAGTCATGGGTTAGGGGTTGTTATAAAAGTGTATGGGTAGGGTTCTGTGGCCTGCTTTGTGCAGGAGGTCAGACTAGATGATCATATTGGTCCCTTCTGACCTACGAGTCTATGAGTCTATAAAGACCTCGAAGGACCAATATCTCATGGAGTGCACCCCTGCCCCTGTTGCGGATTCCATAATCTGCACAGACTGTGCACCAAGAAAGTAATAGGCTAGGAGCATGTCTGTCTCCAAGATTCAAAAGGCTCTCCAGTTCCTAGGCACTATCAGCACAAGCTGCCTGAAGCAGCTAATAAGTAGCTCTGGGAGCATAACACATCCGGAAATAGTTGACACCTCATCCAGTTGTGAAGCCACTGTTGGACTTAGGAGGCAGCCAAGTGCTGCATAAATCAGGATGCATGACTATTACAGGAAGGATGTCACATTCAGAGTTTTGATAACAGCATTTAGCAAGATCTTTGAACTTAATTTTTTTTTTCAATACTCTGAACTAATTATAAATTCACTATGGCACAAATTCACATCTGAGTTTAATAGGTCAATTTATACAAATAAAAAAAGAACTACACTTTAAGAGATTATTATTACAGATTTTTCATGGGCTACACTGACTCACTTAATTCTAGATCTTTAAATTAAATTACATTCATTGAGTTACACACTCTTTCCTTGTGTGAACATGGCATTACATACCAAAACCCAGGATAACTGAATTAGAAAAAAAACACAAAACCTGATGCCTAGTATTATTTTATAAAGATAATACATGCTGCTCCAATATAAGCAGGAGAAAAAGATCCACTGAAGTTTGCTTTTCCTAGTAAATCACATAATTCAGATATGGCATGACATTTTTGGGTCCTTCAAAATTCACATTTGATAAAATTAAAGTGGCAACATGACAAAAATAAAATTAAAAAATTCATATATCCAGTAAGTTTTACTCTAACATTTGCCAGTTCATTAACAGTTTATGACTTGATACTCTAAGCGCTACACAACTTTCACACAGATTTAAAAGTATGTCAAACCTGAGGATGACATTGGCTAGGTGAGCAATTCTCAAAAAAAATTCCATACCACTGTCCAACACAATAACAAAATTTCCAGACATCCCTCTCTCATTTAGCTATTAAAAAAAATGGTTGTGACCCCCACTGTTGGTAGAACCCATATTCCAGAGAGGTTAGGAACTCTTGTATTTTTTTTTAATGCTTCTACTTCAGAATGAAGGATTTTCCTCACATTAGAAATTGAAAAAAAAACTCTTAATGTTAACTCATAATTAGATGCACAATTCAATTTTATTGAACATTTATAATTTCTTAAACTAAAAAGGTACATTCAAATATTAGTGTTCAAATATCCAAACAGGTGCCAAAATATGTACTTTAAAAAAATTACTATTTCAACACATACAGATGTAATCTAACCCTACAAGAAACAGATGAAAACAGCATTGTTTGCAAATATATCAGTCAACTCCGGCAGTAAAAGTGACTCTTGAACCATCTGCAGTAGACTCAGATAGCTACTAGCAGAGTCTTTGCATAGATTTTGTATGCTCAAGAGTCCACCACTGAGGAGCTGCATATGTTGTCACTTGCACATTTGGAGAAGCTGCCGTAAATAAAATTAATCTTCTTTACACTTTCCTGCCTAACTTCAGATTCATCAGTTCCTTCCACACTTGCTGCTATCTCTTCCACAGCAGCTGCATTATCTTTCTGGAACAAATGTAGAAGCCTGCACCAGTTCTCTTCCTTGGCCCTCCATGCTCCTGTGAGTCCTCTCCTCCTCGGAATCATCCAGTTTTTTCCTCCTGAGCTGGAGCAGCACTGCAAAATGTAGATGAACATTTTATTTTACAATTTTTCATTAACTAGACTGGTAACATGCATTGTTACATCTATATTTGAAATATCACAAAATATTTACCTATTTGCTTTCACATTTGGGATTGAGGACATCCATTTTCTTCCCAAGAATTCTCCATCACATTAAAGTAATGTTGATTTAAACCAGTCTTTCCTTTTTCTTATATAATTCCAATTTGTAATAAAATTCACCTTAACAGCTTCAACATAATACAGCATGGAGTCTGATTTTTACTGGCAGAGTTGTGAGGCCTTGCACTCAACTCGATGGTATTTCTGCATTTGGATGTGTTACACGATAATGTCTGAATGATGCGTCCAATCAATTTCAAAATTTTCAGGGAGTGTACTAAGCATCAACAGGCAGAACCCTATTCATTTTGGTGACAACTGGAAAAGCGAAAGGGGGAAATGGGAGACACAGAATGGGTTTGCAGAACTAGGAGCTTCAGCCACCTCTATAACTGTCTATAAGAGCAAAGAACCAGTTGATGGCAGCCATTATCACCTTCCAGTTTTACAATAACCCTCACCTTAGCTCTGCCCATCCTCTCAATACAGTTTAAAAATATGGACAACCCTGAAAGAGAAAGAAAAGAAACAGATAAAGGAGAAGAATGGTGGGGAGAATGGGAGCACACAGAATCCCTGGCATGGGGCGGTGGGGAGAGAACAGTGGACCTGGCATGAGCAGAAAGGGGACCACAGAGCCCCTAGCATAGAGGAGATGTGGGCCGTGGAAACCTTGTTGGGGGGAAGGGGATGTGGAGGGATTCAGGGAGTCCCTAATGTCAGGGTTCCCTCCCCACTCTGAACTCTGGGGTACAGATGTGGGGATCCACATGAAAGACCCCCTAAGCTTATATTCCACCAGCTTAGGTTAAAACTTCCCCAAGGCACAAATTTCTTTCCTTGTCCTTGGACGGTATTGCTGCCACCACCAAGTGATTTAAACAAACATTCAGGGAGGGGCCACTTGGAGCCCTATTTCCCCTCCCTTCCCAAATATCCCCCAAGCCCCTTCACCCCCTTTCCGAGGGGGCGGCTTGAGAATAATATACCAACCGTTAGGTTAACAAAAGTGAGCACAGACCAAATCCCTGGTTTTTAGGACACTGAAACTCAATCAGGTTCTTAAAAGAAGAATTTTATTAAAAAAAAAGTAAAAGACTCACACCTGCAAAATCAAGATGGAAGATAACTTTATAGGGTAAATAAAAAGATTTTAAACCCAGAGGATTCCCCTCTGATTCTGCTTCCCAGTTACAAAACAGGAATAAAATTACCTCTTAGCATAGGGAAAATTCACAACCTAAAACAAAAGATAATCTGACGCATTTCCTTGCTATTACTTACAATTTTTGTAATCTTAGATCAAGGGCAGGCAACCTATGGCACGCGTGCCGAAGGCAGCATGCGAGCTGATTTTCAGTGGCACTCTCACTGCCCAGGTCCTGGCCACCGGTTCAGAGGGCTTTGCATTTTAATTTAATTTTAAATGAAGCTTCTTAAACATTTTAAAAACCTTATTTACTTTACATACAACCATAGTTTAGTTATATATTATAGACTTATAGAAAGAGTCCTTCTAAAAATGTATTACTGGCATGTGAAAACTTAAATTAGAGTGAATAAATGAAGACTCGGCACAGCAGTTCTGAGAGGTTGCCAACCCTTGTCTTAGATGCTTATTTCAGGGAGGGTTTTAGGAGATTTTTTTTCATGCCCTGATCCCTCTCTGTTCAAGAGAGAGCAACAAAGAGTGCACAAACAAAACCTTCCCCCACAGATCTTCCCTTATTGGTCCTTTTGGTCAGGTGCCAACCTGATTGTTTGAGCTTCTTAACCCCTTACAGGTAAAGGAGGGATTTTATGGTACCCTTAGCTGTATGTTTATGACACCTGGGTTGTGCAATGAGCTCAGCCAATAGAAGCAACATGTATGACCTGCTAGATTACTCCTATTTCTAAGCTGATTATATCTTTCCAGGTGTCTTCATTGGGGGACCGTTTAAAATGTTAGCAGAGCCACATTTTTTGTAAATTCAAAAGAGTGTTATACATCCCTGTCATGCTGCTGTAGCTGGGGTGACAGGAGAAACCATTCTGATAACAGCACATTCCACATATTAGAAGCTAAACAAACAAAAAAGCTACGTTAAAAGAACACTTAGATTGCCAGTCAAGCACATAAATTTCCGTAAATTAGGAAATATTAGATTTAGGGTTGTCTATGCAAGCTAAGTTCTGCCTCTCTTGTGCATCTTTCCTGTACACTGAACGAGGCAGAGTACTGTGGAAAAGATAGTATATGATCATGTAGTTAAAGACTACCATAATGCATATGCACAAGAGGTCAAATTAAGGTTGCACAGGCAACCATAAAGCTGACATTTCCTAACTTTCAAGTGCTTGACTTTGCATCCTAAATAATGATCTTTAATTTAGTTTTTTTTCCCTACATAATTTCCTAAGTTTTTAGTTAAGAAGGAAAGAGATAATATAATTTGTTTTTATGTGCAACTGTAACAAGCCCCTATCATGCAGTGTTTAACCCTGAGCCTTTCAGCAGTGGAGCACAGACTGTAACCCTTGAGCTACAGAATTAACTTCATTAACATGCAGCAGCAAAAGGTGGTTATTCAGGGTGGATCTACCTGCTTGGGGAGTGGTTGAAGGGACAGCCCAGTTGGTCTGGCTTTCCCATCCCCCTGAAATTGGGGGAGCTCCTGCTGCCCCTAGAAAAGGACCAAGGAATTGAGCTACTGGGGCTGTTTGCTGAATCTGTGGGTGGGTGAGGAGGAAGGCAGAGCCCAGCCTGGTTTCCACCTCATGTGGTGCCTCCATTGGAGGGTATGGGACGCTGGGGCCATGAGCCATGTCCAGGTATGGAGACCTCAGCTCTACACCTTACCCTCTCCAGCTGCTTTAACAGCTCCTAGGAGTTGCCAGTACGTCTGCTGTTGTAATAGCAGCAACAGCATGAGCCTGGAATGAGCTACGAGCATGCTGCCAACACTTTCCCGAGGAATGCAAGCAAAAGAAGGCATTTTCTAAACAGCCTGTAACCCAGCAAAAGCTGAACACAATTTCACGTGACAAAAAGGCACTTCCCTGGCTTAATGGCATGCCCCCATGCCAAACATCAAAAGTTCACCTCAAAACAACAGAAAGGTGATATAAAGACCTCTCAAGACCTTTCTAGAGGAAAGTGCTAGGCAACGTAAGTATAAGGTTCATTACCAATTCCCCCTGTAATAACTTTGGTCTGGTCTACACCTAAAAATTAGATCAACCTAGACTGACATTGCCTAGGGCTGTGAAAAATTTTGTGCCCTGGACAATATAGTTAGGTGAAGCTAACCCCCACTGTAGATACATCTAGGTTGACAGAAGAATTCTTCTATGAATTAGCCACTGCCTCTCAAAGGGGTGTATTTAATATCTCCAAAAAAACAAACACAAAAAAAGCCACACACACCACCACATCCTTTCATCAATGTACCAAGCATCTAGCTATGCCACTGTAGTGTTTGTAGTGTACACATACCTGTGGTGATTTTTCAGGCTTATCACAGTACTAAATGTTGTATTCTTCACAATACTGCACACATAATTCACTCAATCTTTTTTGTACTGTTTACTTAAACACATTAAGAAATCTTACTAGAATTATACAACAACTGAAGTCATCTTCCAGAATAAGACAGCATGGGAAAGAAATTCAAGTTCTGACAAGCAGCCAATTCTGACCCATTTTAGTTTAAGAACCTGAAAAAAAATCAAACCAAACAAACCTCTTTTCGGCACCTGCCACATTTACCACTACCAGCATTCTGCTATCCACAATGTGACTAAACAAAAGGACATGTTACAAATGCTCTCTGAAACAATGTCCTTTATACAGTGGAGTCGCATCATAGGAGCATTTAACACAAGTGATTTTAACTATATGCGCTCGGCAAAACAAAACAAAAAAAAAACAATTTAAATACTGTACCTGTAGTGCAGGCGATTCTGCCCGCCATTCCACTCAATGAGTGTTTGACTATATGCGATTTTTACCTTACGCGTTGACTTCAGAACATAATCCTCACGTAAGATGCGACTCCCCTGTATTCTTACTAGTGAGTATAGTAGACTCTAGAGCAAGGGTGGCCAACTTGAGCCTGAGAAGAAGCCAGAATTTTGCCAATGTACATTGCCAAAGAGTCACAGTAAAATGTCAGCAGCCATGTTGATCAGCGCCTTCCCCTTCGCCCCCACACCTCCAGCTGTTTCGTGGCATGCAGGAGACTCTGGGAGGGAGCTAGAAGAGTGAGGGCATAGTAGGCTTGCGGGGAAAGGAGGGGTGAAGTGGGGGCAGGGCCTCTGGCAGAGCCAGCGGTTGAGCCGTGAAAACTTCAAGGCCCATTGGAAAGTAGGCACCTGTAGCTCCAGCCCTGGAATCAGTGCCTATACAAGGAGTCGCAAATGAACTTCTGAAGAGCTGCATGTGGCTCTGGAGCCACAGGCTGGCCACCTCTGCTCTAGAGAGAGAGAGAGAGAACTTCCTATATTGAAATTCAGCTAACATGAACTGTCAGATTCAGATTAAACAGAATACATAATTACATTTTAATCAAGATAATTATTGGATTATTGCAATAATAATTGAAGGCATTTTACTTCAGTTCACAAGAACAATTTACACTGATCTAATAAAATTCAAAGCAAATACAGAAGTACATCCACTGCATATACTTTATTTCCTGACATATCTGCTCTTTATTTCCTGACAGACTATCTTGTGTCTGTGGTATAGTTATTTTACTTCTTTACATCCATACTCTTACTAATAGGTAGTAAGTGGAAATCCATTCTCCACTCTAATTAGTATTAAAGTATTTTTATATTAACTGTGTGTATATAAAAATATCAAGTATTTTTATTTTGAAATATATAATAATATGCACAAGAGCCTATTAACATACAGAAAGCAGCAAGATAAACTATATAAATTACCTGATGTAAAGAAAACCCCAGCAACAAGTTTCAAGAAATATGTTGTACATAAATCATGAGAATCAGGCATGAAGCCTTGAAATATTTATTTAAAAGAGGCAATAAACACTGTCATAGCTTAGACCTCCTTACAAACTAATGACCTGACAAACAATTACACTGTTATATTGAATGCAAGAACTTATGGACAAACTTTCATCACAATGTCACGACCATTAAAATGATGATCTAGAGAGACAGAATTCTGTAAAATTTTTCAGCACCAAGTGTCAAACTTGATTCCTCAGCCATTTCCAAATTAAAACCAAAATCATTCCCTTCCCTATATAACAGATAGTTGTACGGACCCAGCATAAATATACAAATAGTGTAACTGATACAATTCCACAGTTGTATGGCAGCAGAGCTCCAGCAGCATGTAATAAATTTAATACTTTCATGCTGGAAAAGGAAAAAAAGTAACATTCTTACCTTTGATGCCCCTGTTGCATCAGAAGGATTTAACACTACTTAGGACAGCGCAAGAGATTCAGGAAATAATATTTGAAATTAAGATGATGTTTCCACATTGACTAAACTAAATTACAACTCTGCAAAGACTGGAGAATCGTTTTAAGATGAAATTCAGATATTAAACAAGGCTTTGGGAATGGATCTTTGGGATCTGTCCTTCATTTCTAGTGATACTAGAAGAGATCAACTGAAGTTATTGTGAAATGAGAGTATACCAGACAATCGACCAATTACACAAGTACATGAAAAATTCCAACAGCTACAGATATTTGCGAAAATATAGCAATTCCCATCAATTCACAAAACTTAAGTTTACACACATTACTAACAGAGATTAGCAAGATTTTTTTTCAGGGAAGGAATGTCCAATATTGCACTTTCTGTATAAGAACACTTGCAGTATTATATACATAGAACTGAAACCATTTAAAGATACTGAAGCTCTAGAATGCATGACAGAGAAGATACTTATATCAGAAAATATACATACTACTCTTTCACGTATTGTAGTCTTCTGTGCAGGGCAGATTTGCAAATTGCTCTAAGCAAAAGGAAATTTTCAGGTGAATTTTCCTAGAAGTTATCTTACAGAAAGAAAACTACAAGTATTATGCATGTATCCTAACCAAGACAGAGATATGGTACCCTATATCTATAAATCTTATAAACTGTCTCCTTTGACAAAATGACAGAACTGTTTATGGACAGTATTATGCAGCGCCACCTTTTATAGCATCATTCATACAAATACAAGCCAACTCTGTCTCCTTTAATTTTATATTAACTACTTACAGCAAACAGGAATTCTCCACAAACAGTTGCTCCTTATACCTTTCCCACACACCCACACCTCCCCTTGCAGCTTGGAGACTTGCCTCGCCAATGTCACTGCCAATAGGAAAGCTACCTTCCATGATGGTGAGACGGAGCACCAGGCCAAAGGCTCAAAGGGCAGGCTCGTGAGCCTGCTACATTGCTCCCCCAAAGCTTGGGCCCAAGATCCTGATGTGGGTGAAGAGTTGCCTGGCATGGGACCTTGCTCACACAGTGTCTTATCCTTTCCCTTGCGGGAGGATGGAGACCAGCCTCGTCCCACCTTCTTGGGCTTCGTAGTGGGAGCCATGGATGGCGACCAGTTCTGGCTAGTGGACGGTCCCAGTGGGGCACTACACACCAAGGTCACGTTACTTGGTGCCAAGTCGGAGCATTGCTCCAGTGCTGGGGTGCTGGTCGACTCCATAAGGAGCACTCTTAAATGAGCATCACGCTCCTTATTTCTTGGCTTGAAGGACTTGCACATTTTGCATTTCTCACTAATACATCCTTCACTCAAGCAACGCAGATAACTGCTATGTCGATCACTAATAGGCATGGACCTCTTGCAGCGATCACAGGGCTTAAAGCTTGTATTCCTGACGCAAAGTCCCATTCGGGACCTACAAAGTCTATAACTATAGCTAAGGGATTTATAAACACTAATAAAAAACTATATACAGTATAAACAGGAAATAACTAGTTCGTATGAACAGGCAGCTACAGCACTAACTGAAGCAGCAATAGTTCCAGCATCATCACTAGCAGTAAGGAGGAACGGAGGGTGAAAGGGGGTGAGGGGAACCAGTAGCATCCTATATATCCGGCGCCCCTTGGGCATGTGCACACCACTCCAGGGGGCATCGGAGTCGGTCCCCTATGGATACTGCTAAGGGAAAAACTTCCAGCACTAGTGCATGTGACGAGCACACACACCTAAGTTGAATGACATGAGCAATCATTCGAAGAAGAATGGATAATACTGTATATTCCTGATGTACTGTCCATCAGATTTCAATTCTCTTCAGTTTTTTTTTTTAAATGTGATAACTAATGCACCTATGCTTTGAACTATAACGTCACCGTGTACAAGTTATGTGGGTTTTTTTTGCCCATCTACATATTCAACAAGAAAGTGCAAGAGATTCTTTTTAACAGCTATCTTCAAATCACACAGAAGTCAAACTGGCAGATGGATATTTAAAACCAAAGCACAGGTATTCCATAAAAAATGTAATATAGCCTCAAGACATTGCTAGTGCCATTTGTTTAAATGCTCTGACTATGAGAATTATGGAAAATAAATGTTGTCAACTAGTACAAGAGATACTTTACACAATGAACATCTGTGGCTAAAAGATATGAACATGAAACGCTATTTGTGGCAATCAGACTTTTCATTACTGAGACTAGTTTGTCTGCAACTCTTGTAATCCTGGACTCTAATTTGTGTAATATAATCTTTTATATTTCACATAATTCAGTGTTCTTTACAGTTAAGTGTATATAAAAATGCTGGGTCTTCATTTGGTTTCATGTTTTAATAAAGAAACTATCTGATGTGACGTCCACCCCCCCCCAAATAAAAATTTGAGTTAGAATATTGTCATGTATAACCAAAATTATAAGCAACTCAAATCTTTTGACACTAAGCTTCCGGAACACAAAATGTTGTTGCCAACCAGGAGACAGGGAGAATTTTTTCCACTCTCATTTGAATTTCTCCATGGTGTCTGAGATTTTTTTCTGAGAGAGCAATTCCTCTCCCACCCCCCACTTAAAAATTCCCTCTAAAGTAAAATTTAATTTTGGGAGAAACAACTTAAAGTATTCTGTTTGTTAAAGATTACTGTTTAATAAAGATGTCTGATTTGGTAAATCAAAAGACTTTGCCCATTTACTTTGTACTGTTCAGTTACAGTACTTTAAATAAGATCTTTACAATTCAACCACTGATAGTCCATCACATCACACAACACCCAGGAAAAAACCTGATTAATGGAGATGACTCACCTGTAACCTAAATTCTTCAAGATGAAGGCTACACATTCCCACTTACGGGATACACCAACAGCGCAGTCTGGATGCACTGACAATACATCTCAGGATCCAAGCTGCATCATCAGTACATACCATAGCGAGAACGCGCAGAGGCTACTCAAAGGAGCAAAAAACGTTAACGTTGAAAGAGAATTTCACGGGAGTCCTGTTCTCACTCAGAAACCTGAGTTACCATTACTTTAAAAAAAATCTCATCAACTCTAGAAAACTTCAGATATATATGTATTTTTTTTTCCAGGGTTTCTCGTTAAGAAACGCAGCCACATTTTCACTGATCATTACCCTGTCTTACACTGTTCACCCAGGCTTAGCTTTATTCCTAAAATATAAACAAAATAACTAGGAAGTAAAATTCTTATCTATTTGAGAGATCCATTTTCAATACACCAAAACAATATCATTACAATATTACTCAATACAAAAACAAAAACCCAGATGTTAGTTGCTGCACAATATAGATAAAAATATGGACACGTATTCGTTACATATACAAATCTACAATGGCACAGAATTTACATTTCATTACACCATATTCATCATTCCATTTTTATTACTAAAAAATTCTGTTAGTCTACTAAGATGCCTTACTGAGAATATAGATAGTTCTGATATAACTAAAATTGAGAAACGCTAATATGAAACAAAACATTTTAGATGAGCAATATAATTTTTTTACTTACCTTTAAAAGTTCAAAATAGTGAAGACAGTGATAAACGGGAGCAAGAAGCAGCCTCGGTAGAACATATTGAACAGCCTCTTTAAAACCTTCTCCTATTGACTGGAAACAAAAATGGTCTTAATCTTAAAACAATAGATGTGTTGTTGTAACACAACGGTACATTCTTAAAAACATTAAAAAAGATATTGTACCTGTAAATAGAATGCTGCTCCAGGCTTTGATAACTGACTAAGAAAGTGATCATGAAAAGCAGGTCGCAAAATATCTTGAGCGTATGATTCATATGGATCAAATGCCAGTTCCTAAGAAGGAATACAAAGCAAAATTTTAAAATAGGTTAGTATCAAAGCTTCATGTTATTGTTAAAAATATGAAGTATATTACACATGAGAAAAAACTTTATAATTTTATCAGTAAGCATATTTATAAAGATTTTGTCCTCAATCCTGAGAAGATTTAGGCACATGCTTAACCTCATGCATTTAGTTATCAGTGTGTAAAGTTAAACTCATGCTCAAGTCTTTGCAGAAACAGGGTCTTAGACACTCCCATTTTGATTTCAGCCTCTAAAGGTCAAGTCTGATACTTCTAAACCTTAAAGCTCTTGTTCATTTCATTTCTGCCAGCACTTTGTCCCTCCACCTGCATGCACTGGCAATGAGGAGGAATTCTGATACTTGGGTGCTGGGCCTGAAAATTTGGTGGCATGAGGGGATGCTCATGTAGCCTCGAATGGTCAAAGCCCTTCAAAAATGTCCCAAAGACCTGTGCAACCAGGCAGCAATACCTTAGTGGGGAAGCCCCCCTCCAAAAACTGCCAAAACACACTTTGGAATTATGAGTGGAAGATACCCATAGTGAAACTGGTCCAACAGCCTTTTTGTGACTCAAACTAGTCTGCAGTCTCAGAATCAAGGGTAGGTCAGCAG
The DNA here is from genome assembly GCF_003597395.2 of Chelonoidis abingdonii. Lineage (NCBI taxonomy): Eukaryota > Metazoa > Chordata > Testudines > Testudinidae > Chelonoidis > Chelonoidis abingdonii. The sequence goes on along the minus strand of NC_133771.1, from coordinate 214,677,115 downwards.
CGTAAATCTTGAGAGCCTGGGAAAATCTGCCCTGTGATGACTGTTTCTTTGAAAAAGGTACATGTCAATGTAGGCAGCCAAGACAGCTAAAACAAAGATGTGCTGAACTACCAAAAAACATTTTTTTTTTTTTTTTAATAATTACTCCAGTTATCTAGGACATACAAGGTATATAATAAAAATAAAATATATATTATAAAAACAAACTTTAATGTTCTTTCTTACTTCTGCTAGGTCTTCAAAACAACTGCCTACTAAGGGGTGGGGGCTGCCTTCATCTGTCATTTCTACGGTGTCTTCAATGTGGCCCAGTAGCTTCACACTAAGTTCATGAATATCTGATATACGACTAAATATATTTTCCACATCCTGAAGGAAGAAATGGAACTATCAGACAATAAATATCAATGGTGAATAAGAAAGAGAAATTAAATCCATAAGACAAAATATATAGCACACAACACAAGCTACTTAATAAATTAAAATATTGAAGAAACACTGATTAGTTTCTCAGCTAAAGCAAGGTTATAAATATTGTCGGTAACGGACAGGTGATTAATTACTGAGACTCATATTTGGAAGAAAAATAATGAGAGAAGAAACAGAGAACTTAAGTTATTTATCTTAACCTGAATTTAGCAAATAGGGCTAGTTCTTTCATAGACTCAAACTCTTCAGAGTTTCTCACAAGTGTTGCCTTTTGGTTTCCATTTCGAATTTGAATTAAGAATAGTAATGACCCACATGTTAACCTGCCCTGTGCTGTATACACAGTATTATACACAAATCATATCATCACGCAATTGCATAGTTTGTGTTCTGAACCTATTGGTGAAACCCAAAGTCTAGCAGAGAAGGAAGATGAACCTGTGGAGAGGTGACCCAAACTTTTCAGATTTTTTACTCTTAAGTAATCCAGTTTTCAGCAATTCAGGATCTACTATACATACCCAACTGAGTAAAATCCTGGCCCCAATGAAGTCAATGGCAGAACTGCCACTGACTTCAGTGGAGTCAGAATTTCACCCTACAGCTCAGTACCCTTATAGAAAGAATGGGTGGAGGAAAGGTTTAGCAGAATCAGAAAAGACAGTTCAACTAAACAGAGCTCTAGCATTCAGAGAGAGATCTCATGTAGCTAAGAAAGTGCATGGCACTGACAGGAAAACAGACATTCCAATTCCCATACCATGACAGACTACTGGCCTATTAATACAATACTGCAAAAACAGGCAGCACTTGCTGTTTGCAATTTTTTTGAAACTCTGCACATCTCCTAAACTTCTACCCAGTAATGCACTTAGCCAATGATGCAATTTTATTTAATTATGCAATGCCAAACAAAGAGGAAGAATATCCTTCTGGTTCCTCAAATATGGTCAGTTTATGACCTGAAGCATAAGTTTTGATCATCCTTGATGGTCTTAAATCTTTGCATTTATGTAGAATCTTTCATAAGAAGCTCTTAAAAAGTGTTTTACAAACACTTTCCCCTTCTACTTACAAACGTCAATAAATATTTTTATTCTTTCCCACACACTTTATATATATATAAGAGTTAGTGACCCAGGGCTCCCAATTCTAAGTCATTGAATATCTCCACAATCCTGCCTCTGTTTATATTTTCAAGGTGCTTCAGTACCTACACAGCGATAGGTGCGTCATAAAGAGAAGACAGGCATGACAGCATGGTAGACTAGGGCATTCAAACAATTTGGACCTTAATGTGCATTTCAATGTTGTCGGTTTTGCTTTTTAAAATGCAGTCTATATGGTAGCTGCACAAGTGGATTGAGAAATGGTATAGGAGAAACTTCCTTCTACTCTCATAACGTCAATACAATAGTTCCCAATGCACTAAACTGGCTTTCTAGGATGCCAGATAAGTGCAAAGGGAATATAATGCTGCATGGTATAGGACACTCAGCGCACCCTGCTCTACAATTCTATATCTGGGTTCTAGACTTCTGGGCTAGGAGGGAGGAAAACATCCTCCTAATTCCTCATCATTTATTTCAGGATGAGCTATAATACGTTCCCATGCTACCTCTCCTTTCTTACCTACATTTCAATCCTTACACCATGTGTGCACACACACACCTCTTTTCTCAGCCTGTTCTTTCAGAGCTGCCTTTGTAGGTGAGCGGCAGCATCAAAATAACACGTTACTGGGCTGGAGCAACAAGTGTGGAGAAACAGATGGCTTTCTGATAGTTCTTCCTATACTATAGGAATGTTACACTAGACAAAAGTTAGATCCCAGAAATTCTCACCTACATTAATGCAAACATAAGTTTGATATGCATCAGTTGTAACATCAATATAATACTTACATGAGCTGAAAACAATTTGGAGTTGGAGACAAAAGGCTCTCTAAAAACTTTTATAATGAGATTTAGTTCCCTTATGTACTGTCGAACCTCTGCCATAAATGACCTGACTAGATCATAATAGGTTTGTTCTCCTGAGGTGGAGGGTTCCTCATCAGATAAAGTTAGTGCACTTATATCTTCTACATCTTGATGGAACATATCCATCAACACCTGTGTAAATGAAATTGGAGAAAATTATACACAAAAATTAGATACAAAAATTACCGGCGAGGGGAAATAAGTTCTTAGAAAAGATCTAGTTGACTACTATTAAAGGGAGGCTTTGTATGTTGTCTTGAGGTTGGTTAAATATATTTGGTAAAAAGGAAACTGAATTAAGAAAAAGCAGTTCAAAAAACTAACTATGTATCATCCTAATTCTAATTCAGCTACAAGAAAGAACTGACTGGCAGTTTGGGCTGTTCTACACTTTATATCCCATATGGAAGAGGGGTGCCAGGTTCATGCACATGAGGCACACACACCTACAAGTGGGATCCACGTGGACAAATGCTTGCAAATATGCAATTTAGTTAACTTGTCTGTCCTCCATATGGGGTAGGGAGGAAGCAGAAAGAAGGAAACAGCTTATATTATTTGAGACTGATCATACTTAAGATGCTTAGGGACAGAAGGTAAGGATTACATTACATAAAGGGGCAGCCTACAAGGCGCGTGAAGGTACTTGAGGGAATACTGGACTAGTGCATACCTATGACAGAGCATAGGCAAGTGTTGACAGCTTTATAATGTCTCAGAGTTAACTGATAAGGCTGGGCTAAGTCTGGAAACACTGTATGGGTCATGCCTGCGTTTGATGTGGTGAATAAGGCAGAGCCACAGAAGTCTCCCTCTAGCAGGCTGTTCCTTCAGAGCAAATACCAGCAGGTTGGATGCTTGCTTCAGAACCTTTAAGAAACCTGGGAGGTTTCTGCTGTTTATGCATGGGGTTGTTGCAACTCTTCAGAAGTGTGACTGTAGTGTATGAGGCACCCTGTTAAGGCTGGTTTCTTGGCCAATGCATTTTGCTAGTCCCACCAATAGCTGAAGGAGGCAGAAGATTAGGAGAAAGAACCAAAGGAATCAGCATCATTAGCGCAATCATATGGCAGGTACCTACGCTTCTGCTGAATATCCACATACAGACACGTATCTCTACAAGCAACAGTGATGGAGACAGCTGCTCTACACTACTAAGTCCTGGTCTACACTCCAGAATAAGCTCAACATAAAAGACAGTTTATGTCAACCTAAGTATGTGGTGTACACATTCCAGCCTTGCTCCCACCAATGTGAGTGCTCTACTACCCCGAGATAATAACTCCACCCCCATGAGAGGCATAGGGCTTATGTTGATGTAGTTAGGGCGAGGCAATGTCTGTGTAAATACTGCAGGTTACTTACATTGGCTGTCATTCTTATCAATGTCAGGGCTCCATGCTGGAGCTGTGAAATTGAGAAAGTGTTCACAGCTTGGGCTGTCACTCCAGGTGGGGGGGAGGGGCGGGGCTCCAGCTAGAGCCGGGCTGTCCTCCCAGGGTGCTGGCTCCCCACTGGGCTGCTGCCCCAGATCCCTGCTCCCCATAGGGGGCCTGACGCGGGCGGGGAAGTGCGTCCTCCTGGTGGGGAGCTGAGCAGATCTGAGAGTCCCACTCCTGCCCCCCACACTGCCCTTCTTAAGTCAGTGGAAGTGCTTCTTATGAGGCCGTGCACTACCGACAGAAGTAGGGTAGCGTGGACACAGGTCAACTTAAGCTTGTAGTACAGATATGCCTTAAGTGTCTTAATGGTCACTAAGGTCTCACAAGGTACTTCCTCCACCTGTTTCTTCCTTAGCCTTAAAGGAAAGCGAAGAGGGCACAGTCAATACAAGGCTGAAGCAAGACAGGGGACTATTCACTGGAGCAACAAGAAACAAAAACCTCAATGAGCTGATTAACACAAGTAATGCCAATAACAGACAGGGCAAACAGTGAGAAGGGGACACAAGAAAAGGTTCCATGGACTTCAATGAAACTAGAGGCTCTGACCTCTCGAGGAACTGATTCCAAGTTGTGTGGGGTTTTTTGCTTTTTTTGAAAGGGAAAAAATACAGATTGTTTGCCCTCCAATGTGTCCAAAGATTGAGACTAGGTGTCTAAGGCAGCTAGAATGCAGAAACGCTTGAGAACAAGCCAAAGGAATTTAGCTCATCGACCACAGTCAGAAAGACAGTGTTCTGGAGCACTGGGGAATGCTGAGGTTGCATGAAGTGTCCCAAATAAAACTTTGCACCATCAACCCTTAGGATTGCTCTACATTGAAGTCACTGTTAGTCTCAAAATAGCAATAATTTTAGAAGTTCATGTACTGCTGGGGGGTTTCTAAAGAAAGAAGCATATCAAAATTCTACATTACAAAACATTTAAGGACTAAGAATAATATTCAACATGGAGATTTTTAGACACCATTCAAGATCTGGTTAAAATTTAATACCGCCAAAAAAAAAAAAAAATTCATTCCTTTGACACAAGAACTATGCCACCTACCTTATCAGCACACATTGCCACTTTAATGTCTTGTTTTGTAATTTCATAATGTCTTATATTTCGTACGTAATTCCCAACCAGCTTTAAGATATCTGCAGAAATGTATTCTAATACTGCTACTATGTAAACAGATACTTGGTGGTCAATTTTGTAACCTAGAACTTCCTAAAAATAAAATAAAAAAAAAAAGTGCATCATTAAATGTGTTATACAACCAGTCAAATAACTAATTTATGTATTTTAGAATAAACCTATGAAATCATATGTTTAGTACAACTGTCATTAGATAGTCAACGTCTATTCACCATCAGTACTGGCAATACTAAAATGCTTATTTCTGTTATACACCTAGAGAGAACAGTGATATCACAGGTAACACTGCATGGCTCAAACTGACTTTGAAATGTTAACAACTCTACCAAGCATTTATAACATGGAGTACCGTTCTAATTGACACACTCTAAAAGCACTGAATTCTCTTTATTACTCAGCTAGAATAAAAGTATTGCAATTTTTGGCAGACAAGTATTTAAGGTTTTCTTTTTTTTCAAAAAGTGTTACTAACCTTTCAAGATGTATTGCACATATACATTCCTCTCCTGATGTACATGCACCCCAGGCAGAACACCAGAAATTTTTCCCTCAGTGGTACTCATTTCGTGGGGTTTGAGCACCCTCTGCTGGCGCCAGTAAAGGGGCCCAGCTGACCCTGAGCCCCTCAGTTCCTTCTATCTAGAAAATCCGATGTAGAGGGGTAGGAGGGCAAGTTGTAGAACGGACATGTGCAACACATCTCATCGAACTGTCTTTTTTTCCCTTTGAGTGACTGCCCATGTGCATTCCATTCTTGGTGAGTGTCAAGGAGTTAAACAGGTGGAGGGATCAGAGTTTATGTACCCACAGACTGCAGTACATCTCACCGAAATTTGGCAAAATTCCTAAACTACTGAGTGATGGTGTAATGGGAGGAGAAAGTGTGCACTGATGACTAGGCTGCTGCTTTACAAATGTTCAGCATAGGGATCTGCACTAGGAACGCCACTGAGGATGCCTGAGTTCTTGTGAAGCTTGCCCGGTGGTGAAACACCTGTCAGAGCGTAACAACTGCAGATGCTTACAGTTTTTTAAGATAAAGATCTTTCAGTCTCATCACAAAGAATTTCAATTCTGGCCACTATAGTCACGAACAGAAAACTTGGATGGGGTATAAATACAATTAGGAAAACCATGGTAAAAATTTTAGCCTGGCTTCACACTTTCTTTGTGCGAGGCATAAAGTCCCTACAAATTTGGCAACACTCCCCAATAAGAGCTTCCCCAAGGCACTTAAAGCAACTTGAGTGTGCATCACTCACAGGAATAGCCTTATTTCAGGAAACAACAGGGCTTGAAGCCTGGTGACTGAGGCCTCCCTTGGCATCGGAAATCAACTGAAACCCTCAGATGGGGTAAAATCCTAACTGAACAAACACAAAACTGTTTACAATAAAATTCAGTAGTCTGTGTTCTCTTGTGAATACTTGCAAAAGCAAGAAGAGCCATTCCAGTGACGGTCACAGAAGGTAAGATAAGGAGGAACTAAGGGAGCGCGAGGTTGGCTAGGCCCTTTATACTGGTGCCAGCAGTTTGAGACGCCCAGATGGGTATCACTGAGGGGGAAATTTCCAGTGGAATATGCATGTAGAATCATTCAAAGAACTTAAAAACTTCTGGGAAGTATAATCATAGTCCTAAATGTATTTAACAAGCATACAATTAACTGAAATAGGAATAGTACAATGATGATGATACAAGACATACACTAAAATCCAGATTTGTTTTATTCCTTTTGATTTACACTTCAGGCAATATACAGACAATGAATGAAAATGTCAACCTTAACATTCTATAGTTCTGTAAAAGATAGGTTTGCCTAATTTTAAGTAGCAAGGCAATCAATTATGATTTGAATACTTACTTTTAACAATGGATGGATTTTTTCTACTGGGAGAGATAATGGATTTCTTCGTTTCCTCTTTTCAATAGCAGACTGGGCATCAGCTATTGCCCACTTATCAATAGGATGGGGAAAACTTTTTTGAACACGATCCTTAGGAGACAGAAAACAAGCACTAAGGGCTCAGTGAATAATCTGAATGTATTCAGCAAGTAGTATACTTGTTTAGATAAAGACTTCACTGTTACTGATTAAAAACAATTCCTTAAAAAGAAATAATTTATTTTGATGCAACTGTGTTTTAATGCACAGATAGAAACTAAAGTTATACCAAAAACTGTACAGCGATACATATCCTAAATGCTGTACACTAAATATATACTGCGCACAAAAAACTACACTCAAAGAACATTAAGGTTGCAAAGTTAAGCACTCAATTAGAAAACACTCACAGGTGTGTTGTGAAGTTAAGTTTATTAATGTATGTGAAGCACTCAGATGCTACAGTGATGAGTGCCATGGAAAAGGCCACAAGGAAATTAATAAATTTGTCTTCGAAGCAGGGTTTGAATAGTGTGCAGTGACTAAGACATGGAGCCACACATTGCATAATAAAAGGTTAAAATAAAATACTGAGTAGCTGTTCTTTCTGTGAGCACAGTCCATCCTGTGCACTGAGTAAGGCAGGAGTCCTGTGGAAAAAAATAGTCTGATCATGTAATTAAAGACCATAATTATACACACACAATTAGGGAGCCAAATTAAGATTCATGGGCAAGCTTAATTCTGGTGTTTCCGAACTGTTGAGTGGTTGACTTTGCAACTTTAACGTCCTATTAACACAGGGTTTTTATGTATAATTTTCTAGGCTTTTAAAAAGGCAAACTAAAAATCAGAAATTTCTTCGTGTCAAACTATATCAACTCCAATATGGGTCAGTAAGGTTAGATCTACAAAACACAGACTTTTGCCACTTGAGTGAAGAGACTGAAAGCAGCAGAAGTCAATCTCTATGTAGACCAGCCGCTGAGGGAGAGAGGAGACATTTTGCCAGTGGGCTCTCGGCTATTTGCTAACAACAGAGGAATGTTCAGAATCAGAACCTGGAATAGAACTCAGGATTCCTGAGGTGATCATCCTCTAATAGTTGCACACAGGGACCATTCACCCCCTCTTGTCAACTGTTGAGAAGGGCCCACTTCCACCTTAATTGAACTGGCTTGTCAGCACTGACCCCTCACTTGGTGAGGCAACTCTCATCTTTTCATGTGCTATGTATTTATAGCTGCCTCTGTATTTTCCACTCCATGCATCTAATGAAGTGGGTTTTAGCCCACAGAAGCTTAGGCCCAAATGTGTGTGTTAGTCTCTAAAGTGCCACAAGGACGCCTTGTTGTTTTTGCTGATACAGACTAACACAGCTACCTCTCTGAAACCTGTCAAAGGCTACTGTATCAGATTTATAAATGTCAGGTGATATCTTTCTGGGAGGGCTAGTGATGGTACTCATGGCTCAATGGATGAGCTCAATAATGATTCCAACAGGGAAATAAAGTCAGTAGGGGGTAATTAATGCAAATCTCTAATGTAGGTAACAAGTCTGAGGAAGCTTCACACATTAGGGAAATAGCATACGCTAGTTTGACCCAGTTCAAGAGTCACGGAAGACAAAGACTGGAAATGGTATAAAGATGATGATAGTCCTGATTTCGAAAAAGACACACGCTCTCCTGGTTAGAGTTTCACGTCAATTCTTGGATTGAGAGAGAGAGGTCCTGCAGAAATTGCTTGAACTACTTTAAACTTACCAGGGTCTGTTGAAGATGGATGACTGCCTAGTAAGCCAACCCCTGGAGAAAAGTTGTTTATTGTTTTTAAGATTTTTTTTCTATAATGCATTTGTTCTGAATAAATAGCCACTGGTTAACTCTGGATTGCCCCTCAGAGCAGGACTGCAGGTGACGAACTAAAGTCAATCCTGCTGAGACAGTCACAGTAAGATGCAGGGTTCTGCAATGTAAGCCCCAGATCTAAAGGGAGAGAGTCACAGGACGCAACCCAGAGAAAGCTGACAGCGAGAGGACTGAGACTCAAGTGGGGTGCTCTCAAGCAGGCCATGAGAAGTGTAGTTATCTCCAGAACGGTGATAATATGTACTATATTTTGTACAGTGTTTACACATTTTATTCATATATACTATACAACATATAGTATTACTCTGGCACACAAAACTGACACTAGATATTAAAATACTGGATATGTTAGGAAGGACCTGGAACATAAAACCAGCTTTTGGTCTGCCACTGACGGACAGACACAAGTGCCATATTTCTCCCATGTGCTTCACTTCCACAATGCCATGCACAGTAGAATCTCAGAGTTACGAACACCAGAGTTACAACCTGACCAGTCTACCACACATCTCATGTGGAACCAGTCATACACAATCAGGCACAGAGAGAGAGAGAGAGGAGAAAAAAAAAAAAAAAAAAAAAAAGGTAAATACCGTACAGTACTGTGTTAAAACTACTAAAAACAAAGGGAAAGTTTAATAAACAAGATTTGACAAGGTAAGGAAACTGTTTCTGTGCTTATTTCAGTTCACTTAAGATAGTTAAAGGCTGCATTTTTTTCTGCATCGTGAAGTTTCAAATCTGTATTAAGTCAATGTTCAGTTGTAAAATTTTGACAGATCATAACAACTCTGAACAAAACGTTATGGAACATTTCAGAGTTACTAACAACCTTCACGCCCAAGGTGTTTGTGACTGAGGTTCTACTGTACTCCTCAGAGAAAGATTTACAAGCAAGAAAACTTCTCTCTCATATTAACAGAAGTTGGTCCAATAAAAGATATATCCTCATCCACCATGTCTCTCTAATACCCTGGGACCAACACAGCTATAACACTGCATACATGTATTTCTCATGACATTTTAAAGTGCTAATTAATTAGACTATTCATCCACAGCATCCCAAATTAAAGCTCCAAAATACAGAACAGATAAACATTCTCTGTACCTCTACATCCAGAAAGCTTCTCGGCTGGGCTTGGCACAGCATATTCAACAACTGCAGAATTAACTCCTCAACATATTGTAAAGCATCTTCAGCTGAGGAAAGTTTAGGATGGACTTGCACCTGAACCTACATTGAACAGAAAATTGATTTAAACCTTGCACACTTTTCCCCAGGAGTCCATGCTTTATTTCCATAGAAGTTAACTTACAGTTAAAAGAATTTCAGGAGCATGACACCACAGCCTAAAAACTAAGAGAGTGCCAGAATTTTATGTGGCATAAATCAGCATAGCTCACAGACTGAAGTCAAATAAACCATACCAATTTGTGCCAAATCTAACCCACAGTACTTAAGTGAACACATTTTGCAATACGCAACATTTGATGCTGACTTAGTTCTACTGCAATGCCTACAAGACATTGTCTGATAACGAGAGGGCTGTGAAGCAGCTATGCATATACATATATATTTTTAAAATAAACATTGCATATTTTTCTCTCTCTCCCCCTTCATCTATTGCTTGCAGACTAAACTCTTTAGTCTGGAATAGTCTGTGTGTGTGTGTACTATGCTTAATGCAATGTGAGCTACCATAATGCAAATATTAAAATAATTTTTAAGGTACAGGCACTATATTTAAATAGTTTCACCTTTTTAGGAAAATTTAGCAATCTTGAAGCTTAAAATTTAATCAACTTGCCTAAAAAGTTTGGCTTTCAACAAAAGTAAGTTTCCTTTAGTGTTATCTGAAGTTAAACTACTTAAGTGCCAGTTGCACTGTTTTGAATACTTAATTATTCTGAACCAATCTCCAAAATAAAAATATTTACAATATATTATTTCATCAGCTCTGCATTCAGTAATGCTTCAAATTTTACAAATCTGAATGTTACACAGTAAAGGTAAAATTTAGATTTGCAGTTATAGCTGAGAATAAATTCCCGGTGGCTAAATATAGTGAAGAGGCACTCCCCTCCCACCTGTTAAATTACAGATTTCATTTTCTGGAATACCTGTTTATAATTAAAAAGTACTACCTGAAACAGGACTGCAGTGTAATGTTTGCTTCCTAACCCTGTAGCTAACAAATAGCTTGATTTTAACAGTTTAAGTACACACAAAGTACAACGTCTTAGGCTGTGTCTACATTGCCACTTTCAGTGCTAAAACTTTGGTCCTTCAGGGGTATGAAAAAACACCTCCCTGAAAGACCAAAGTTTTAGCACTAAACAGTGCCAGTATAGACAGCACTTTATCGCCAGGAGACGCACTGCTGGCGATAAAGCTACCACTGCTCATTCGTTTTTTTTGTTGTTTTTTTTTAAATATATTGCCAGGAGAGCTCTTCCCCGGCGATAAAGCGCTCCTACACTGCCATGTCACAGTGCTGCCATGGCCGTGCTATAATGTTGGCAGTGCAGACATACCCTTAGAAGTAATATATTTAAAAACACCTAAGAACATTGTTCTTGGAGTATTCACCACAACTGTTTAAGTATTTGTGCCAAAGGAAGCTGATAGGTAACAACTTTCATAGTCATGCCAAGTAGCAAAACCGTCAAATTTACTATCTCGCCACAACCCAAACTCCAAAACCCGTTATCAGTCACCCCAATCACCACAAACCCCTAAGCTACCTTCCCTAAATCATAAACCATCAATCTAATCCAAATATCAACCCAACATGCCAACATTCAGTAAATGATTAATTATGGAGGCATCATTAGTAGCTCTATAGTTAAGGCTGCGTTCATATTTGTACTTAGAGCAGGAATTAAATCTTATGAGAAAAAAAAGCATAACACGCATGCATCATTCTGCCTCAGAAGCAGAAGCCTATTGGGCCTGCTGAAGCACTCCATGAGGCTTCATGTTTGGGTACTGTTCTTTGTTATAGATCCTGCCTTTGAATTTGTTTAGTTTGCTAAAGCTTTAATGAGAGAGTGGGTTTAGTTTGACAAATTATGTCCACACTTAGCAGGTCTTAAAGCATCGCTAGGAGTTATTGCTTTTTACTTTAAAATCCCTGGCAAATCTTGAAAAACAAATCTCTGTGCAAACTCACTGACCAGAGCATTTATCCTCAATCAGAAGCAAAATTTGATTTTTGCCCAGCACCTCATTCTGACCAGCGTGTATGATATGGTTTTCGTGGCGCTTGTGAAACAGCAGGAAAACTACTAGCCTATCACGCAAAATTCAGGGACAGCTCAGTTTACTGCACTCTGTGATTACCACAGTATCATATGTTGTTTGTATTTCCATTACATAGAACCTGAACCTTCCAACTGGGATTAGAGCACCACCGTAGTAGCTGCTGTACAAAACGAGTTGGACAGTCCTTATCTTAAAAAGCTCACAATCTAATTTAGGATGCAACAGCAGATAAATCAAAAATATAGATTTAGCAAGGGAAGATAAGGAAAACAGCAATGAGAATATGCATTAACGCAGGCTGGCACATGATTTCAAGATTTGTTAAACAGTGCAAAACTGATAGGAAAACAGTTCCCAGAGAATAGTTATCAGTGGTTCACAGTCATGCTGGAAGGACATAATGACTGGAATCCCGCAGGGATCACTTATGGGTCCAGTTCTGTTCAATATCTTCATCAATGATTTAGATAATGGCATTGAGAGTACACTTAAAAAATCTGCATGTGATACCAAGCTGGGAGGGGTTGCAAGTGCTTTGGAGGATAAGATTAAAATTCAAAATGGTCTGGACAGACTGGTGAAAAGTACTCCACTTAGGGAGAAAAAAATCAGTTGCACACATACAAAATGGGAAATAACTGCCTAGGAAGGAGTGCTGCAGAAAGGAATCTGAGGGTCACAGTGGACCACAAGCTAAATGAGTCAACAGTGTAACACTGTTACAAAAAAAGCAAACATTATTCTGGGACATATTAGCAGGAGTGTTGTAAGCAAGCCATGGGAAGTAATTCTTCCGCTCTAATCCACGCTGATTAGGCCTCAACTGGAGTACTGTGTCCAGTTCTGGGCACCACATTTCAGGAAGGATGTGGACAAATTGGAGAATCCAGAGAAGAGCAACAAAAATGACTAAACATCTAGAAAACACGATCTATGAGGGAAGATTGAAAAAATTGGGTTTGTTTAGTCTGGAAAAGAGAAGACTGAGGGGGACATGATAACAGTTTTCAGGTATGTAAAAGGTTGTTACAAGGAGGAGGGAGAAAAATTGTTGTTCTTAATCTGTGAGGATAGGACAAGAAGTAATGGGCTTAAACTGCAGCAAGGGAGGTTTAGGTTGGACATTAGGAAAAACTTACTAACTGCCAGGGTGGTTAAGCACTGGAATAAATTGCCTAGGGAGGCTGTCAAATCTCCATCATTGGAGATTTTTAAGAGCTGGTTAGACAAACACCCATCATGGATGGTCTAGATTAGAGGTTCTCAAACTGTGGTCCGTGGACATTCAGGGGGCGTCCGTGGATAGTTCCCTCTAAGGTGCACACCTGGGTGGCCTCACATGAAGGGTCACCTACCTAACTACTGGAGCCACAAAGGTGTGGCTCCACTAATTAGGTGCCTGGACCCTGGAGAAGACGCATATGTACAGCGAGGTGGTGGCCTTGGATGGAATAGGGAGTAGATGGGAGGTGACAGTGGGGTGAGGGGGGTGGGGGTGGGGAGGAATTTGAGATATGCAGGGCTGCAGTGGCCTGAGAAAGATGTGACTTTCCCCAGCTCCAGAGCTGTGGCTGCCGGGGAGAGACAGCTCTCTTCCCCAGGCTTAGCTCTGTGGCAGGAGAGAGACACCCCCTCCCTTCGCAGCTCCAGCTCGGGGGCTGTCGTAGCAGGGGAGAGAGGGCACATCCATCGCATTAGAAAGGCAAGACTACTGATATTAAAATGAGTTGTGTACTTTTATTTGTAGAACAAAAAAAAGTTAATTAAGTTTTTAATCGGGTGAAAAGCATCCGGGCCCACTGATTTGAATTCATTCAGACTGGTCAGAAGATATCTGACATGTTCTTTACTTATCTCATTCTGCATCCTTTCCCCTTTATTGGCTATGGCAACTTCACTAGTTGCCCGGTCACGTTATTTTTTGTGAGAAGACCGAAGCAAAAGTTGGTATAGAAGAGCTCTGCCCTTCTATCATCTTTCATTGCCAACTGACCTTCTCCATTGAGCAGCAGACCCATACCATCATTGATCTTTCTTTTTTTTGTCTGACATATTTGAAGAATCCCATCCTCTTGTCTTGAACATTTCTTGCCAGCTGTAACTCATTTGTTGCCTTAGCTTTCCTGATTTTATCCCTACATGCTTGCACTATTCCGATGTAGACTTCCTTGGTGACATGCCCCTCCTCTTTTGTATCCCTTTTGGTTTTTAGAGAGCTAAAAAGCTCCTTGTGAAGCCACATGGGCCTCCTGTGGCTCTTCTTACCTTTCCTCTGCATCGGAATAGCTTGATGTTGGGCCTCTAGAATTGTATCTTTTAAGAAATGCCAGACCTCTTCAACTCCTTTTCTTTCAAACTGGTCTTTCCATGGGAACTTGCATACTATTTCTCTGAGCTGAAATCTGCCTTTCTGAAGTCAAGTGTCCTTGATTTTCCTGTTCTCACACCCTCCTTTCCATGTAGAGTGACCAGATGTCCTGATTTTATAGGGACAGTCCCGATTTTTGGGTCTTTTTCTTTTATAGGCTCCTATTACCCCTCACCCCCCATCCCGATTTTTCACACTTGCTGTCTGGCCACCCTATTTCCATGGGATCTTGAATTTTATCAGATCATGATCACTTCCTCCCAAATTCCCAATCACCTTCACATCTGCAAGTAATTCATCCTTGTTGATCAAAACCAGATCCAAAATGGATGACCTCCTACTTGTTTCCTCAATTTTCTGAATCAGAAAGCTGACCCCCACACGTGCTAATAAATACATGAACTCAGAAGATGATGTTAATGTTTTGTTTACTCAGTTCATATAAACAGCCAAACATCACTCGAGTACCAAAGATCTCTATTTATCTGAACGCTTGACCACACCCTGAAATGAAATAAATGAGAGAGAGAGAGAGAGAGAGAGAGAGCGCACGCGCGCGCGAGCAGTGAGGTAGTGCAGAGGCATGTGATTGCTGTCAGAAGGTGTCAGTGAGCTTCAAATTATGGAATTATACCATAAGTGACTATTTCTACACAGATAAGAGAAAGCTGAATGGACACATTCTTGACTAGGCAGATAACTTGTCAAAATGAGTATTCTTTCATCTCTTTTTATAACTTTAAATCATAAGTTACAATACATACATAATACATTCATAAAACGTAAGACAGAGCAAACATGGCAACAGACAAAAGAACAAGGATCGTTTGGCTTTAGAAATAAGCTTTTAGGTATGGTAGACATACCAACTTTAAATATTTATTTGAACTATTTTGTGACTGGCCTATAAAGACTGAACTGATATGCTGGAGATTCAGTACTTAGAAAAATTGAAAGAACATTCTACTAGGGACAGGTGAACAACAGGATGGTGTGCTACCTTCCCAAAGCCAAGATGTGAGATGTCACTAAGATTTGATAGGCTTCTGAAGTCCACAGACGAGGATCTATTCGTGATAGTTCATATCCGCACTAATGACATTGCCTTGAAGGATATTTTACAGATAATAGATTACTTCAGAGAACTCTGAAACATGCATCTGAAATGAGGTTTTTTACCCACGAAAGCTTATGCCCAAATAAATCTGTTAGTCTTTAAGGTGCCACCAGACTCGTTTATGCTGAAAAAGAATGCCCAAGCTATCTTCTCAGAGATACTTCCTGTCCCATGAGAGAAGGAAGACAGAAGGCAGAAGATTCTGGAGGTGAACCGCTGGTTAGGTAAGTGCTGCAGGGTATGTTTTGTGGAACATCAGTCCACGTTCGATGTGGGGAGGGACCCATATAGTTTGGGTGGCCTCCGGATCAGGAGAAGTTGAACCAATCTCCTCAGGGGCAGGCTAGCCAGAGTACTCAGGAGGGCTTTTAATAACAGATATGAGCACTTATTTAGCACAAAATCGAGATGCTAAAAATAATCAAGGAGAAAAAGGACATGAAGAGAAGTTACTTAATTACCTATCCACCAGTGCTATTTTGAAAAAGAAAATGGTGCTCATAAATGACAACATAACCACAGAGCTGCTGCAAGCTGGTGAGGAACATCTGGTAAATGTGATGCACAAGCTACTCAACAAGATTTACAGACGAGAGAACAGTATCTGCCCATTAAAAAAAAAAAAAGAACTAAAAGCAAGTGCAAGAACTACAGAGAAATCAGCTTACCGAGTGTGCCAGGAAAAGCATTCACCGAGATATCGAAGAGGAAAAAGAAGAGTATGTGGAAGGGGCACTTGCAGAGGGACAGGCGGAATTTAAACCATGAGGAAGTACAATAGGTTAGCTATTTGTGAAAAGAACATAACTAAACCTGTTACAACAACTTTAGAGTTCAAACTGCCTTTTTATAGTATTTGGCAGAAAGAGGTATGGCGAATTTTAAGAATGCAGTGGCATCCCTTGGAAATTAATCAAGCTGACAGAAAACATCTAAAGAAAGTCGATGAGTGTGGTGAGAGTGACATGAAGCTGACAGAATGGTTTTGGGATCACCATAGAAGTGAGACAAGGATATACATTATTGCCAGATTTGTTCAACTGGGTATTGGAAGCTGTAGCACAGACAATGAATGGTTACGGCTGTAGCACAGACAAATGAAACAAGACAAGTCAAGGTATATGAGCGGAAGGTGCATACAGTCATAGGTGATATTGATCTCTATGGCAATGACCAAGTTGAATCTACAGAGAATACTTGACAAGGTAGACTTGAAAAGCAGAAAATTCAGACTGAAGATCAGCATGGAAAAGACAAAAAAGATGGCAATTGGAAGGCAAGAAGAGAAGGCATTGGATAGACATGGTGAAGAATGACATCAAACAAGAAGGTTTAAAGATGAACAATGCCATGAAGCAGATACAAGATAGAAAGCGGTAAAAAGACTTCATTTCAGCCCCATCATTGCTGCTGAGCTCACCAATAGGATTAAACAAAAGCACTACACAGACAGCAATCTTAGGAGTCTGAGTAGCAAACAAGGAATTGTAATTGCTCATTTCTTAATACAAATTTGATCTAGTTGGTATTACTGAAACCTGGTAGAATGATTTGCACCAAGCTCTCCCAAATGATGAGATAAAAGAGCTTCCCTTGGAGAACTTTGAAGTCCAAGATCTGCCTCACCAGGTAGTCTTCTGACCCCTGAACTGTGATGGAGGGAGGAGGTGGCTGTATCTGTCCAGAAAAGAAGTTGATGTACTTTCTCCAGCAGGGGAAATAATGGAATACCGGATGCACCTTGATCTATTCGGTAGCCAAAGTTTGAAGGCCACCAGGTTAATCAGCTGGATTACCTGGAATGGGCTGAGATATTGGTAGTCAGGTTTCCTTGAGGGCCAGGCTGTGTCCCCATGCATTGCACTGAGCCATACCTGACCACCGACTGTGATGTGAGGGGTGTCCTGCCAAAGGAGGTCAGTGTATCTTTTGCAATCCCTCTTGGCTGATTCTAGGTGGGTTTTCAATTCTTAATGGACATGGTGCAGGTGCTTACACAGGTTAGAGGCTAAAGGAATGTGGGAGGCTGCCAATATGGACAGGTGAAAATAAGGGTGGATGCCATAGTTGGCATAAAAAGGACTTTGGCAGATTGAGCTGTGGTCGGATTGGAATTGTTGTACATGAATTCAGCAAAGCGAAGCAGCACCCAGTCATTCTGAGGTAACTGATAAAGCAACTAATATACTGCTACAAAATTTGGTTCACTTGCTCCATCTGCCCATCAGTCTGCAGGTGATAGGCAGAGGAAACTTAGATTAACATCTAAGATCTTAAATAATTCCTTAAAAAAAAAAAAGAAATGAACTGAAATCCTCAGTCAAACAATGCCAGATGGTAAATCATGAAGATTTAGGATATGATTAAACGTATCTGTCGCCTCTGTAGTAGGAATTTTCCAGCAACTTATGAAAGAAGACAGCTTTATGAGAAGATTGATGATAATCAGTATGACTGGGTGGCCATGGAAATTCAGGTGGTCAGTGAGAAAGTCCATAGAAATAGATAACTAGGACTGGGATGGAGTTGCCAAGGGAACCAAAGTGCTGTGTGTGTGTGTGTGTGTGTGTGTGAGTATATGTGTGTGTGTGAGAGTGTGAGAGAGAGAGAGAGAAAGAGGAGGAGAACGCAAGAGGCTGTCCAAGCACATACATAAATTCTTGCAATGTTCACCAATATAGGTTTGGCCACCAGAAACTGAGAGATCAGTTTCAATAAATTTTTTAGCGACTGAAATGGCCTCTCGGGATGAGTCATGACATAGCTGGAGCATGGTTAGATGTGGTAGACTATAGGGAACACAG
Organism: Chelonoidis abingdonii; assembly: GCF_003597395.2. Classification (NCBI taxonomy): domain Eukaryota; kingdom Metazoa; phylum Chordata; order Testudines; family Testudinidae; genus Chelonoidis; species Chelonoidis abingdonii. The sequence continues at coordinate 214,658,812 of NC_133771.1, read as the reverse complement.
ATCTGATCTTGGAACAAGAAAATCCCATTCTTGACCAATTTCAGAGTAGCAGCCGTGTAGCCCATGAAAGCTTACGCTCAAATAAATCTGTTAGTCTCTAAGGTGCCATGAGTACCTTCTTGACTGAGAAGTTTGAGCCAGGGGCCAGATCTGTGATGGCTGGCCTCAATTTTACCGCAAATGGACCATGAGGCAAGGAAGACGTGAAAAGACAGTAAATGGTTGTTTGCTAGTACGCTGACAAGATGACAGGGATTCAAGACTGTGGCAAGCTATGGGGGGTCTATTCCCTTGTCTAGGTACTCATTCTTGTAAGATAGTATGCCAGGCTTCACATTTTGGGTACCAGGGCAATAGGTCAGGGTAAAAGTCAAATCAGGAGGAGGAGAAAAGGGACCAACAGATCTAGTGTTGATTGAGAGCATTTGCGGTTTGCAGGTATTCTCAATTTTTTGATCTGTGAATATACCTAAACAAGAAAACCTGCGCCTTCCAAGTGATGACACCAGTCCTCAAAAGATAGCTTTGATGACCATCAGTTTCCTGTCAGAGACCTTGTAATTTTGTTTCACAGGCATCAGCTTTCAGGAGTGGAAAGAACAGAGATGGAGAACACTCAGGGACCTATTTGCTATGATAGCACTGCTCTGATCACATAATAGGAGTATCTGCTTTGACAATAAAAAGTTTAGTCAGCTCCAGGTGAACTAAGATGAGTGCTGATGTAAATGTTTCTTTCAGCTGATCAGTTGACACAGGAAGCCCAAAAGCAGTGTTCTCTGGCAGCAGCTGGGTAATTGGGGTCATTACCTTTGAAAACCTCACTGATGAACCACTGGTAGAAGTTGGCAAACTACAGAAAGCACTGGACATTGTAGACCTTTCTCAGCTCTGCTCAGTCCACACCTCTCTGGGATCCATATTTATTCCACTGGACGAAGTGATATAGCCTAAAAAGCCAAATGGAAGATACAAAGAGCTGTTGTTCTTTTGGGGCAATCGGAATTGGAGCCCCAGCAGTGGATGTAAACTGACAAAGTTTTTTAGCCAGATTCTCACTGAAGTATTCCTGTAGGTCAGTGGTTTTCAACCTTTTTTTTCATTTGTGGTCCCCTAAAAAATTTCAAATGGAGGTGCAGACCCATTTGGAAATGTTAGACAGTCTTTGGACACTCAGGGGTCTGCAAATCACAGGTTGCAGGGCCCCGAGTTCTGGGTCCAACAAGGGATAAATTAATTCAAATTAAATTTAAGCCCATGGCTGGAGGTTGATGGGGCAGCCATAATACTTACACAGGGACAGGACATCAGCTTTTTTTTTTTTTTTTTTTTAAATCAAACATTAGCAAAATCTCAATATTTTGCAGGGACTGGTGAGCCATTATCTCCTTGAATTACAGTGGCCTTCTCCACGGCATTCTTCATTTTCTTGGTGCCTAGTCACCATTGCTGGCAGTAGCCAGACCCACGCCATATCTCCTGCATCTTCCAGAAGATATTTGGATCATGGACTGAGAGCAAGAGGATGCAGAGCACGACTGGGAAGAGGGGTGATTTAAACAAGTTAGACTGGAGTTTCTTTGTGGCCTTGGATTTTGACAAGAAAGGGTGCAATTTTGTGGGTGACAGGACCTAAGTACAGCATGGTACCATCAATCAACTCTGAAGCAAGCTTTCTTTGTACCAGAACTTGGTTAGCCTTAATGAATTCTGCGTCCACAAAATTGCTGAAGACCCCTGAATCCACAAGCACAAGCTGTGTGAAGCTCACTTCAGGTATAGACGGGATGCAGACACAGAAAAAGACTTGCAGCTGGGTCTGGCAACAGTCCACAACTGTTAAAAATGCATGTTGGTAGAAGGGTCTGTTTGGCGAAGGACATGGTCATTTCCTGGATCTGCACAGGCCTGGATTTGATGGAGCATTTAGTGGCAAAGTAGTCTCACCCACCACAGTACAGGCAAAGGCTGTTCAATTGCCAGTACACCATCTGCCGCTCAGTGAGGCGTCTTCGCATTGTGCCAATCTGCACAGGTTCTGGCCCCGGGACTGCCTTTGGAGGCAGATGGGTATGAGACTGGGCTAGACTGGGCCTGGACATGTACCAGACAGTCAATAGTCAAGCCATATGTATAATTCGATGTCTGAGCTCAGTACAGTGTGTGTATGGGTCAACCTAGCCCAACTCATCATTTATGTTATCGTCTAGTCCCTGTGGAAGTGACAGACCTGAGCTGCCTTGTTCTATACTACATCAGTGAGCACACACTGAAAGCAGGCAGCATATGCTGAGATGGACCAATGCCCTTGTTTAAAAAACCGTAGGTGACTTGAGCAATACAAGTACAGTTCAGGTAACCTAAAGAGTGAAAAGGGACAAATGAACAGGTCAAAATGGCCAATGAACGGACTTGCCTGTTCTAGAAATGATACCTAGTCTAAGGAATCACCAGTTAGACTACATCTACACTAGCACTTCTGTCAGTAAAACTTTTGTTGATCAGGGGTGTGAAAAGAACTCAGCCCTAACCGACATAAGTTTCCCCAACAAAAGCGCTGGTGTGGACAGCACTATATTGGCTGGAGACACTCTCCCGCTGACATACCTACCACCGCTCATTGGGGGTGGTTTAATTATGCCGACAGGAGAGCTTTCTGCCATCGGCACAGAGCAGCTACACGGGAGACCTTACAGCGGCACAGCTACAGCAATACAGCTGTGCTGCTGTAAGGTCTGTAGCGTAGACATCACTGTAGTAATCTGATAAGCCTCTCTGGCAGCAGGACCTTCGGGGCTCGTTTTATGGATACTGCGGCTAGATTCACTGGAAGTACTCAGGCTGCCAGGATCTGTAAATGGACAGAGGAATTCTTCAATTGCAGCTGGGCAACCTGTCTCTGAAGGCACTGAACTAACTTCAACATCTCAGTAATGGATGTTCAGGGGGTTTCCATCTCAGCTGCCGGACTGAGCACAAAGAGGGGAGTCTGCTCAAACTGTCCAAATTGCAGGGTGGATGGATGAGGCAGAAGCAGATACTGGCTCACATAGAAACAGGCAGAGAGTCTGGAGCTGAAGCAAGGCCCAGCTGGACCAAGAACAGGCAGAGGCTGGAGCAGAAGCCAGGGGGCACGGGCAGTTTGTGAGAACTACTAAGCAATGGGAGTGCTCCTGGCCAGGTAATGACTGGAGACTGCTCAGCAGACTAGAGAAACTACTTCCAAAGGCAGGTATATAGGGTCCAAAGGGATCACCTGGGTTTTCACTGGTGCATTGGCTGAACCCTGGTTGGATGGAGTGGGGCCTATCACAAGACCTGCAGGTAACTGCCTCTGATGACTCACTTCAGGCTCAGGGATGGCTTAAGCAGGCTCAGCAGTAACTCAGAGATGACTCATGACACGGCTAGAATGCTTGTAGCAGAGCTCTGGAAGAACACACCTCCACTGCCCCCCCACAGCACTGAATTATAAAATTGGGGAAATAGTTGTAATGGAAAGATTGACAGCTCCACTGAAGAAGCAAATGAAAAATGTTTAGAAATTTGGTTTCCTTTCATCATTTACTTGGATACAGAACAATCTCCTGCTGCCAAAATAAAGAATCCACATTTCTGAATATCAATTTAATTTTCAATAATGACTGGAAGGAGTGGCTTTTGGATCTTTGTCAAACCACAGAAGTAGATTTTAGCCTACCTGAAATAGAAAGATTGGACTATACATTGCAGATTGAAAATGCTAAAGATGCAGAACTGGAAACTAATGACACTTTGCAAATGCAATTTGTATGAGGGTTTATTTGTGGAAATGTTATGGGCAGGGGAGACCACAGAATTGGAATTTTCTATACTGTAATTATACTAGAATTTTTATAAGAAATTTCCCTGAGATAACAAGAGATTGTTTGTGAGCGAGACTTCCCCCAAAAACTATAGAACAGGGGTGGCTCTAGACATTTCGCCATCCCAAGCAGGGCGGCACGCCCCGGGAGGTGCTCTGCCGGTCGCCGGTCCCGCGGCTCCGGTGGACCTCCTGCAGGCGTGCCTGCGGAGGTGGCCTGCCTGCCGCCCTCCCAGCGACCGGCAGAGCACCCCCTGCAGCATGCCGCCCCAAGCACGCGCTTGGCGTGCTAGGATCTGGAGCCGCCCCTGCTATAGAACTATTGATAGCACTCACTTGCTCATTACCTGCAGGTCTGAAAGCAACATAGTGAAACAGGCCATGGTGAATTGCACAGCTAGTTGAATGAAGTGAACAGTTATTCCTCCTGGTAAAAAAAAAAAAAAAAAAAAGAATACCTGGACACAAACCCATACACGTTGAATTGTTATCTAATCATCTTGATACTTTGTGATCCAGCCCAAGTTTTGCTATCTTCAAATTATACCAAGTACCTGTATTTTTTCCAATCACCAACTTTAGCAACTCTGTGTGGCTATGAAAGACTAACAGAGATTCAGATTTAGTTAACCACATCTTCAGTATACCCAGGGGGTGGTTTTACACATCTGGTAACAAGCTGTTATGAAGTGGGAGGTTTACAGCAAGAATTGGAAGGAGGTGGAGCAACTACTCAATTTTATGTTCCACAATCTGCAGGGATGACAGAAGTCCAGAACAACTGTGCCACGAAAGTTAATATAGGGAATGTCCCATATAGGTAATGCAGTAGAGACGAGAAACTGATGACATCCAGTGTTACTATGAGCAACAAGTCAAGCAATGGATTGGAGTGAAACCGTTTGAAATGAAGTCAGTTAAAAAGATGTGTTAAAACAGTTTCATAGGCAGGCATAGCATGAGTGCCCCAGCCAATTTGCATAGTTTTACAATCACTTTTGAAAAAGTTTTTTTTGCCCCATTACTATTCAAAAGACCTAGACATGGGAAGCTGACATTAGATGAGTTCCTGTACCTCTAGAAGCATTCTGTGTATGGTTACTTTGATTACAGTAAATTGTAAATAAAGAAAAATATTTTTCCCTCAGCTCTGTCAACTTAGGTAAAATAATTTCAAACAAGTGTGACTTTTCATAGTGTCTTTTAACTGAGTGTCGGTACCAGCTGCCTTGTGAATAATGCTCAAATATTTCATAATATTCTGTACTGATGTGAATGTGAAACTGTGGAACATTTTTATGGAAAGATAATCAGTTCTTTTGATTTACTTCTTTTGAGGATCACTAAAACATTTAAGATGTTCCTCAACTGCCACACTTTTTATCACAAAAACTAAGATTCAGGAGAGAAGCAGGCTCTAGGTATGCATGAAAGATCTCTACTGTCTGAATCAGTAGTATAATGTGTGGAAAGGTGGTGTAGGGGGAAGGTTCATCATCAGGCAGTCTCTAGAAGATAGTGTAAATTCACTAGACTGGAAGAATCTTGACTGAAGTTGCTGGAAGGCACTGACTGATGATGTCTAGTTACAACCTTAGTGTCTGTTTCCAAGCAGCAGTAAAACAGATTTTGATCATCCCCAGTCACCTAAACTCGAACATGAGATCTCTTATCTTCAACCTCAGACTCAGCTTCTGTCTGTAGTCTTATCTTGTTGCCTTAGCTTCTTAAACCTCACACTGGCTCCTGTTCCTTGCTTTCTTATCTTGGTGGAGCGCTAGGAATATTTTGCCCTTTGTCAATATCTTCCTTCAGTTATCGGAGGGCTTTGTGTTCCTCTGCTTTTGCTCCTTCAAAATACCACTGATCAGGCAAGGAAGCATCTCAGAGTGCACATCAACATCTTCCTTATTCAGTGCATTGCAGTCTATATCTGTCTTACTGGACTTTATATCTGTTCTAGTGGAGAATCAGAAGAAACAAGTTAAGGTCACTTTATCATTTGAACTTCGTAAGCACTGGAAGTTTGGAATGCAGCTGTTCAGTGAAAAGATGGGTGAGATTTAGAATATATCCTGAGTTTGACAAAATACCCTAAAAATTAGGATTTGAGGAATTCCTGAAGTATATTTACCTTAAGGAATTATTTTATTTGTTATTTCAAGTGTCCCAGGCAAGGATAAAAATTTGTCATTTTGGGCCTTTAAATATTCCTTGTTACATGCCAACCAAATGTAGCAAGAGGGTAATGACAGGCCATTCATAGACATCATAATGATGAATATTCCACTATTGTATGCTTCTTTCCTCGCTGGCTGGGAATATTCCACCTTGCCCTTCCCCTAAACCTGTATTGCTATACAGGTCAGAAACCTCGACCCTCTTACAGGCAGACTTCGGGCAGTTACATACATTCCCTATGCGCTGTCAGCTCCAAATCCTGAGAATAAAGTGTTCTGACTCTGTGCAAAACATCTAGCTCTCAGAGCTCTGGCATTCCTCCAATTGCTCATTATATTCAAAAGCGACGTTTGCATGCTCTTCTGCCATGTCACCAGGATGGTGAAACACCACCTCAGCACATCACACTCAAACTCTCCATCAACGCAGAAAGGGGTGCATGCCCTGAACCTATCTGGCACCACCCACAGGACTGCCCCAGAGATTTGTGGAGTCACAGGATTGAGCCAGATTGGGGAACTTCACTATGTGATGTTTGGTGAGATGCCATCAACCATGGTCAGTCTAGCTAGTACAACAATCCTCAAAAAACTATGTGTTTGATGATGATGCTTTCCCTATCATATCAGGGTATGAAAAATTTTAATTGGACACAGAAAAAGAATGCTTTCTTGTATATTATATAGTATGTTACTCTCCAAAGAGTCCCATTAAAGTCAGACATGCTAACCAATCTGGGTATGTAGGCATCCTTCAGTCTCGAAAGACCATAGGTACGTGCCCAAGGGGTGAAGAATATACTCAGTTGCTTTTAAGACAGCTGTGAACATGGCTGAAGAAACCCAAGAGAATCTCTGCCATATGTCAAACTTAAAGGTGATGTTTTGATGTTTTGGGCTCTGCCTTCTGCAAGCTCTTTTTTCTGCTAAACTGGATTGCTTCCTCTCGTAACTCTGGAGACCTTTGTTAAGCTCTTATTTCCAAAGGCTGTGGTCTTGAGTATGATCTTCCCATTTGTCCACATCCATGTCCATTTCTTTGAGGTGTCACTTGCACACATTCTTGAAATGCAATTTTGGGTGTCCTTTGGGTCTTCTTCCAGATCCCAATTAGCCATAGAGGATGTCCTTCGGAATGTGCCCATCAACATGGGTAAGGGTATTAAAATCTGGCAAGGTGACTGGGAAAGGAGTAGGAAAAAGAAAGCTCTCTCTTCCTTCTAGCAATCAGTTGGTGTGTGCAAGCTTCAGATGTATACAACACCTATTGACAGACAGGGTACGTCTGTATAGCGTTTTGGAACCCACGGGAATGAGCCTCTCAGCTCAGGTCAACAGACTCCGAGTTGAGGGGCTCTAAAAAGAGATACACAGACAGAACTGAAATTGCAGCATGTTTTCAGAGCCAAAACTCCAGCCCATACTGCAACTGCATAGCTATGCAGACAGTGCTTTCTTTAGAGCACTAGTGCCAGCGTCCCTGAGCCTGAGTCTATCGACATGGGCTGGAAGGCTCGCTCCCATGGGCTCCAAAACACTGTAGATATGCCCAGGGACATTATGGGAAGATTCATGAACTGCTAGAATTAAGAGCACTGGACACTGTCTCCAGGGTGCTATCTCTAGATCTCCCCAGCTGCCACCACCCCTAGCTCCACCAATCCTACATACTGGCCTCTAGCTATAGGTTTAGCCCTCTGGCCAGTAGAGTGTGAAACTTTTACCAGATGCATACTAGTTGCAGAGCTTAACAATTGCATTGCTGAAATATTTGATGCATTGATAAAGATGAGTTCCACTGTGATCTTATTTTTATAGTATCAATTTTGTCCATAATGGACCCATGGCTTTATTCTGGGGGATTCTCCCCCACCGCATTTTGTACCTGTAGAATTTAGCAATATATATAAGTTTAGCTTTTCCAGGAGCTTTAATGTTTAAATGTTCTCAGTTGTATTCAGCTGCTTATCTCTGGCTCATTCCCAATGGGATTTTACTAAAATGGATGCAAGTTAAGCGCGGAAGTTTCCATTTCTATCTTTATAACAAATAATGGTAGCAGCTGTAACCTAGGATTCTAGAGAATGGTAGGCAGTATCTAGAATGAAGATATGAAGCAGACAGTGGTCTCAAGAACAATGGAGCAGTTAAAATTTGTTACATTGATGCAAATTAATGCATAGGGGGGAAGCTTCAGAACTCACCTACCCCCAATATTTCCCAAATCCAAGTAAGTCTGCCTCTCATTCCCCAGATATACACAGTGAATCAGAATAAATGCAATACATCAGAGGTTGGCAACCTTTCAGAAGTGCTGTGCCGAGTCTTCATTTATTCACTCTCATTTAAGGTTTTGCGTGCGAGTCATACATTTTAACGTTTTTAGAAGGTCTCTTTCTATAAGTCTATAATATATAACTAAACTGTTGTTGTATGTAAAGTAAATAATGTTTTTAAAATGTTTAAGAAGCTTCATTTAAAATTAAATTAAAATTCAGAGCCCCCTGGATTGGTGGCCAGGACCCAGGCAGTGTGAGTGCCACTGAAAATCAGCTCACGTGCCGTCTTCGGCACACGTGCCATAGGTTGCCTACCCCTGCAATACGTAGAAATCAAAAGGAATGCTACCTAGTATGGCAGGTTTCTCATCATCCCTGGCGGTTCACTTTCATCGACTTCTGACAGTTGGCCTCAAACTCCAGGACTCCTTTCTTGCTGGTCCCTCAGGAAGCACCCCCTCATGAAAGTTTCTCCAGCAAACACTGATAATCGAGGCCAGCTCACTGGCCGGCTTGCTCATCAAGATAGAAACAAACACTTCACAGAAGCAGCAAGTGCCCTGAGTGGTTCCAAAAGAATTGTTATTGCTGGAGCTCCTACTAGTCTTCTTGATCTTGCCCGGGATTGCCTGACACTGTGCTTAGTGCCCCATTTAGTGAACATCTGAGACATCCTGCACCTTGCTGCTCCAGATCCCAGGAAGCCCTAGTTCAGCTTGCTGCTCAAATGTTTAGATGTATGGCAAGAAGCAAAGATATGGGTAGCTAGTCCAGAAGTTTAGTGATCATGTGTGCACTGCAACAGCAAATACTTTGGAGAACACACAGATAAGACTCTGTTACCACAAGCAGAACAGCACAGAGTGCCAGAGACCTTGGGAAAACATGCTCAATCTGGAACATGAGGCAAATGCATTGTAAGATGAAGTCAGAAAGACAGGCTGACTTGATACAGCTGAGGGCTGGTTTACACTACGGGAGAAAATCAATCTCAGATACGCAACTTCAGCTACGTGAATAACGCAGCTGAAGTCGAAGTATCTAAGATCGAATTACTCACCATCCTCACGGCGTGGGATCGATGTCCGCAGCTCCCCATGTCAATTCTGCAACTCTGTTCGGGTTGGTGGAGTTCCGGAATCGATATAAGCTCATTCGGGGATTGATATATCGCATCTAGATGAGACGCGATATATCGATCCCCGAGCAATCAATTGCTACCCGCCGATACGGCGGGTAGTGAAGACATAGCCTCAAACACTTGCGACTTCTAGTCCGCAGTGGGAAGTGCACCAGTTCAGCCAGAACTGAGAGTAAGTGTTTCACTCAGAAGTTCCAGTTAACTGTTAAAACCAACACACTTGTAAAATGCCTAGAATGTCTGTTGTATGTGAAATAAGATATTGAGTAAGTTTTGCAGTCTGAATCCATTCCAAGCAATGGTTTCTTGAACCCCTTTTGTCTTGCTTTCTACGGACGAAGTTCAAAAGTGGATCATAAGATAGCTTGACCATTTTCCCCATATTCTATTTTACCAACACACACAAATTCTAATGAACACATAGGAGTGAGACTTACTGTTCCCTCATTCCTAGTAAAGAATCCTTAGCAAAAAGCATTCTTACAAAAATACACTAAAACTAAAGTCACTAAATCACAGTTCTAATTAAGTAAAATACTTTCACTATAAAGTTTCCCCCCACCCCGCCACATAAGCTCTTGTAGAATGTACAAGTAAAATATATTTTTTTTCCCTTTCATAAAGAGTTGAATGTTATTTTTAAAGGACAGGTTAACCTACGTGACTCACAGCTGAGAAATTTCAATTTCAGCCATACTGTTTCATATACACAAAAATGGAGGAGGATAAACAAATATTTAATTATAACTTTCAAAGTTAGAGCAAGCAGGCCTTTAGAGCTGTGCTCCGGCTCCGCTCCAGCTAAAAACCTGCAGCTCCACTGCTCCGGAGCTGCTCCGCACTCCAGCTCTGGCCTCCACTTCGAAGCCCTGAAGCAAGTTCCTTTAAACTGATATTTTTTAAAACATGTTTTAAACTGCACATATACTTGTACAAGTAAGCCATTATACAACATTAAAAAAGGAGATTGACAACACGCTACCTTGACTAGGCTGAAAAGATCACTTCTGGAACTAATGAACTGGGAGAAGAGAGAGTCCCATAAAAAGGTATAAACAAAAACAATGAATTTCTGAGCCAAACTGGAAAACAAGTGGAATAAGTCCAAGAACAAAGTTGCACTAGCAAATTATGAGCCTGATCTCCCTGGTAATGTAAGACCAAGTGAAACTGAGAAAGGATAAACAGAATAGAAACAATGATCCACAATAACAAGAAAACATAATCAAATTCACTTTATCATCTGCAAACATAGCAACCAAAGAAAAATCTGTCAGGATCTCCTCCCAGGCCTCAGCAAAGGTTTAATAGCATAGTGTTGCACAGTGAGGTCTCACATTACTGAGGTCATAAAATTTATTGAAGTACATTCACTATGATATGAAGTATCATAAATAAAACAAAACTAGAGATGTCAAATGGTTAATTTTTAAATTGTGTTTGCAATATTTGATATCATCTGATGGATCAGTCAGTCATTAATGCAAATAAATGAAGCCATACGGGGGGGGGGGGGGGGTCACCACTGCTACGGTCATACACATGCCCCAAATTGCTCACGCTCTGGTTATAAATTAGGCTGCCATACCACCAGTTCAACAGGAGAGAAGCACCAACACACTAACTCCAGGGTACGCAGGGGTCACATCAACTCATCTAAATATTTGCCTAATTTTACAACAGACTATCGAATAAGCACTAGACAAACTAAAATTTCACACAGCCAATGACTTGTTTATACTGCTCTATATACTATCCATTGAAATGTAAGTACAGTATTTGTATTCCAACTGATTTATTTTATAATTCTATGCTAAAAATGAAAAAAATAAGCCCTTTTCAGTAAATGTGTGACTGTGACACTTTTGTATTTCTAGGTCTGATTTTGTAAGCAAGTAGTTTTTAAGTGAGATGAAACTTGGGGGTACTCAAGCAAGTGACCTCTGTGGTCATTCAGGAACAGACTTAAAGGAGGCAATTTTGCAGCAGAAAAGCTTCAAAAACGGACTCCAATGAGAAACTGCTGAGCTTGAATTAATATGCAAACTAGATATCATTAACTTGGGTTTGAATAAAGACCAGGAATGGCTGGGTCATTACACATATTGAATCTATTTCCCCACATTAAATATCCTCACACCTTCTTGCCAGCTGTCTAAAATGGGGCATCTTGATTATCACTACAAACGTTTTTTCCTCCTGCTGATAACATCTCAGCTTAAGTCATTAGCCTCTTAGCATCGGGATGGCTGCTTCCACCTTTTCCTGTCCTGTATGTGTCTCTCTTCTTACTGCATGTTCCAGTCCAGGCACCCGATGAAGCGGGCTGTAGCCCACCAAAGCTTATGCTCAAACAAATGTGTCAGTCTCCCGGGTGCCACCTGGACTGCTGTTCTTTTGGCAGATACAGACTCGCAGGGCTGCTACTCCGAAATCGAGCAGCTCAGACTCCTGAAAGGGAGCGAAGGGCGAGAGGAGCGTCCATGCGCCCCACTGGTCGCACCAGGCAGGGGCAGCCCCCGCGCTGGCTTGTAGGACCAGCAGCCCCGCCGCCGTGCAGCCATGGGCCGCCCCCCCGGGCCGAGGACTCGCCCCGCCCCTCACCTTTTTGAGGGCCGGCACCAGCAGCCCCCGCCACTTGGGCGCGTTCTCCTCGCTGAAGAACTCGTAGAGCAGCGGCGGCGCCTGCATCCTGCCGCTGGCGGGCTCCCGGCGGGGCAGGCGGGATCAGTGGGCGGCCCGGCGCGGCGGCCGGCAGCCGGAGGGCAGCGGCAGCGCCCGCCAGCGGCAGGACTCAGCGGCCGGGGAGCGGCAGCGGCGGCATCCCAGCACCGCCCCGGTCTCTCCTCAGCGCCCGCCCCACGCAGGGCCCCGAGGCCGGAGGCGCTCAGCGGGGCGAGTCGGCGCTGGAGGCATCGCAGCTACAACGGCGCGGACCCTAGCCCCCCCGCAGCCCGTGCCGCCGGACTGCGAGCCCGGCCCACCCGGGACACACCGCGCGCACAGGCCGGTGTCCCCGCTTCGCGCTGCAGGGCGGTAAGGTCACTGCGCGCCTCGCCTCCCCGGGGGCGGTGGGGGGAGGGTCTGCAGCGGGAGCTCGAGCGCGGCCGGAATTCTCGGGGCTTTTTCCTCGCCCTGACGGTTACTCCCGAGGGCGCGTGCGCAGTGCGGGTCGGCCGATGAGCGCAGGCGCGAGGCATATGCCCCCGCCCACTCGCCCTGGGCCAGGGCGAAAGCGCGGGTCAGCCGGAGCCGTCAGGGATCTCAGCAGAGCGCCGAGTGCCTCGCTGGGCTGGCGGAGGAGCGGGCCGTCAGACAGCGCCCCTGTCAGGTAGGGAGGGTCCAGAGCACCTCCCTCGTTGTCCCAGCCCCCGCCCATGCCAACCCCCTGACCCTGCGTAGGCGTTGGGGGGGGCTGCCCCCCTCCCCTCCCTATCTCAGTGCCTTGGGCAGAGATGGGGGCTGGCTGCCCCAGGGGAAGGGGAGACACGGGTCAGGCCCTGAATCCATCGCACACTCCACCCAGTGTCCTCAGGCCTGCGCCATGCCTCAGTTTCCCCACCTATAGACCAGGGCCAGTGGAACGGACCTTCGTGAAATCAAAGCAGGGGAGACCCCCCCCCGCCTGGGGGTACTAGTACCCAAGGGGGGCACCCCCCAACCCCGCCAGGGAGGGGCGGAAAGGGGTTGCAGAGAGGAGCCAGCCAGCCACTCCAGCTCCACCAGGAGCCAAAGCAGCCAAAACCAGGACAGCGAGAGAACTTTCCATCGTTTTGACTGAATGGTCTTGGCCCAGTGCAGATCGGCTCTTTGCTCCAACCTCCCTACCCTCAGTCTCTTCACCACCGCTTACCCTCTTCTTCCTGCCTCACCCTTTTGCTTTCCATTTAGCTGATCCCCTCCCAAGGAAAGAAATAGTGGCACAAACAAGCCGCTTGCTGCCATCCCATTGTTTTGGGGCCATCTAGGTTTTAAGGTCTTTAGGGCCAGGACTACCTGGTACTCTGTTTCTACAGCACCTAGCACAATGGAGCCCTATTATTAGCGGCCATTAGGTGGTATCATAAACTGGGTTAATGCTAATTATATTTAAAAGCTACATGTCTGTAAAATTGAGTAATAGCACCGGCCTACCTCCCCAGCATAAATCATGAGGATAAATATTGTAACTAAATCAGGGTGGATTTGATTTAAATCACTAGTCCGAAAGACTCAATTTAATCATGGATTTTTACATAAAAGTGTATTCCTGTTGGTTGTTATAACCTTAATACATATTCTTCACAACTCTGAGATAGATGAGACCCAAACTGGGTCTCTTTTACAGCCTGCTGCTATTATAGGTTTTCCCTCCTGGTTAGGGAATGGTATGGTAGATCTCAAATCAATGAAGGCTACGCTCAGAAAGACCTCAAGACTTCTGGAATATGCTGATCAAACAGTTTCACTTTTGTTTCTAGTGCCTGTCCCTCCCTTCTCATTTTTATCTCCAGACTTCTTCTCTTTCTCCAGATCTATTCCACCCCTACACATCTGTTCACTGAACTTTTTAAAAGTTTGCACTTTTAGAGAAAGGTAAGGGACTGACTGTGTACACAAATTTGCAGAGGGAGAACAGGGTTGAGTGAGGTCTGTTATTTTTCACCTCTATACATTATTTAAAAACATTTTTGCTCTTAAACAAGCATGTTATCTCTGGAGACACGAATCCACAGTTTGAGAACTGCAAAACTAAGCATCTCTGATGGCCTCTTCTAGACTTAGCACTGAGTCCCATTGGGCAGATAGGAAGATTAACCTACACAAACTATACAGAAAGCCCTGGAACCCCATAAGATTGGGTCCCTAATCCATGAATTATTGGAACTCATTTACAAAACTTCTTACATGAATATATTGTCTCATACTATAGAATTTATAATCCCTATTCCATGATGAGATATTTGAGCTATAATGTATCTTAAAACTATTTTTAGATAATTTTTTTCCTCAAAAAGCAATAAAAAATCCAATTTAAATAAAAAAATCCAATTTTTAATTTCTTAAAAAAATCATTGATTTTTATCCACTCTGATCTAAATGCCTCCCCATAGTATAATGGGGGCTTAGATCACTGACCTGAACTACCACCCTTGGAACTTTCCAGCTGGTTCTTTCCTCACCCCAGTCAACAAAGAAACTCCCTGCACCTTCTCAAGCACCGCTGCAGAGCTTCAGCCCATTTCGCTTAAGCAACTGCACTTTGCAGTCAGGTGCAGTTTATTTAATTTCTAGGCAAAGGTTTAAACACAACAGATTACCTGAAAGATTCCAGAATTTCATATTCAAAGGCTCCAATCATCTCTTCTCAATGTTATTTTGTCCTTTTAATATATTTTTGAAAACTTTGGGGACAAAGATTTGGAAGGTCTGTGTACACTGCATTGTAAACCTGGGTCTGTGAGACCTGGCTTGTGGACTTGGTGTTTCCATGCCCACGCTTGAGCGTCCACACTGCATTGTAAACCTTGGTTTACAATTGCTGGACCCAGGTCTCAGAACTGTGCTAACACATTCATACTGTGCTACGCAGAACCTTATGGCTTGGGTTTGTGACTTGAGCTGCATCCACACTGCAAAATGACAAGGCTTAGACACCAGTCACAGCAGGACTGTCTCTCTGCCCCACACCCAACAGGGTCATAGGACCTGGGTCGTGAGCGATTGCTGATCTGAATCAGACTGATTTGTATGTGGACAGAAGAGGGGACTGAGCTCAAACACGAGTCAGAGTGTGGGTTTAGTGTGCAGTGTAGACATACCCAATGAGTGAAGCTGAATGAAGTGAGCATGTTATTTTTGTAAAGAAAATATACTTGATTTTGGATGCTGGCTGGACTCTTAAAACACAATTCCAGCTTTAACTTTTTAAAAGGATGTGTTTTATTTGTGAATTATGGTTGTGAATTATGTGACTTTCCGTACCTTAGGCACTCCTGATATTTGTAATGACATTGCTGTTAGTGTATTTTTGAAATATTGGTTTTGATTGTTTTGGTGTTTTGTAATGTTTTTAAAATATTGTTAACATTAGCCCCCAACTATTATTTTCAAAGTTCATTGCACATGTCAACTTTCAATTTTTTCACTCACAACAAAGAATGGGGAAAGAAATTTCTCCTATTTTACAAATAGTCACCAACACCAACAACTGTCACTCACTTAATGAAACCAAATGGTCCCATCTATAAGGCGTCATTACCAACTGCCAGGAACTGTCACAAGAACCACTCATTGCCTCTGCTGCCACCGTCTCCATGACAAAAATTGGCATGAAATCTCACCAGTTGTTATGAAATGACAAGTGGCCATGAATTGCTACCAGCTCCCAAGAGAGACAAATTGTCACCAACTATCTCATTTTACTGACTGCCACACTCTTCCACCAACAAATAACTAGCTATTGCAACCTCTGACCTGACATCCCCACTTGGAACCATATACCAAATGTAACTAATTCTCTCCAGATGTCAGACTCATGAACAGCCACAAAATGTCCACAATTTTCAGTGAAGCCCATCAAATGGAAACAGCTGGTGAAAAATTCCTGATCAGTCACAACCTGCAGCCAACAAAGGAGAATAATCAGCTATCAGCATCTTTCATTACCTGTCTTCAGTTGACAAGAACTGCCACACAGCACCAACCGCCTGGATTGTCACCAACTGAAACTGTTAGAGTTGCCAAATCTCATGATTTTTATTGTGAGGTTAGGAATATTTGACATTTTTCTTAAAGCCCCAGCTGCTGGAATCAAGTGATTATGAATCTCAACTTTCGTTATTTGATGTTTCTAGCTCTCATGATTGCTGAGAAAAACTTAAAAATGGAATGAGTGCCCCCAATAGCTCAGAAACCAGAAGGCAAATAAAAAGAATACATTTTTGGTTGGTTGGTTTGTTTTTTTAAATCTCAGGGGGCTTTTTAGGCCTGAATTGTGATTTGAATGGGCGAGATTGGCAATACTGCTGACACCAGTCATCACCTCTACAGGACACCAGCTATTGCTATTGGCACCAGTTGTTTCCAAATGAGACCAACTATCACCAACTGAAATCAAGAGCTGCCAACTGTCACTCTGTCAGGACGCTCTCATCCTGCAGATGCGGCGGCCTTTGCCTTGCATCACATTCCTTTGCTTGTATGGTAGTTTACCCTCCTGCTAAACCAAAACTCCATCTCCATTCCAAGGTAACAAAAGTCCAAATAAATCTAAGTACAAACAAAATCGCAGTTGCCCAAATCCTCTCCCCTGTGGAAGCAGCAGCACTCCTCGTGATCCCTCAGGCAAAGGGGAATCCCTGCTCTTCCTTGGGGAATGCCTCCGTTCTAGGCACAAGCCAGGATCAGGGAAATGATGGCTCTGGAGCCTGCCGTAACCGCAAGTTAGCTCAAATTAGTACCCTGGTGTTATTCCAAACTAGCCTGGTGAGTGAGAGCAGTGTCCACATCACAAACAATGGTAGGATTAGCATCGGATCAATTGTAACTCGAACTGCTGCATCTCCCACTAGCTCAAGCATCAGCGATGCTCCAGCTTCAAATCTCTATCACCCCCAGCCTAGCTAGCACCTTTTAATTCAAGCTGGAGATTTCTGTGTGCAGACGAGTCAGGTTAAAGGCAAAACCCAAATGATATCTTAGCTAGTGAAGACAAGACCTAATACTGGCTTAAGAGCATGACAGAACTTTTTTACAGGAATTGGGGAATCTTCCTTTGCTGAAACATACCCTCAATCTTTTCTATTCTTATCTCCTGAGATAAGCAGTAGTGCTGGAGGACAAATACAAAGGCAGGGAAATTTCTAGCTGCCTCCATACACTATCTTCACCAGTGCTAAGAGAATAAGGAATAGTGACAAGTGAAAGGGTCCAGCCACTCTCTTTTGTGCATCCAACAAATTATTGAGCAATACCTGGAAGTCAACTGAGCCTTTCCCAGAAGTTCAGGCATATCCTCCCTCTCTCCTCCAGAAGAATTATTTTGAATATGTATTTAATGCACCTATTCTAGTGCATTCTAAATGCTGTGAAGTGCTCTTTATTAGCATTAGCCACAGAAGGGAATGACTTCCACCAGAAGCAGGGAAAGCTCAATCCCCCTTAATTACTATGAAAAAAATCCAATGTGCATATATTTAATTGTAAGAGCTGCAGAATGACCCCGATAACATGAGGCTCTATGGTCACGTTGATTTTATCCCCCATCTCCATCCCATTCTATTGTATATTTTGGCAACATCCTGTTTCCTGTGCTCATTTCTGTTATCTCAATCCTTCACCCTGTTCTTTTTGTAAACTCCCCTCCCATCTCCAAATCTCACCCCCACACATCTCTTCACTCATCCTTCCAGACGTTCTCAATAGTAATATGCTCTTAGACCAAGGAGGTGGGAAAGCAGGCAGGAATCCCTGGACAGCTAGGGAACAGAGTGGGTGGCTGTCTGTCTTCTCTGCTGCTCTCAGGAGGAAGTGGATGGTTCTTTGCCAGTCCCAGAGAGGAATCACGAGCTGAGGGTCTCCCTCTTTCCGCATCTAGGCCTGAAGGGGAGCATGGGAGGATACTGTTCAGCGGTGAAGCTCAGTGTCGACCCAGGCAACAGAGGAACTGCAGCCAGAAGAGGGCACCCACTTCAGCTCCACAGACAGAGGCAGCCCCTGCTGGAAAGGAATTTAGCTGAAGCTAAAATATGTGCTCCAGGAAAATCAGGGATGAAGGGACGTCCTGAAGAATCCAGGAAGCTATTGGCCAGCCAGCGAAGTGCCCAGTTGTCTTAGACCAGCCCTGAAAGTGTGAGACACACTTACCAATATCATTCTCCTCTGTAGTACAGCCTGTCCCATACAAGTTGAGTAAGGAAGTGTTATGGCCAGTGTGAATTCTGTTACCAGTGGACATATCTGTCTGATGTATATCTAGTGGACAGGAGTTTAAGAAAAAGGTGACTTTAAACTAACATGTTGATCCTTGGAGATAAAGTCCTGTAGGCTTGTTTGAGTAGATCATGGAAGTAACATGTATTGATATCTATTTGAGTATATTATTGAAAAGTATATAAATGATATAATCTATTGATCTTTACAGAATCAGAGAAATCTGGGGCAGGAAGGGACCTTGAGAAATCATGTCCAGCTCCGTGCACTGAGGCAGGACCAAGTAAACCTAGACTATGCCTGACAGGTGTTTGTCCAACGTGTTCTTAAAAACCTCCATTGGAATCTCCATCACTGGAATATTTTAAGAAAAGACTGGGCAAACCCCTGCCAGAGATGGTCTAAGAAGGTATACATGGTCCTGCCTCAGCACAAAGGGTTGGACTTGATGACTTCTCAAAGTTCCTTCCAGTCCTACATTTCTAGGATTCAGTGATTCTGTAAAGATAACATATCCCACAAAATCTAGGTGTTAGGTCAAATGTAGGCAAAATTACATTCATAGCAGCCTGACCATTCATACGTTCAAAATGCCCAGTTTATATATTAGGGTACATAAATATTTAATAGCAATTCAAAAATGGATGTTTTCCATCAACAATTTTTTAGTCTTATGTGGAAATTAGTGCAGGTGGTAAGCTATCAGTACAACAACATGTTAAAAAAAGTTTATTTTACATTATGTACATTAGGAAACATATTCAAAAGGACTACCAATCACAATAACGTAGACCATAAATCACTTCAAATTTAGTTTGTTCTTAGTGTATATTATCATAATAAAATAAAGAACATATACAAGACAGAGCCAAATGTGTGCATTTTGCTAAAACTTGGCATTTACATACTCCATTGGAAAATAGCAATCAAAAATACTTTTGATCAGAACTATGTTCCTGCAATATGAAGTAACCACTACATTGTTTGTATGAGGTAGTAACTAAATTATTTTGGCCATGAGTTAACACCCTAAATCAAGAAAATGGTCATAAGGCCAAAAAAAGTCAAAATATGACAAGATCTTTGAACCATTTCCACAGTGTGGAATGTTGTACTTCATGATATGAATAAAACCGTTTAGTGAAGGCTCATAATAATGCTAATTTTATCATTGCATACACTAGTAATTCAAACAACTATTGCAGTGTTACATTAAGGTACCAAATTCTGGGATTCATATCCATTCCAGAAGGTATTGTTTTCAAGCATAGAGAAGTAATCTTTACAGAATTTTACTTAAATATAAAAATACAGGTGTTTAATTGGTTTGTTTCACAACAAAACTACCCAAATAAACTAAAAAAAAAAAAGTACTCTGAAGCCCAAGTCATATCCACGAAGTCACAGCTTACCTTTGTGACTAAATACATCACAGATAAATATTTTGTGCAAAACAAACAATCACACCAGTGTAGTTGCATGAAAATTAAAAACAAGATTGTAATCTGATTACAGCCTTGGTTACAATTTCTAAAAGTTGATTTATTTGTATTAGTATATTACATATAATAAAATACAATAGTGATGTTAAATGCACTGTGTTCATTGCTAACTTCCCATTTTATAAGAACTACACGTGAGAAGTCCTTAAAATAGTACCCCAATTGAAGTTCTGCTTCCTCAGCAACTTTTACATCTGTACAGGTAAGACACTTGTACATAACAGAAGGATCACTATCTACATTAAGTCAGTGTAGGTCTTCAGCAATATGTTTCACTGAAAAATACTGCATATATGTACAAAGATTACATAACAGTGAATTAAGCACTTCCGTGGTATAATATGCTAAGTGTGTCCATACCACTTAAACTAAATTATCCTCTTTTCCCTCATGCCACAATAAATTACAAAGTAACTGAAGTCAGGTGACTGCCGTTTTTGTGCAATTTCAATCATCCGTCAATGTTGCAGCAGTAGTGTTTTGTCGTCATGGTTAACTCCCAGGTATGATTCTCAGTAACTGTTTTCGTGTCCTGCCAGGATGTATAAATTGCTGTTGGCCATAGGATGATCTGTTGGCTTACTCTCCAATACCACAACCCTAGAATTAAAAAAAAGTTAAATAATCTAACAAACAGTTATAACAAACAATTTCAAATCCCCTGTCTGTAAACTCAGTCATCCTTTACTTTCACTTTACTTCATGGCTCGTGTAAATTTGGCTCTCGCCAGTGAGTCAACTTCACTACTGAACTCCCCACTCACACTTTCCTCCCCTACTGCCTGGGCTACTGCACCTCTCCTCTTTACTTTCCCCAAATCCTCCTGATCCTCAGACACCAGTCAGTGCAAAACACTGCTGCCAAGTTTTTCACACAGCCACTTGACCCCATCCTCAAACAACTCTACTGGCTCTTCACTCACAAGGAGGAGGAACAGCCTTGTGGTTAAAGATGCAGCACTAGGAGTTATTTCAGCTCTGCCACAGGCTTCCTGTGCAAACCTGGACAGTGTCATTGAGACACACTTTGACCTTCAACCTCTAACTGCTCAGTCCTCTTGAATTTCCTTTTTAATAGGTGGGTGTTCAAGTATAAGCAGCAGACAATCCCTAAGATGGAATTGCAGTGGTGACATAATTGTCTGTTAGCTGATGATTCTGACTGCCAACCTTATTAAGAAGTATACAATATGTTCCATGCTGTCAGTTTAGCTCCCGTTTGTCTGACGGAGATGAACTAACTAGTCTTTTGCTCTATCTACTGCAGCGGATATAAATAATGAACCCAAAGGGGGGGTGGGGGGATGGGGGAGGAATTCAAAGCCCTGCTCTTGTAATTGAAATAGCTGCTCAGTTTCTCCACACATAGCAGGAGTTGTAGATGTGGATAACTAGCCCTCTTCTGAAGTTCTGAGGAGCCCTTCAGCGATTCACAAAATGATACAGCTTCTGGGTTTCAAAACACTGGTACTGAAAACACAGCAAGTCTTCTCAGGTAACTTGGTTATCTCCAGATCTAAAGAGTCAAACATTTCTCCCACTAACTCCTAGATGCTTTGCTAGTCTGGTTGCTATGCCATTATGCAGCTAAAAAATTCCTGTTCCTGACACACAACTCCACCGTTTTGTTGTCATTGCTTCAGCACCTGTCACTTTTATCTGTTTTTATGAAGCTCAGCAGCTCTGCTAAGCAGAAGGCTGCATATGGGTCTGTGGTGTTGGGGGTTGTGGATTAAGGCCCAAAGTATCTGCAAAAATTACAGGAGACTTGTGACAGGAAAGCAAAAGTCTGTGAGAGGCGGGTATGTGCATGGAGGGCCAGTCTGGGAACAAAGGAGCTTAGGGATGGCTGAGGAAACATTTAAATTCAAACCAGGTTGGCAGCCAAGAGCAGTTACAATTAAAGCTGGGTGTTTTCCTAGTTGAAAACATCTAGTACATAAAGTTTTCAGTTTGTTAAACAGGTTTTAATTTTAATCCTTCCTGGTTGCCAAATTGGTTTAAATTTTAAATGACTACCCTCTCCTCACTGGCCTGCTGCCTTCCACTCCACTGACACTAAATGCATAAATCTGAGGTCTGTACTGCTTAAATTTAGTCTAGTGTGCCACATAGGAAGCAATGCCTAGTTACTGTCATCGGAGAGGAGATACAATGAACTCTGATGTTCACTGGGAAATATGGAAGAATTAGGGTGATCAGGATGCTCAACCCTCAACATTCTCATCACTGTCAGACAGATCAGTGTGAATCTTGCTAACGGCAAGAACTCTGCTATGTAAAGTTGTTGAAAGAACGGCCACACAGGTCAAGGATTAAAAGTCCTGCACAGAAAAGGGTTCTGGCCACAAGAACACCAGAATGTAGGGAAAGCCCATGTGATGACTCATAACTGATCTCAAAATGTTCCTCACCCCTAGAAGAAGGGATTTCACAGTATGGAGAATTATGCCAAATGAGCCTCTAAGCTTCTCACCTTATGGAAGAAGCTAACTAGCCCTTTGATCCATGTGTTGCAGCTACAGATACTAACCCAGACAGCTCTTGGTTCTTTCTAGGCCTCAGGACAGAGACTTCCCACCAACATCTGAGAAATAAGGCAGAAATTGCAGGGAAATCAGGCCCATTTAGGCTTATCCAAATATCCTGAATTCAATCGGGCAGAGTAACTGGTGCAGGCTTCAGACCTGACACCCACGGGACAGTCTGCCCCGTCTACTTGGCACTCTCAAGAAAGGGCAATCAAGCACTTGTGAAATCTTCATATCAGAGGGAGTCCCCTGCAATCAAATCCTCCGTGGACTTGTACCAGTTCTTTAGTTTCTTAGTCACAGCTCCAAGGCCTAGTGCTGAGACAACTCTTTTCTCTTGACAGCAGCTAAGGGAGGCCCCCAGTGTGTGAGCGAATGTTTGCCCTATCTGAATCAGATACAGCAGAACCCCGAAACTGAGGATTGAGTTAATAAAACAGAACATCTCAACTACAGTAGGTACAGAAGTTGCATTACATCACTTTCTTATTGCCTTTCAGACTACTGCAAACAATTTCCAATGCACTGACGGCACTGGAACGTTGACCGGCTCTTCATAAACATCACTTCCCCATAGTCATTCCTCTGCCTTCTCCATGGGAAAAATGGTTCATATAACTGGTTGTTTGTAAGACTGGTGTTCAGAAAAGATTCTATTGTAGCCAGTACTCAGGCAGTCTAAGCATAAACAGTGCTTTAGAATGATACCTTTCAGAAGCCTTCAAGTCTGTGGAAGGTCACAGAACTGACAATAACTTCAGATCAAAACTGACTTAGAAATGACAAGCACTATTGAGGAAGGTTTTAAATCTAAAGAACTCACTCCAGAGACTTGAGATAAAACCACATCTGACAAGCTCAGATTTTTATTTTTTGCAATGCAAAGTTTTTGAGCTATTGTCTCAGATCCATTAGGGTGCTGGCGTAAACCCAATTCAGATGGAACAGCAATTGGGGATACGATATTTCTTGATGCAAAGGATATGCTGATCTTTGAGCAGTATGATGCTCTCATCTTAAAATCAGATTTATTTATTTTAAAATCTGATTGTGCAGGCTCTCAATAACTGTGAGAAATTACTGGACTAATAACACTGAACTGCAGTAAACACCCCAATAGGAATGAGGGAGTAAAACACCCTCTTAAAAGGAAGCTGTGCAACTGCTAAACAGCTACCCACTACTAAGCCAAAAAATTACAATTATAAACTAAAGGAACTCTGTCCAAAAGACAGCTAAAATGTAGCTTGTAAAGGCACAGTGCAATATTTCACCTGTAAATCGTTGTTAGAAGAACTATGTGTGGTTGTGGGATCAACATCTTTGCAAATTTAGACCTGTGATTGGGTGCTTACAAGGTCCCAATAGATATTGCT
The DNA here is from genome assembly GCF_003597395.2 of Chelonoidis abingdonii. Classification (NCBI taxonomy): domain Eukaryota; kingdom Metazoa; phylum Chordata; order Testudines; family Testudinidae; genus Chelonoidis; species Chelonoidis abingdonii. The sequence continues at coordinate 214,635,046 of NC_133771.1, read as the reverse complement.
CTTTTTGATAGCTCTGAGATGCAGTGCCAGGGTGAAATTCCCACAAGTGGAGACAGACATGGGCAGTTCTCAAAGGAAAACTAAGATTTAACTTTGCACAGTACATGTATCATGCAAAGGGTGAAATTCTGCTGTCAGTATATATTACCTAAAACATACATTTACTTTAATTAATAGCCTTCATAAAACTGCAGCACTCCAAAGCAGGGCAGAGAAAGTAGGAAGGTGTTGGTCCCTGTGAAGCTCCAAAACCTTGCAGGACAGTTACTGGTTGGAGGAGCTGAGCATCCTACTTCACTATTTAGTCCTGCAGGACAGGGAGAAGCAGAGAGATTTGGGGCCATGCAAAGCAGGCTCCAAAAAGCAACAGAAGCGGAGGACCTTGTGGGACTCAGAAAACACCTCCTGGGCTGTGGATGTTGGCAGAACAACAGGCAGATCTCCTCACTTTTGTAATGTATTGAAGTTTGTATGTTTTTAATATTTTGAATTTGTTTTGAGGTGCAGATCCCATGATCTAATACAGCATAACACAACTGAATGCAAAACCTGAAATCTATTAAAGTAAGTTCATGGAGGATATGTCCATTGATGGCTATTAGCCAAGATGACCAGGGATGCAATCCCACGATTGAGTGTCCCTAAGCCTCTGACTGCCTGAAGCTGGAAGTGGACGACAGGGGATGGATCACCTGGTGACTGCCTGTTCTGTTCATTCCCTCTGAAGCACCTGGCATTGACCACTGTCAGAAGACAGGACGCTGGGCTAGATGGATCTTTGGTCTGACCCAGTATGGCAATTCTTATGTTCTTATAAGTTAGAACCCCAAAAAGAGAAGTTTTGGAGCTATATGAGCACCTGTGAAATATAAGCTTATCCTGAGAGAAAATACTGCTAAACTCAGAAACAAAGTTTTATTGCTCCTCAGGAAAGAGAAACAAGAAACATATGCAAGGAAAGGGCTAAGGGGGAAAAATAAGGAGACTAAGAGAAGCCCACAAAGGGATCACGGAAGGATGGAGTACTAGAGAGAAAATACCCTTAAGAAATAGGAGGAAGAGAATATATATATTACTGTTATTTTAATAGACCATGTCTGGCACTGTTCATACCTGTCAGATCCAAGAAGCCTGAATATTCTCGTACTGTCAGAAATTTCCTGTGTGATCTATTTAATGAAAACATACAATAATTATTCATGTAGCAAGTGCAGTTATTTTTGACCAATGTATCATACATTTATTGTAGCTAGAGAAAGGAATTAATGCTCACTGAATGAACCAATTTAGGGTAATTGCCAGTCTAAGTCAGTCAGAGTCTGAGAATCCTTTAAATCTGTCCCTTTAAACAAGGGCCAAAAGAAAGGACCATTTTCCAGAACTTTCTGCCAGATTATGCAAAATAGAAAGCTTAGTTACTTTAACCGGAGGTTCTTTGAGATGTGTACCCTCCTGTGGAATAGAGACAGGGACCACACATGTGAACCATGTGCCCAAGAGCAGAGATTCTAACAAGCAGTATCTATGGGCCCACACACAAATAGTAGATCTCCTCATGCTCCTGAGCGAGGGTATAAGAGGCCCTCGTGGGTCAACACCCCCTCAGTTCCTTTTCTTACCACAAATTCAACCAGATCCAAAGCAGAGGGGATAGAGGGTGGGTAGTGAAATACAGACAGGGACCATACATCTGGAAGAATGTCCAGTTACAGTAAGGAACCTCCATTTCTTCTATGAGTGATGGTCCCTGTATTTATTCCACACACGGGTGATCGGCAGACAGTGCTCAGACTGGAAGGGCATGTGAGGACTGCAGATCCCAGTAACTTTTTCCTCAGGTAGATGGACTCGTGCTAGCTCTGACCAAGCTAGCATGCCACAAATAGCAATGTAGCTGCAGTGGCTAGTGACCCAAATACCCAGGTGTCGGTGAGAGTGTATGTATTTGGGCAGCTAGCCCAAAACACCGCTCATGTAGCTGCGTCTACATTGCTATTTTCAGCACACAAACTCAGTCAAAGCTAGCATGGGTATGTCTATCCAACATGGAAATTACACTCCCAGTTGGAGCACACGCGTGTGACAGGCTGGATCATAGAAACCCCCTGGGAGCTGCCACCTCATGTGCCAAGACTACTTCTACCCCTGCCTTGCCTCCCAACTGGGGGGATAAATTCATAAATTTGGGTTTAGACCCCATTGGGAGTTGGGCACTTGGGTGCTAAAGGCAGGAACACTTCTGTTAGCTGCTTTCAGGTAAACCTGCAGCTTTGGGGCAAGTAATTCTGACCCTGGGTCTGTGTTGGGGCAGATGGGAGTGTCTGGCTCAGCAGGACAGGGTGCTGGGGCCCCAAGCTGGCAGGGAAGGCAGGGATAGAAGCAGTCTTGGTGGCAGCTCCCAGGGAGTTTCTGTGATCCAGCCCGTCACAACGCGTGTTCACAGAGGGAACTGTAAGCCTGCCTTTCTAGCTAGTAGTACGACACTACGTTGTGGCAAGGATGTCATTTTGAAGTCTTAGGTTTGCCACAGGTATTCAGATGGATTGTAGGGAACAGAGCTATGCCTACACAGCCCGATCCAAAGCCCACTGAAGTCAGTGTAGGTCATTCCAATGATTTCAGGCAGCTTTCGATAAGGCTCATTATGCTGTGGAGATCAAGACCAATATCGCTACCCCAAATAGTGCAGAGAGACAACAACAGAAAGCATGGAAAACCTGTACTGGACAAAAGCACTATTAAACAAAAGCATACTGCTATTTCAAAAACAAATTATGGGAGTACAATAAAATCTGTTAAATATATAACCACGGTAAATAGAAAATGTAATAGTCCAACGTGTATTTGCTTTACAGGGTGCCAACACTTACAAATAGATTTTTTTGTGTTGCAGAGAAATTGTACTATTGTAATAAGTTTCCATTTAGGTGAGCACCAGGGCACTGCATAAAACTGCTGGTGCATCAGTCTATGAGGTCAACTGGAAAAAAAAAAAGTCAAAATATACTCCCAAATTCACCAGCTGATTCTAGTTCAGCCTGTGTGTGTCATTTACAAATTTCTACCTACTTCTGGGAATAGAAACAATTCTTTCCTAGCTTCTTTCTCAGACTCAAGGAGTAGCAGCTTGAATAGTTTTTGAAGGTTAATTTGTTTATTTGCATTTAGATCTTATTGGGAGAAAGTTAATTCAAAGTAGTAAACTCTGCATTTAGTTCTAAAAGTCACTCTTGCCCATTGTAGCCGTAAACCCAAAATGTAGGTCAAGTTCCTCTGAAAGTTCTGTCTCCTCAACTCACACATCTCTGCGTATTAGTCAACAGTTTTACTGCTCCACTACAAGGCAGCAACGATGAGAGGTCATGGTTGTGGTGACTTTTTAAGTAGCTAAAAACAATCCCATTCTGAGATTCAAATGTCAGAACAGAGAACTTAAGCTGATGGTGTGTTCAGAGTGACCTGTGTTGCTAAGCAGATGGGCTTGCTACATTTTGCACCAGTTAGAGCTTTGTCATGGTATGAGGGTTCAATCCTAGATACGATCTGTAAGTATCACTAGACGGTAATGAATGTATGGATCAACATGGCCAAGGCTGGTGTCTGATAGGATCAAAAGTAGTGTTCTGGGCAGCTGCAAATTAATATTTTTAATGACTGTGGCTATTTGGGTATCTAACAGCAGTGAGAAGTCAAACAGACCCCAAATTTGCAGACCAACTTACCCTGAGGGTAGAAAGAAAGAAGTAAAGGCAGCAAGTTTTCATCAGAGTGCATAATTCATTAACCGCCTGACTGAAGTTATTACATATTATAAAGGGATATTTACAGTCATGAAATAAAGAACACACTGCCAAGAGCTCAAAGGGTGGCTTTAGGAGTTGTGCTAAAACTAAACTGAGGTCCCATCCCAGAAGTCGGTCCTTTACAGATGGATAAAGATTTGAAAATCCTTTTGTAATTTTTTGACCATACTATGTGCAAATAGTGATTTATTATCTCTCAACACATGATATTCTGCTGATATAGGTGCTAAATCAACCTTCAGCAAAGAATCTGAAATACCTTCAGTCTTTAAATGCAGTAAGTATTCCAAAATACACCAAAGCCAGTTCCAAACATTCAGGTTTGTTCTATATCCAACTCACAAACCACGGTAATTTAAATTGGTATCATCTTCTGGTCAATTGTTTTATAGAGTTAATGAGCACTTGATGCACATCTAAAGGATAAGATCTTTCAAGGTCCATTAAGTCGAACAGCCCATGCTGTCAGGGGCAGAGATAGATCTGGAAGAATGATCTTGCTCTGCTACTGCAACACTAGATCCAGTAATACTGGGAACATCTTGTAAAATCTCAAATAGATTCATGTACCACTCCTGTCTGAGCCACGTCAGAGCAACTAAAGCCATTTTTTGCCCTAACCTGTATTTTTTTTTTCACTATTTTCTGTATCAATGGAAAGGGGGGAACTTTTCCCTAATTCAGTATAAATGAGTCCAATATGGACTGCACATCCTTTTCTGCCCTTCTCCAGAACTGACGACACTGTGTTGTGACAGGATATTCTCAATTGCTGAAGACCTTGTGTATCAATTCCTCTTTTACAGACCACTCATTTAACTGTATTGTGTCTCTCTGTCCACTTGTCCTTTGTTGATAATTGCAGGGCTACTGGATAAACATTGTGCTGTATGCACCAATCCCATAGCCTGATTGCTTCATTGCATAATTGTGATGAATAAGCCCCTCCCTGCTTGTTGATATAACACATGACAGTTGTATTTTCCATTACCACCTGAACTACCTTCCCTTCGATATGAGGAAGAAAAGATCTGAGAGCCAGACGAATGAACCTCAGCTCCAATATGTACAGCTGTAGTCTCCTTTCCTGGGAGTTCCAATGACCCCTGAAGCACAATGTAGTTTAGATGGGATGTATCCAAAGCGACTGTCAATGATAGGGCTGGACGACTGAATAACATTCCTCTTAAAACATTTGTCCTGAGACCACAAAGTCAAAGAACACAATGAGTTTTGTGCACACCGTCCATACCAGGGGTGTAATTTACTGACAAGCAGTACTGTAGAGACCTCTTCCTGAGACGAGAGTACAACACGTCATATGTTATTGCTGCCATTAGAGCCATAAACCCCAGAAGAAAAAAAGACTGATTTCTGGGTACACTGTCAATGAAATATGCCTATAACTGTCTGAAGCCTTAGAAATCTGTCTGGCAGAAAGGTCCTGCCTTCCAGAGAATCAAAGATTGTTCCTATGAAAGAAATCTCCTGAGTGGGGCATAACCATGATTTTGTCACATTTATTAATAGACCCAACTCTCTGAAGAGGGATGCTGTACATTGAATGTCTCTGAGAAGTTCCTTATGTGATGTTGATTCGAGTAGCCAATCCTTTAGATATGGGTAAACAAATATGCCTCATCTTTCAAATGAGCTGCTACAGCTGAAAAGAACTTTATAAACTCCCTGAGAGCCAGGGTAAGGCCAAAAGGGAGACATTCTATTGAAAAGATCTTTGTCTTTCCATGAAGCAGAAGTATTTGCTATGGCTTGGTTTTACAGAACTATGAAAATAAGCATAGTTGAGAGTTTCAAACCAGTGCAGAGTAGATCGGGAGGCTGTAATGAGAACTCATGGAGGACAGGTGAAGGCCCCAGCCACTGAAGAAGGGAAAAGATAGTACCTAGCTTTAAAAAAGGGAACAAAGAGGACCGGGGAATTACAGACCAGCGAGCCTAACTTCATTACCCAGAAAGATACTGGAACAAATTATTAAACAATCAATTTGTAAGCACATAGAAGATAACAGAGTGATAAGTAACAGCTAACATGGATTTGTCAAGAACAAATCATGCCAATCCAACCTAATTTCCTTCTTTGACAAGGGTTACTGGCCAAGCAGATGTGGGGGAAGCATTAGATGCAACATATCTGGACTTTAGTAAGGCTTCTGACAGTCCTACATGATGTTCTCATAAGCAAAGTAAGGAAACATGGTCTAGATGAAATTAATATAAGGTGGGTGCACAACTGGTTGAAAAAACACACTCAGAGTAGCTATCAATAGTTGGCTGTTAAACTGGTAGGGCATAACTTGTGGGGTCCTGTAGGGGTCTTGTCCTGAGTCCAATACTTTTCAATATTTTCATTAATGACTTGGATAATGGAGAGCACAATACAATATTTTGCTGACGTTGACTGTCTGCAGAGACAGCTCCCCGCAGCTCCCAGCGGTTTGCTGTTCCCAGACAATGGGACCTGAGGGAAGCGGTGGGCCACAGCGATGTGCTGGTCACCATTTCCCGCAGCTCCCATTGGCCAGGAATGGTGAACCGTGGCCACTGGGAGCTGTGAGGGGATGTGAATGTGGATGTTCAACGTCAGCAAAATGTCTCGCAGCCCACAATCAGTTTACCCTGATGGGCTGCATGCAGCCCATGGTCTGCAGGTTGCCCACCATTGGTCTAACGATTCCATATTCAGGAGTGAATCCTGCTGTAGAAGGCTGAAAGCTAGACGAGGCCTCTGGTTGTCTAGCTGTATCCTGGCCCTCTGGTTGTTGATATGACCTCAAATATATTACTGATATGATCAGCAATATCACTGGATCCAGCAAGTGAAGCATCAAAAACAGAGGTAGTTTTACTCAGAGTCCAAAAGGAAGTGAAGTTTCCTGAGCTAAAAGAGGTATTACTTCCATACTGTATCTCTTCAGATGTAGGAACCTTAGTGAAGACATTTGACAGAATCTCTTTTTTCCTTTCCATAGAAGGTCTTTCCCAGGGATCCAGACCATTGTCCATTCCAATGGGATGAATTTCTGCTACTACTGTATCCATATTTTGCAGTTCCGATAATGGCTGCGTCTTCAACACTATCTTTGAATCCAGCAGAAGTAATGGATCCACAAATTGAGGTCTCTGTTTAGATCTCTCTTTGGACTGCTTTCATTTTTAGTCTGAGAACCAAACTAGACAAATCCCAATGTCGAATAACCCATATGGCATCTGGCCTGCTAACAGTGGTCATCTTCTCTCTAGTCATAGTCTTCAAAACCACTACAGATGGATCAGATGGCTTTTTCTCATGGCACACCCTTTGTCTCAGAGGCCAGTGCCGATGGCACCTTGCAGGTTTTTGGCAATGAATTCTATGTCCCGAGTACCAGATGTGCTGTAGGCACATGAGAGAATTCAGGTATGAGTCTTCATAAGCACCTTAGATTTAGCAGCCGTTGAACTTGGAGCGGACATGTTTTTTGCCTTATGTTCTGAGCTCTGGGACACCTCATATCCAACAGGTTTGCTGCCAATGTTTCCTATAGAATGAGTGCCTGTAGTCTTTTGTCTGTCCTTACATGCTGCAGGAATTAACATACTGCAAACAGAGCATCTGGGTGAGGGACATTCTCTATCAAGACATGCCTGATATCTTACATGAAGTACAATGCAAGAAACACTGCCAGAAAATAAGCACCTCTTTTAAAGCCGAATCTTCTGTTCATCAGATCCATAACTAACACTAACTCAGCTAAACAATTAACTATCATTCATACATAATTATAATAATCCAATATAATAAACCACACTAATCATTATCAATCGCATTTTTAGGAGAAAAGCTCCAGATCAAAGAGATCCGAAAAGGTTTGCTTCCATCTGATGCTGTGGTTGGAAGGAACTGAGGTAGGGAGATAGTACTATTCTCCCTTTTATAGCCTTGCCCTCAGAAGTTAGGGAACCCTGAGGAGAGATATAGGAAGGGGTGTGTGAACGCACCTATGGACACTGTTTGGAAACAGTTCCAGCATATAGGCTGCAGAGGCCAGCACAATCCAGGAGTAAAAATATGCAGAAGGCGCTCAAAGAATTAAAAATAGTCTGATGAATTGTACAGAATACATTTTTGGCAGCTCACGAAGACAAACCAAACATCATTCAAAAAAGTAACAGCATTTTTTCAGCATGGTCACTCATTGGATATTCTACATAAATAATATGACTAATGAAATGGAAGATCTAAGTTTGATATGATTTAAGTATATAGATGACCAACTGTATTTAAAGGTGACTTGCTCACTCTCTCCACTGGTGTTTATTATTTGGCAAAAGGAACTTGAATTTCCTAACACTTAATGCTGAAGTTGAATGCATGAGCACCCAGTTGTTGGGAAATCCCAGCTGCTGGTGTCAAGAAGTTAATAATTAGGGGTATTGAAGTGATTCTTTGAGTAGATATTCAGATGATTTTTGGCTAAATGTTTCCCCAGTATCCATTCCAAACTGAATACTCAAGTCAGTAGCATTGTGTACTCCTAATATTTTGCTGCAGCAGCATGGTTAACTTTGTTATTTTTTTCTGCCTTTTCTTATGTTAGGAACAACACGGGTGGTGTCAGATCCTGGGCCCTGCAGCATGTGAACTCAGCTATCTCTCTTCATGATTGAGAGAGCTGAGAAGGCACTATTCTCCCCAGGCCATGCAGCTTTTCTTTTCAAGGCTGGAGGGACAGAGGTTTCACTGCCTTTTCAAAGCATACACAGCTCATTTAATGACAGAGGTGAATTCCTAGTCTGTGCTAATTCATCTTTTTGGACCTGATTCTCCACTGCTTTTCTCCCCACATGGACATTTACACTTGTGCAAAGTAAGTGTAAAACACTACCACACCAGAATGTAATGCCTCCAATATACAGGTCTGTCTCATCTTATGCTGGGGTTACGTTCCGCGGTCAGCACATGAAGCAAAAAGTGTGTATTGTCAAAATTACATTGAGTTGAATGGTGTGCGGAATAGCCCGCACTATAGAAACAGAATTTAAATTGTTATTTTTGCCAACCGCGTAAAGCTGAATTAGTGCATGTTAAATGTGCTTAAGATGCAACAGACCTGTACCTAATGTAAATTCCACAATATTCCACTAGGAATGAATCTGTGCCTTGGCATTCTGTTCCTTGGAACAGTAAACTAAGGTCCATTTGTTTTCTGTGAGGGTTTTCAACATTTAAAAGTTTAGTCTTGGCATGACAAGCTGAATTCTCCTGTATCAGAGGGGTAGCCGTGTTAGTCTGGATCTGTAAAAGCAGCAAAGAATCCTGTGGCACCTTATAGACTAACAGACGTTTTGAAGCATAAGCTTTCGTGGGTGAATACCCACTTCATCAGGTGCAGACGTATTCACCCACGAAAGCTCATGCTCCAAAACGTCTGTTAGTCTATAAGGTGCCACAGGATTCTTTGCTGAATTCTCCTGGTTTATCCTGAAATTTAGATATTGTTGAAACAATGCTTAAAATATTTAGCTATGTCATGTCCAACAAAGAATCCTCTTTAAACTTGTTCAACTCAATAAAACAATATTCATTTCCTCTTATTCTTGTTACATTCTAACTGAATTAGGAGCAAAAAAATTGTGGGGAAGATATTGTACTCACCTCATTTGACCTAAAACTCCTTCCTTGCATTCCATGCTTCCAGAAAGCTAAAACACTGTCTTGTAGGCAAACTAGAAGGAAAAGAACATGAGTTAATTTTGGTGACAACCCCAATTTATTCTTTCAAGGCAAAGAATATTTATTACCTTCCTATCATGGCAATTTTACGTTCTGTCTTTAGACATTTTATAATTACACCAATTCCCTCGTAAAAAATCCCAAAATGTTTCACCAGAATGACTTAACCCACTTCAAGCTGGTCAAAAAACAGCTTTACAAACACTGTTAGTTAATATGAGCCCTGTGTTATTTGTAAAATATTAATTTATTCTCTCAAAGAGTTTAAATCTTTAGAAAATGTGCAAGATTTCCAGGTACATAAGCATTGGAACTTTACAAAAACTTGTATTCTACCTTTTCCTCCCAGATTCAAGAGAACAGCTGAAAAGAGTCTACAATTAAAACCTTTTTATTTTTACCCTCCTCTTCCCATCCCCTCCCCTCATTTTCTTTATTGTCTTAAAAAAAGGCAGTTCTATCATAGGTACCAACGTCTTTTAAATTAAATTAAATTCTAATTACAGAAGCAGCAAAGTAGCTTTTTAAAAGAGAGTTGTATAAATCTATTGGGTAATAGTATGTTAAGGATTTAAAATTCATTTTCAAGAGACAGAATGACTTTCTTTTTTACCCTAACAGTCACTCAATGCTCACTGGCAGAGGGCCACAATCATGTAACTCATATCAGGCCTGACACACTCACTAATCCCAACACGCTGTGGTAATAACATGGATCCAAAAGGTATTTTGTAAGATATCATATGTAAACTGGTAAAACGCCAGTCATGAATATCACTGTGCAAAGTATGCACTGGTAAAGAATTGAGCGTGTGCTGGAAATATGTTCTTAAAATGGGGTTTGGAGGCAGTGTATAAATCAAACCTGTCAGACAAAGGAATGTGGATTTCCTTGTCTGACTGGCTTGATTTCAGGCATAGGACAATAAAAGTACATTTACATATAAGGTAAAAAAAGCAATCAAGCTAACAAGCAAGGGAGAAAACAGCTTAGAAAGCACTCCAGAGACAGTCTGCAAATCCAGGAAGTCTTCCTGGTTCTGGAAGCAAAGACAATGGACTCTACATAACATAAGGGGAGAAAAAAGGCATTTAGGGCCTATCTACACTTAAAATGCTATAAGGGTAGACACTACCTATGCCAACACCAGCAAAGATAATCCACCTCCCGGAGACCCTTGACCGATGTACTTAAACCAATCTAATTTTCTAGTGTAGAACAGGCCTTATTTATCAATCATTTAAGGGACAAAACAGGCCAGAGCTCCTGGAATCTGTGAAAGGTGGATCCTTGAACAAAGTGGGGGGTTGAAGAATCTGGGAACTGACTATAAGCAAAAGAAATTGACTGAGACCAAGACTGTAATCTGTTAAGATTCAGATACAAGGAAGTGTGTTTTATTTTGTTAGTAACCACACCTATCTTTTTTTCTCTTGCTTGGTATCACTTAAATCTTTGTTCTTTATTAATATATGTATTCTTGTTTTATCACAAAACCAGCTCAGTGCTGTATATTAAACTGAAGTGAGAGTCTTCAGCTAACTTCACAGGTGGGATGGGTCTCCAAGCTGGGCGCCAGTCTGAGCCTGAGCATCTCCAGTACCTTTTTAGCTCTGCAGCCTGAACCCCATGCGCCCGAGTCAATGGACCCAGGCTCTGGGACTCTGTGCCATGAGTTTTCTCTTCCAATGTAGACATACCCAGGGAGCCTTGAGGAGTCTGCCTGTGAGTTAGAAAGACAGGCGTGGCAGGAAGCTGACATCCAGTCTAATCTCTAGCAAAGCTCACTCTTGGTGAAGCAGACAGGTAACACGGTGGCTTGTAGTTCTGAGCATCATGAACAGAATGCCACAATAATGTGAAGTGCATTTTCAGTTCCCAAAGGTGGGAATGAAGTGTGTAAAATAAGTGCATCCATTGTGAGAGAAGAATTCCAAAATTGTCAATCTATTGTGGAACAAATTCTACGTGACTCTCCTTGATTAAATTCTGCTGGAATCTGATAGAACTAAGTATAAGAGAAACTGATGGTAGCATTATTGCCAGGCAACATATCATCCACGTGTCACCAAAATGATTTGTGCCAGTCACAGCACAACATGCGGCCTCAATAAAAATCCCCAGAGATCTTCCAAGGGTTACACATTTCATCTGTGTGTTACCACAGTAGGCTTTTTGTAGAAATGGAAAAAAAAATGGTACAGTGCTTTCATGAACCCTATTTGGGAACAGAAAGGGGGGAGGATGATGCAGAGAAGTGAGGAAGTCGCACTACTCCACTATGCCATAACTATACTAATAATATCTAGGTCTCATATAGCGGCTTTCATTCATAGATCTCATTGCACTTTATATAGGAGAGTATCATTATCCCCATTAAAGATGGGTTAACTGAGGCACACAGTGGTGAAGCGACTTGCCCAAGGTGACCAAGAACCTGATCTCCTGAGTCCTGGTCCAATACAGTAGCCACTAGGCCACACTGCCTTCAATTAAGGAGTTAAATTTATTTTCATGAGACAGTGATGTGCCATATACATTTAACAAAGGATTTACAAATTTAGTAAGAAAATAGAGGCTAGTTAGCAATGAATTTTAGTTCACACTTCCTGCGTTTGCAGCACTGAGACTGAAGTAAACAAATGAACTGCATGCATAAATGAAAAGAACAAATCAGCAACAGGAATAATTCACAATGATTCTGAGTGGCCTGAGTACAGACTTTTCTGTAGAGACAGGGTCATAACATCACCAGACCATTTAGACTAATCAGAGGGCATTCTGAGGTTACTCTTCCATTCTGGTCTCTCTTTTGGAAGCCTATCTGTCCATTGAATGCTCAGCCCAATTCGTCATCACACAATAAAACATAGGAATTGGAACATTTCATGTCAGCAAAAGTCTTGAAAATTACTATCTTTAGCACTATGAGCTTTCGTGAGCTACAGCTCACTTCCTCGGATGCACAGAATGGAACACACAGACAGGAGATATTTATACATACAGAGAACATGAAAAGGTGGAAGTGTGGGTCACCTTAATTATCACTTCAAAAGTTTTTTTTCTTCTGCTGATGATCCCTCATCTCAACTGATTAGACTCTTCCTGTTGGTATGCATACTTCCACCTTTTCTTGTTCTCTGTATGTATAAATATCTCCTGTCTGTGTGTTCCATTCTATGCATCTGAAGAAGTGAGCTGTAGCTCATGAAAGCTTATGCTGAAATAAATTTGTTAGTCTCTAAGGTGCCACAAGTACTCTTGTTCTCTTTGCGGATACAGACTAACACGGCTGCTACTCTGAAACCTATCTTTAGCATTGAGTGCCAAATTAAACAAGCTACACCAAGTTGAGTCCAAAAACCCACACTCACCTATTGATTCAATCTGGAAATCAAACGTGAGCTCTGATGAGAGTTTTCGGCTAGATTTTAATCTGCCTTGTAGATTTACTATTTTTATACAGCCTAGAGAATAAATAAGAGGTGTCACTTAGCCATTGCTCTCAAACAAGTGACCTAATTTGAATCTGTATATTTGGTTCATAACTAAAACTTACAATCCAGACACACTAAAATGGTATCTCTTTCCAGCTGTGTTAAATGTACAACGCTCGCCTGCGTAGTGTCTATAACAAAAATAATTACAGTTAATTTATATACAACACAAATTACCATCACATTTGAATGTGGAGATTCTGAAGTTCAAAAGGACTTAAGGTACTTTTGTATTTTCAACTACAGAAAGATTTTCTTACCAGTGAAATTTCTCTTCTCTTAAAAAGGCACGTCCACTTACCCAACTTGTTGGCTGTGATAGAGGCAAATGAAGCTGTAATATTAAAGTATTAAACATAAGTTTGCTTTATAATATTAAGTTGCTGTCCACCATCACCTCTTTGTCTTTCACTATTTTTGCTTTCCATAAAATATATGTGTTTCAGATTATTTCCTCCAGATGTGTTGGTTTGCATTTTTCCAACTGGAATCCTGTTCTAATTCTTCTGCCTTTGTTTCTAAATCTTGATTGGACTTTTGGACTTGTTCTCTGTCCTTGCTACAGTTTGCATCTTCTCCTTCATCTTCAGATTGCATATGCTATTTACAAATTGTTAATGAAGATGGTTTGAACAAAGGAGAGAGAACGAGTAACCTTTCTTCCACATTAGAGCTGCAGTGGTCTCCATCACAGCAAATGGGGGAGATCTGAACCACAAGCTCAGATCAGTGGACATGCCAACTCAAAAGAAAATATAATTTCTTTTATCAAGATATGATACAAAGCAACTCTTGCTAATCTGGTATCTATACCACAGCATTCTAAGAACTTTTCATACAACCAAGTGAGAAACTAATTCAGTTTCTATTAAAGATGAGACATTAAAACATGTTACATAAAATACTAAAAGCAGCTATGAATCACTCTTAATTAAGAACATTTTAGCCCCATTTAAAAAAAAAAAGTCAAATCCTTGGTCCCGCATAAGATGATAAAAATGAAAGAACTCCACCTATGAGGCAGCAGAAATGTGCTCACTGAGGCAAGTCTCCTGACTTTGTTACTTTTGAGTTCAAATTTGAGATTTAGATTTTTATCACAACCTTTACTGCAATTTGGATCGGCATCTGAACCAAAGTGGTGAAAAAACTGGTCTTAGAATATTTCTGCCATTTCTATCCCCTCAGCCTGGCTCCCTGACTCACTACTGGATTCTGGGATTGGGGCCCATTATTTTCACTATTATTAATAATTAGTAATACTTAGCTTCTATATGGTTGAGAAGCACAATACAGTTTTATTGTAAATACTTCCCTCTTTTACTTTTACATAGACAAATTGTACTCTGATCCCAATGGATACTCTCCTATTTTTGTATTCAACACTCCACCTGCAAGAGTCTCGTCAAAACAACTGTCCCTTCAGCTGGGTGAGCTATGACTTCCCCTCCAGTGAACTGCAGTCACCCTTAAACAGCTGGAGGAGTCACTACAGCGAGTCAAGACATTACCCGGCTTCCCACAAAGCTGAACAGACTGGCCTCTGTGAGGCCTGGAGTACATCCCTGCACATGAGTTAAAGCATTAATGATTCAGCCTAGACCAAGGGCTTGTCTACACTTACACGCTGCGGTGATTGATGCGTTGACGGTCAATTTAGTGGGTCTAGTGAAGACCCACTAAATCAACCGCCAAACACTCTCCCGTCGACTCCTGATCAAAAAGAGTAAGGGGAGTCGACGGGAGAGCGTCTCCTGTCAACGTTGCATAGTGTGGACTCCACAGAAAGTAGATCAAAGCTATGTTGATTTGAGTTACACTATTCATGTAACTGAAATTGCATAGCTTAGATAGACTTTTCCCTTTAGTGTAGAAAAGGCCAAAAAAGATTTTAAAACAGTAATAATATCTGTGTAAAATCAAATTAAATGGTGGAAAGAAATGTGCAGTACAAAGTATGAGAGTATTTTCATGGGCAATTTTTCTAGTTATGGTATAGCGAGAAAAAGTACCAGTTCAACAATATTAAAATCTATTCTTTCATATTTCAAAAGATTAAAACAAATCTAAAGCACTCTCACATCTGATGAAAAATGGGGAAAATACATAACAGTCCATCAGAGCCTTTCATGGCAACAAGCCTGGGATGACACCATAACCAGAACCTACTGTGGTACTGTCTTTGGTGTCAGTGTAGGAGGCGGCTGGGAACTTCATTTTCTCTTTGCTGCCTTTGCCCCCTTGATTATGAGAGAAGACTCCTCACTCTGTCTTCCTCTCTAATTTTTTGGACAAAGAACTCCATTCTCAGCCTTCTATCCATGTACGGAACATGGTACGCTGAGAGGCTGCTGTGTTCTTGGTGCTGGTCAGGCACTGGCTGCTCTTACTTGAGAGTGTGGAGAGCAGAACTGAGAGCTACTGAAAATGTAATACATACCATTCTCCCTGTGACTTAGCTGCCAGAACCAGAGGGATGGGGGAAAATAAATTAAGAGCTACCTCTTCACCCCCACCCCCACGGTGTGTGTTCTTTGCCATTTCATAGGAATTGAGTTGGCTCTGCCTAAGACCACACACAGTGAAGCAATATGTCACGTGGGAGTCTCACTCACATGCCATCAGGCATAATTGTCTCTGGAGAAAAATGCACTTTCAGAGCCAATAATTTGGCCTGTCAGTCACAAGAAGGTGTATGCATTTTCTGACTCATGATCATCACACAAATGGAGCAGAGACAATTATTTTGTAGCATATCACTTTAAAACATGTCCAAACAAATGCCAAATATATAAAAAAATAATCATTTGGCGCAAGCTATTTAACCGCCACATACTGTATACTTTTCTCTCTTCTCAAAGAGAGTTTTTGACTATGTTCTCAATGTCCTGTCAGCAGAGGACAGTGGAGACTGATTTAACCGCGTGGTTTAAAGCACTGCCAATATAATAAGGAAAGAAGACCTGACAACAATACAGATGCACCAGAAGGACATACAAACGACTAAAAAAGAATTCTAACAAAGATAGGTGCAGTAATTCAGAGAAGTGTTAAACTGTCCAAGTTAAAAAACAAAGGATATTAAGAAGGGAATAAAGATTTCACATTTACAGAGACATATCATTGATGCAGACAATACTGAAATAAGACTGAATACAAAGGGTACATTTTTAAAGAGTTGCTTTTCAGTGTTCTACTTTCATCGACTATATTAGGAGCTACATAACTCCATGTACCAATCTGAAAATGGTCCTGAAAGTTCACACATGCAAGTATTACAGTATTAACTGGGCATACATTGCAGCAGTACCACTGATAACAGTAATTCGTGTAGTTGCACTTCTATGTACATCAGAAGTTATTCAGATATTCATTTAAGAAGCAAGAAAGTCAACAGAAATCTTTCTAGTGAAAATAGCATTTTTAGTGAGCTCCACAGGATCGTATCAGTGAGGTTTGTGCAAAAGTATGAGGGATGGCAACTTACAAGCTCACCACAGATCAATGGGAGTGCACCATATTACCTTCTGCCCTGGCCACAGTGATGACTAAAGCCCTGAGACAGTTACTTACTGCTTCTGCATTGTGGGGTTGGGACCGGGACTGGGACCAGGCTCATGATGGCAACTGGTTTTCAAGAGGGTGGAGAGCAATCCAGAAAGGCTGTCTCTCTACCACCCAATTTTCATCTTAAGAGTTTCTGCTGCTGCCTCTGTGCACTAGCTCCTCATCCAAATGGCACTCATGCCAGCCATACGATCAAAAATAAGTGGTGGCTTCTGGATGCAAAGTACAGGGCACATATCCCTTCCCTCCTCCCAATATTTATGGGAAGAGGAAGGGGCAAGTACTTCCTTCTCAGCAACAGCAAGGTAATTGCCATGTTGAAACATGCTCCCTGCATTTGGCCCACAACATCTCATACCACTGCCTGAGAAAGCAGTCAGCCTGAAATTCTATTAAAATCCATTAAACACACTGTCAAGAGAACAATGAAGTTGCAAAGTGACGTGCATAATTCAAGAAGGGCCTAATTTACAGAAACACAAGCCGCTTTTATTCTGTCCCCTGTGTTCCACTCAAACATTCCAAAAAAAATTCACTCAGTCAAAAATTTGAACCTGGAAGGTGAAAGTCAGAGAAAGTTATGGACAACTGGGAGTCCACTTTAGGTGGAAAACCCAGTGTAACTAATTATGGGACACTGTGTCATTTCCATAATGGAAACTATGGAACCTAGCTGTTACCAGTGCTCAAATTATAATAAAGTAAGATAGCAAATAATGTTGGGAATCCAATCATAATGCACAAACCTGTTTCTGTAAACCATGAAGAGGTAGAATTTGGGTTGACAGTCTCAAACTTTACCACCTGGTTGAAGTCTCTCCCTTTACTGACACCAACACAAACTAAGGGGAATTCTTGTTCAGGTACTACCAGCATTTCAAACAATCTCAGTGGACAAGGTACAGGGAAATCTATGTGCTAGATTAAGAAACAAAAAAACAGTTAGATAAAGGCAAACAAGTTAAAAAGCAAATAATTTAGTACACATGATTAGTCATTTAAACAGCATGGTAAGTTGGATAATGTAGTTTTGCCATTCATAGTTAGCACACTTATGTAACATCAAGCTTTTTCCTGCAATCATAGTAATCGGCAGATGCGTGAAAATCTGATTTATGAAGATTTAGGTTCTTCATGCGGATTTTGTTATTAATATCCAGAATCTGAACTTTCACTATCATTTTTCTTATGGCTGCTTGCAGGAGAGAGCCCAGATCCTCTGAGTGACATCACCAGTTGGGAGGTTTAAAACTTTTGTTTCCCCAGCTGACCAGACTGTGGGTGCTGCCTGTCCAAGAAACATGAAGCACTGTGGCCTCAGTCTGGCAGATGTCAGCTGGGAAAAGCAACTATTTGATTTTGGAGCACCCAAAGAGTCACACAGTCCAAAACAAATGAGTCATCTTCTCCCTTTAGGTTTGGCATCAAGTGAGAACTATCAATGTTCTCTCCTCAATTTTCCCAAGGCTCTGCCCATTGATTAGCCAGAACATTCTAACTGTATAACTATAAGACAACACTTACAGATAGAAAAAAAATCAACCTTTAGACTGGGTATGTGCAGGGGAAAAGGCTCTAAATAATGTTTAGTTGGCATCTAGCAAATGTTTGGGACATTTTAAACTGGTACTTTTCAAATGATGTAAAATGAATTTTACTTTCAAAATGAGTTAAGCAGAAATGAACAGAAAATCTTATAGGGACATAAGAAATTATTTACATTTTGGTTACTCAACTAATTTTTTGCAAGATAAACGCATCTGAAAATCAACATTTTGTATTAAGAAGTTGAGCCCTAAAGGGAAGGTAGAACATCTGCTTGTGGACATCTTATTGTAATGTTTACCTTAATTAACATAAACTTCTGCATCAGTTCAACCCATTCTAACAAGACAATGCTAGACTGTAGTGCTCCGCAAAGGTATTTGTGGCCTGTGTAAGGATTCCTCACTGCCAAGAAAGAAAAGGTAAAGTTAGTTGCTTAGCACAAACATTTCACATCTAGTTTAACAGAGCCTTTGCAATTCTGAAAATGCCAGATGTGAAAAGGGACTCTGAAAAGTCAGTTTTTAAACTACATACAACCCTTAGATTTTGGGCTCCTAGAAACTGTCTTAAGAGTTTGGAAAATGCAGCATATAGTAGGTGCTATCACAAACATCATAATAAAACCACATTTTATATACCCAGCTTGTTTTAATACAACTGACTGAAGGTTTTTGACTGATAAACAAGACTTAATACTTTAGGGCTGCCTACAGGATAGTTATAGCACAGACAATGACAGTCAAAGCTTCCCATTTCAGAATGTTGGTGTGCCTCAACTATTTTTTTAATTATCATGAGGAAACCTCCTCTAGTGTTAAGACTTTGAAGAAATGTGCCAATTATAATGGTTGTTCTTATGACAGTGACACTTATCCAACATGAACTGCACAGAAGCCAATCATTTAACACTTTACCAGTCATTACGAACTGAGAGTCACTCAGTAGCCTTTCGGCCATTAGTGTTCTAAACCAGGTTCCAGCAAGTGATTGGAAATGAAAGGCTCCCTATATCCACTGTCAATTCTTTAACTATCCAGTTTCCCAGGAAGCTGAATTTTAATTTCAAAGTTGGCCTAAAAATGTAACACTCAGTATATTTTGCACTAGTACCTAAAATTCAATTAACACATTACTTAATCTTACACCTTGACTGAAATTAAATAGGAAGGATATCAGTCATCACAGTTTTCATTAAAAACTGCTTTTCTTATAGCTTTTATCACTACTCAATTAAAAAAAAATCTTTATTTAAAAAGAGAACAAGAAGGTGGACTGCTAGGCACTGAAAAGTCAGGAAATGCTGTAAGTTGTGTGCAATGCCTGAACTCTGTAAATTCATTACATTACAGACTAATTACATGATCACATTATTAAATCATCAGCCATATGATTAGAGCTGTACAAGACATAAAATGATAAAGTCTCTGTCCCAAGGAGCTTACAATCTAAGGGTCTAAGCTAACTGATGTGATCTTGGGCTAGATTTACAAAGGCATTTAGAGGGCCAAAGACACAGAAAGGTGCCCACTCTGGTTTACAGAACTGCCTGTCTCTCACTGACATTCAATGTGGTTAAGTGGATGAAATCCACTAGGACCACCCTCCTCTCTTGAAATTCCACTAGATGCTTATTTGCATTTTTAGGCACCTAAAAATACCATTTTAAATCTGGTCCCTTGTGCAATATCTCAGTTAACTCCATCAGTAAAGCAAGGACAATGATACTTGCCTGTTAAAGTAAGGTTTAACTCAGTAATGCAAATTGTGAAGTGTACATAATTACTAACACCAGTATGTGGAAAAGATGAGACTAGAATACAGTCTCTTTTTGACTGTCACTTCAGTGCTGCTTCCGCTGGGCCAAAGGGTACAACACCCGTGTCCCATCACAGGTTCTGTTCCTACCACATGGGAGGTTCTCTAGGGTCTAGTCATTTTTAGATGTTTATTTATCCATTTGGTGGTGATAAAGCCCTTCGAGCGCTGCAGAAAGCAGCACAGCTATCTGCTGTGTCGTGCATGCACCCTTCTGACAAATTAGACAGGGTTACCATGACCACCACCTGATTACAGTGTAGCATGCCAACACTTTCTCTGTTCAGCACTGGAAGAGAAATCTTGTAAAATCTATCTGGCTGAAAGTTACATTGATATTCATGAAGAGCCTATAGAGTTTCATATCTACTCAGATTTTTTCTTCCTATTATTCTTCTGCCAGCAGGTCAGAAACTACACCTTTCAGTGGTTCAGTATATTGTTTTTTAACGTTATATTGAGGCCTCAATCAGGTCAAGGCCCCTTCATGCTAAGCACTGTACAAACACATAGTAAATAACGGTCCCAACCCTCAAGAGTTTACAATCTAAACGGGCAAGACATAACGGGTAGATGAGAGAAACAAGTGATTACTTAGGGCAGAGAAACTGAAAATGTGTCACCGCGTACTATGCAACAGGGACCTAGGTGCTGCAGTTAGTGATTCAGGACCACCCCACTCCACCTCTACAGCTTGTGTGGAGAGCTCATTCAGCAAATCATTTTCCTGCCTTTTATGAACATTTATTGAACAGTAACTTTTCACGGTTTGTATCTCCCTTATACTGCGGTGCTGATTCAGTGGTTGGTGCACTGGACCCTTACCGTACTTTTGTCTGGTACTATCTTTACAGAACCAATGCTGCCCTCGTAGATTTTTCTAGCACCCCAAGAGAATTTAAAACAACCCCCTCCCAGTATCGGTCAATAATAACATGAACTGCGGTGGACTCACAATGGCCAGTATTAGAAGTCATGATCCATGACCTGATGCTTCCTGTACATCGCTCCCCCGGAGAGACTGAGGTTTCTCAAGAAACCGGACATGCATTCTGCTGTTCTGAATTTGTTGTGAAATGTGAATAACTGTGAGGGGGAAAAGAGGAAGTTTTCACTTCCTATAAATGTGAGGGCTAATCTGGTTGAGTTTACTACCTGTAGATGTCTACAGCTTCTTTCTGATGACAGGAGAAACGTGACAGCCTGATAAACATTCTTCTCGCCTTTGTTCCTCCTCAGGTAGTGACTCATTACAAATATCTCAACTCTGTAGCCATTTATTCCTCTTATTGACATTTCCACTGTACATCTTTACTTACCAACGCAACACTTCTGACAGCATTTGGTTTCTGGAATTTTTGAAGACACTGCAAACTTCCTAAAGGATATAAATCAATAAATTATTAATTCAATAAAACAGACTGAATCAATCTGCTTCTTAGAAGGATGTTTAATAAGGGAATGATATTCACCGAAAAAAAACTAAAATAAGAGAACTATTGTACTTCACTGTACATTTATCTTCCTCAAACCAGTATGTTTGGCACCTAGACATACATTACGGTGGGTCTTCCCCATTAAGGTTCAGATATAGATCAATCAGATTTACAGCAAGTAGACCTATTAATAACTGCCTCCCAGAATATCTTACTCAAATAGTTGTAAAGGCACAGCAAGAATTGGTTTTCCTAAACAGGAACTCTCTCAGCAGTACTTTGTATGGTTACGAGGGGAGAAGACTGCTTTTGTCAATGTCAGAGAAAATTACACTAATAGAGACATAAGATGATGAGAGCCTGGACATATGGATATTAGGAAACATTTCAGAGATATTATTTAGAAAGAATTAGCAAGATTTAGGCACAGCCAGGATGTGAGGATCTGGAGAAAGAGCAGAACTAAAGATAATGCCCAGGTTATGAGCCTGAGAGATAGGCAGGTTGTCCACTGTGCTTGAGAAAGAAGGGGTGAGGGAGGATGTAAAGGGAAAATTCAGGCCATGTTGAATGTACGCTGATGGCTGGGCATCCTCACTGAGATATCAAAGACAAGCTGAGATTTTAGTTTGGACAGGAGACAGGTCCACAGTAGAAAGATAAATCTGTGAATCATTCACATAGAAATGGTAGTTCAATTTGTGTTTGCGAGAAGACTACCCACAGACAAGCTGTGGAAGGAGAAGAGAAGGGGACCAAAGAGCATAGGTGCCGACTTCCCCTCTTTCTGTAGGTGCTCGACCCCTCTCTCTGTCCCCGGTCCCGCCCCCACTCCACTCCTTCGATGAGGCCCTGCCCCTGACCTGCCTCTTCCCACCCCTTCCCCATCCCCATTCCAAGCCCTTCCCCAACGTCCCCACCCAACTCTGCCCCCTCCCTGTCCCTATTTCAACTCCTTCCCCAAATCCCCACACTGGCCCCGCCTCCTCTCCTGAGTGTATTACATTCCCACTTCTCCCGCCCCCTTCCCGGAGCACGCAAACAGCTGTTTGGAAGCAGCAGGGCGGGAAGCGCTGGGAGGTAGGCAGAGGAGCGGGGACCCCGTGCGCTCAGGGGGAGAGGAGGAGGAGGTGGGTGCGGAGGGAGGGGAGCTTGGCTGCCAGTGGGTGCAGAGCTTATGCCAAAGAGGGAGCCCTGAGGAACCTCCACAGAAGGTTGGGGGAAGGGAAATGAGGAGGATCTTCAGAATGATTCATTGAAGGAGCAATTTGAGAGATGGGAGGACAAGCAAGAAAGGACTGAGTTAAGGAAGTCAACAGAGGATAAGATAATAAGTATGTGATTGAGAGTTCCAAAGGTGACTGACAGGCTGAGAAGAAGAATGGAGTACCTGTTCCAAGTTGTTCCAGGAAGAGCTTTATTAGAGACATTGTCAAGGACTACTTCAGTGGAGTTCACAAGGCAGAAATGGACAGGAAATCATGACTTCCATAGACTGCAGAGGGGAGGGATAGCTCAGTGGTTTGAGCATTGGCCTGCTAAACCCAGGATTATGAGTTCAATCCTTGAAGGGGCCACCTAGGCATCTGGGGCAAAAATCAGTACTTGGTCCTGCTAGTGAAGCCAGGGGGCTGGACTCGATGATCTTTCAATGTCCGTTCCAGGAGATTGGAGATATACCTATTTATTCTATTTTATTTTTATTGTAGGGCTCTGCTACCAAATGCTGTGTCAACTAAGTCCCAAATCAAGCATAAAACGTTTTGCAAATTTATGTACTGCTTTGAATTTTTCTTTGCTTTCCATTTTTTCTGCTGGTGCATGAACTTTTCTCTGAAGAGAATTCTGCTTTAATTTTACATCAAGTTTTATATTGCACTCATCATGGTATTCAAGAACCTCTTGAAGAACATGCTTTGAGGTCTAGTGGAAAGAATTTATCTTGCTATTTACGTACTTTAGATATGCATCTAGTAATCCTCCTGGCTAGTGTGTCCTTCTGATGCCTGTCACGCAAAGGGAAGAAAGCAGCAAAGAGAAACGTGGAATATGTAAATGATTCTGCCTGGCGATGTATGTTTTGCTTGCCCTTCTTTGCAAATTCAGGTTGTTTAACATTTCTTTGGGATGTGATGGGACTTGGCAGGAAGTCTCCTGGCCCTCTGGAGAGTGTATAAGATGTCATCTCAGGCTTGATGTATTTTGGAATTTTAAGAGCAACCCTGACCTTGTGAAATTTACAGTATTTGTCCTCTGCTGGTTGTGCCCCCAACTCACACAGTCTGCTGGCCAAAGTTACAGTATGGGGCTAGGAACAGAAACTGCATAGGGATATGCAGTGTAACAGTTGGAAAGGTGGCTGTGCTAGATCTTGTAAGACCATATTTTGATTCCAAGGTGATCACAGTGGCTGGTGGGTGTAACACAGCAAAGCATGCAGATGACTGCACAGAGGCCTTTCCTGCGTCATATAATGAACAAAGCTATGGCTGTTGGTTGTACCTCAAGGTAGCTAAGAATCAGGCCTACTGATAAGGTTGTTCTTTAGGAAGTTATGTATTGTGAAATGTTCTGGTGATTCATTCTGCCTTCTATGCACTGAATGTTGACTCCACACTGAATCCTCAGGTTTCTTACTGTTACCGTTTCTGTCTGTCGCTAACAACATTAATTACATGTCCAGAACACTTCTCTTTTCAAGTATTTTCTTTGGAGCAGCAAGAGTACTATGGCTCATGGAGGACAAAACAGTCCTATAGCCCCTGCTATAGCAGATCTGGTGCAATCAGCAAGTTATCTGTTACTGAGTCTGACGTTCAGACTATTTTTAAGAACCTGTCTTCTATGGCCTGGGTAGCAACAAATATAGTATTATTTCTGCTCTCTCATATTTTGTATGATCCTTGGTAATAAATATTTTCGGTGGGATTGCATACAGAATTTGCTGTGGACACACCTTAGATAATACAACCATAGCCTCCAGAGCCCCATTTCCCTACCCTCATTCTCTGGGATGAGAGGAACAGTTTATTTTAGGCTTCAATCTCTCCTCTGGTTCTTAGATAAATATGTCTGAGCCTAATCCTGGGATTTGGTTTACAACAGACACAACCAGAACTTCCCTCAAGGAACAAGCTGTCTGACTTGTTCTCAGTAACTCAAGAATAATTCAAGTGAAGTAAAATGGAATAATGAAGTAAAAATCTTAAGTGAATCCACATGTTCCATAGAATCGCTCTGGATAGAAATTTCATGCTCTAATAAAAATATCACATTAGGGATCTATTATCGACCACCTGACCAGGATAGTGATAGTGATGATGAAATGCTAAGGGAAATCAGAGAGGCTATCAAAATGAAGAACCCAATAATAGTGGGGGATTTCAATTATCCCCATATTGACTGGGAACATTTCACTTCGGACGAAATGCAGAGATAAAATTTCTCGATACTTTAAATGACTGCTTCATGGAGCAGCTGGTACGGGAACCACAAGGGAGAGGCAACTCTAGATTTAATCCTGAGTGGAGCGCAGGAGCTGGTCCAAGAGGTAACTATAGCAGGACCGCTTGGAAATAGTGACCATAATACAATAGCATTCAACATCCCTGTGGTGGGGAAGAACACCTCAACAGCCCAACACTGTGGCATTTAATTTCAAAAGAGGGAACTATACAAAAATGAGGGGGTTAGTTAAACAAAAGTTAAAAGGTACAGTGACTAAAGTGAAATCCCTGCAAGTTGCATGGGCCCTTTTTAAAGACACCATAATAGAGGCCCAACTCAATGTATACCCCAAATAAGAAACACAGTAAAAGAACTAAAAAAAGAGCCACCATGGCTTAACAACCATGTAAAAGAAGCAGTGAGAGATAAAAAGACTTCCTTTAAAAAGTGGAAGTCAAATCCTAGTGAGGCAAATAGAAAGGAGCACAAACACTGCCAGCTTAAGTGCAAGAGTGTAATAAGAAAAGCCAAAGAGGAGTTTGAAGAACGGCTAGCCAAAAACTCCAAAGGTAATAACAAAATGTTTTTTAAGTACATCAGAAGCAGGAAGCCTGCTAAACAACCAGTGGGGCCCCTTGACGATCGAAATACAAAAGGAGCGCTTAAAGACGATAAAGTCATTGCGGAGAAACTAAATGGATTCTTTGCTTCAGTCTTCACGGCTGAGGATGTTAGGGAGATTCCCAAACCTGAGCCGCTTTTGTAGGTGACAAATCTGAGGAACTGTCACAGATTGAAGTGTCACTAGAGGAGGTTTTGGAATTAATTGATAAACTCAACATTAACAAGTCACCGGACCAGATGGCATTCACCCAGAGTTCTGAAAGAACTCAAATGTGAAGTTGCGGAACTATTAACTAAGGTTTGTAACCTGTCCTTTAAATCGGCTTCGGTACCCAATGACTGGAAGTTAGCTAATGTAACGCCAATATTTAAAAAGGGCTCTAGAGGTGATCCCAGGCAATTACAGACCGGTAAGTCTAACGTCGGTACCGGGCAAATTAGTCGAAACAATAGTTAAGAATAAAATTGTCAGACACATAGAAAAACAAACTGTTGAGCAATAGTCAACATGGTTTCTGTAAAGGGAAATCGTGTCTTACTAATCTATTAGAGTTCTTTGAAGGGGTCAACAAACATGTGGACAAGGGGGATCCAGTGGACATAGTGTACTTAGATTTCCAGAAAGCCTTTGACAAGGTCCCTCACCAAAGCTCTTACGTAAATTAAGCTGTCATGGGATAAAAGGGAAGGTCCTTTCATGGATTGAGAACTGGTTAAAAGACAGGGAACAAAGGGTAGGAATTAATGGTAAATTCTCAGAATGGAGAGGGTAACTAGTGGTGTTCCCCAAGGGTCAGTCCTAGGACCAATCCTATTCAATTTATTCATAAATGATCTGGAGAAAGGGGTAAACAGTGAGGTGGCAAAGTTTGCAGATGATACTAAACTACTCAAGATAGTTAAGACCAAAGCAGATTGTGAAGAACTTCAAAAAGATCTCACAAAACTAAGTGATTGGGCAACACAAAATGGCAAATGAAATTTAATGTGGATAAATGTAAAGTAATGCACATTGGAAAAAAATAACCCCAACTATACATACAATATGATGGGGCTAATTTAGCTACAATGAGTCAGGAAAAAGATCTTGGAGTCATCGTGGATAGTTCTCTGAAGATGTCCACGCAGTGTGCAGCAGGGCGGTCAAAAAAGCAAACAGGATGTTAGGAATCATTAAAAAGGGGATAGAGAATAAGACTGAGAATATATTATTGCCCTTATATAAATCCATGGTACGCCCACATCTCGAATACTGTGTACAGATGTGGTCTCCTCAAAAAAAGAGATATTCTAGCACTAGAAAAGGTTCAGAAAAGGCAACTAAAATGATTAGGGGTTTGGAGAGGGTCCCCATATGAGGAAAGATTAAAGAGGCTAGGACCTCTTCAGCTTGGAAAAGAGGAGACTAAGGGGGATATGATAGAGGTATATAAAATCATGAGTGATGTGGAGAAAGTGGATAAGGAAAAGTTATTTACTTATTCCCATAATACAAGAACTAGGGGTCACCAAATGAAATTAATAGGTAGCAGGTTTAAAACAAATAAAAGGAAGTTCTTCTTCACACAGCGCACAGTCAACTTGTGGAACTCCTTACCTGAGGAGGTTGTGAAGGCTGTCAGAGGATGGAGATGGATGGCAGGAGAGAGATCACTTGATCATTGCCTGTTAGGTTCACTCCCTCTGGGGCACCTGGCATTGGCCACTGTCGGTAGACAGATACTGGGCTAGATCGACCTTTGGTCTGACCTGGTACGGCCATTCTTATGTTCTTAGATCAGTATAAACCTGGTGTGAGATCAGATTCAAACCCAATCTATCCTGAGAAGAACGTGAAATGTATACAATTGGAGTTTTCCTTTCAGAGTGTATATTCTCATCTTAATTCATGTGACTTTAAGTGCCCGAACTCTAATTAACGCTAGCAGAAGTTATTCATGGAGATGAGACTATACATTCCAAAAACTCCAAATTATTAGGGGTCCCCATTCAGGAGAGGGTCCTGGACTCTCAGAAACAAGATCCTCTACAGAATATTGCTAATACATTTGATTAATATATATTTACCTGGGGAGCATTCTGTCAGGAATCTTGTGTGTTGGAATAGATACAGGCAACTTTTGCATTTGCCTTGCATAATCAAAGAGCCCTGGTAAATTATGGGAATAAAGCTGAGAAGCTTTACCTGGAAATTAAAAAACAGAATAAAGCTTAATGCACAAAAAACTTACGATTCACAGGCATTTACATTAAAAATAGCAGAAAGACTTACCAGATATTGATAATAAGCAATTGTTCATTACATACAACCACGTACATCTTCGGGGAAATAGCTGATAAAGAAAAAAAATAAGATTTACTGAACACAACATTTTTGTAGTACAAAAAATCAATTTATAAGTTAGTATCTGGATAGGCAACACAACATAATTAATGTTGCTATGATTTCTGTAGTAGAAATTGGCCTTAGATAAGTTAAACATAGTATTTTCACAGATTTTAGAGTTAATGCACAGGATAAAGTCATAATACACACAAACTTTATATTTTACACACACGCAAATGTATAGTATATGCATACTTTCCCCTGACCCAGGTTTTATCCTAGAAGAGTTGACAGATTCTTCTCAGGGTTTTTAAATAAGGCTCTCTATTGGTTCCTGTAAAGTTATATATTTCTGATCTCTGTTTTGTCCATTGGCGTTAATGGTAAAGCATAATCAGAGAGGTTCGCTTTTCTTTATCTTTGCCTCACATTTCTAGTCAGTAAGGCATATGAAAGATCAGCTTTACTTTAATTCAGTTCACAAGTAGTTTTATTAATTTTCTATAATTCTGTAAGTATATTCTCCATTGTGACTCTGTGCTTGGCTTTAAGTGTTAGACCAACACTGGGTTGTAGGTGGTATAGAAACCAAATGAAACAATTTACACCCGGAAAAATATCAGCCTGAAAGGTGAAAGTCTGACAAGGTTATATGTAACTGAAAGTGAATCTTTAGAACTGAAACAGGTAACCTTAAGTGCAGCTGCAGCATGTATAGCTGCATTAAAGCAAAGGGGATATTATGTTACGCAGCACTAGCCTTAATTGCTGAAAAATGACAAGGACTTCACTTTCAAAATTCAAAACAAACATACCTGTTCCATTGATGTTTCATGAAGTTCATTGAGATTCAGGGTGTAAATACCTTCCTCTGCACCAAATATCAAGTATTGATCTGTAAAGGGAGAGAGAAAATTAATTAACTAACTAACAAATCTGGAGTTAAGGAAAGTGAAAATTATATGAACATGGAGTTGGTTTAGCAAAGCAGTGTTTCACTATCATTAACTGAGGCACTCACATTCATCAAAAGCAGGCAATTTACTTTGTTTAAATTTCCTTAGATCAGGAAATAGTAGGAAGTAGCAGTAGCTTAAATTCAAAAAAACAAAACAAGAAGCAGAGGGATTCCCCTTATTTTAGTTCAAAATATTGGCCATAAGAATTACTACTAGAAGAACCTATATGAACAATATAATTTATTTAAGTTCCTGCTATAAAGATGAAGCTTAACTCACAATAATATATATCACTTAACAGTTCTATAAGTCTTTCTGCAAGACCCATAACCACTTCATAGGGTGTTTATCAATGATGGTACTGACTAACATGTTATAACTGCTCTTCTTTGGGGGCCCCATCAGTTTCTGCAAAATTTAAGATAATTCCACATCTATCCCTCATATTTATAAAGGTAACCTTCTGAATGTTGGCCACCACTGCATTCTCCTTCTGAGTTTCCAAAGAGTTTCCAAGAGAGTTAAAAGAGGAGGTTACTCTTTTATTGGACATGAAGCAGTAACTGACGTTCTTCGAGATGAGTGTCCCTGTGTGTGCTCCACTTCAGGAGATGTCCCTGTGGGTGCTCCACTTCAGGTGTCGGTGAGCCCCTGCGCCTTTGATCGGAGATTTTTTACAGCAGTACTCCTACCAGCCACGCATGCTTAGAACCTGTCACTCATTCTGAGTGTGTTACTAGAGAGCATGTGCGGCCGGTACCCTCAGTTCCTTCTCTACAACGGAGGCTACCCCAACTCCGAAGTAGAGGGCAGGAGGATGGGTAGTGGAGCACCCACAGCGACACTCATCTCGAAGAACGTCAGTTACTGCACAAGGTGAGTAACCTCCTCTTCTTCTTCGAGAGATGTCCCTG
>NC_133771.1:214422673-214582616 GCF_003597395.2 Chelonoidis abingdonii | reverse complement strand
GCGTCTCGCCGGCAGCCCCCTCCACGGCTCCCTTGTCGAGGAGCGTTGCAACCTCTTGTAGAGGATGCTTTGCTCTGTTTGAGAGGAGTCCCTGAAGAGGACGAGGAAGGAGGGCGCACGAAGCAAACTGCAGTGGTACCCAAGCCGCAGCGTTCGATGGACCCAACGGTCCGTAGTAAGCTGGCGCCACGCCGGGAGGAAGAACGAGAGTACGGTTGGAAAAGGAGGGATGGATCCATGGAAAGAACTGGTACAGCGCCCCGGGCGCACCTTCAAAAGGACGGCTTCGGACCGGAGGATGGCTTGG
Organism: Chelonoidis abingdonii; assembly: GCF_003597395.2. Lineage (NCBI taxonomy): Eukaryota > Metazoa > Chordata > Testudines > Testudinidae > Chelonoidis > Chelonoidis abingdonii. The sequence continues at coordinate 214,582,309 of NC_133771.1, read as the reverse complement.
AGGACCTTGAGTTTGGCCCCCGTGGTTGCCAGAGTGTCGACGCCTGCCGCTTCTGTTACGTCTCCTGGCAAAGTTCTGCCCTTGTCTGGGCTGCGGGAAGGGCCTGCCGTGTTGTTGCGGCCTGAACGACGACGCTGCTTACAGGCCGTGTGCATCCCGAGGGCACGCATAATGACCCTGTTGGCCTTAAGACTGCAGGCGCGGGTCCGTCTTCTCAGAAAATAGGCCCTGGCCCTCGAACGGAAGGTCCTGTATTGTGCTCTGGAGTTCCGGAGGAGACCAGAGACCTGGCCAGGAGAGTGCGGCATAGTTGACTCCGGACGATGGTCCTAGCGGCCGAGTCAGCTGCGTCTAAAGACGCTGCAGTGCAGTGCGCTGCGACCCTTCTGCCTTCGTCCAGGAGGGTGGTTGAACTCTTGCCGAGCGTCTTGTGGAGAAAAGCTCCCTAAATTAACAGCCGCCTCCCAGGTATTATATGCGTAGCGGATCTGAGCAGGGCTGTTGGTTTGAAACCCGCATCTGAACACTCCGTCGGAATAGACCTACGGCCGAGCAGGTCCATACGCCGCGCCTCCTGAGACTTCGCCAGGCGAGCTCCTTGTCCATGTCGTTCCCTCTCATTCACAGATTGAACGACGAGGGAACATGGGGGCAGATGGACGTAGAATACTCATATCCCTTCGAGGAACCATATACTTGCGCTCACACCCGAGCAGCGGGCGGGAATGGAGGCCGGAGACGGCCAGATGGTGGTGGCGTTCGCTTGTCTGGTTTTTATGTAAGGCAGGGCGACGCGAGTGGGCGCATCCGCCGAGAGTATCGTTGACGACCGGGTCGGCACCTCGGAGACCTCCTTCAGCTTGGATGCTCATGTTTTGCGCAACGCGTCTGAGGAGGTCCTGGTGAGCCCTAAGGTCTTAGTGGGGGGGGAACCGGTGGTCATCGCCCCCGCCACCGCCTTATCATCCGGCGAGGGATGACGAGGAGACACCCGACAGAAGTGGGTCAGGTGGCGGCTCAGAGTGGACCGCTGTCTCTGGCACCTGCGGGGGTTCAGTCTCAGGCGGTAGGGAGACCGTTCCTCTGCAGGTGGGATGGCGGTGGGTGAGATGAAACCGTAGCCTCTGGAGCCTGCGCTCTGAACGGCCGGATGTTGCGGAAATTGCTGAGACCCCTGGGCTTGTTGTATCCCAGGGCGGTCCAGAAGCCCCACTGCTGTGGGCCATGCTCCTGGTGACCCTCAGGGAAGAGGGCGGCGGACCTGTTCAACGTCCAGTAGACGCTATCCGTCTCGAAGAGACTGAACCCTGTCGAGAGGGCACGGGGGCTGGAACGCGAAATAGTGCGAATCCAGCGCCCTCGACGGCGACGGCCTCCTCGGTGCCGGGGAGCTGGTGCCTTGATCCATGCGTCCGAGATCTGGACTGGGACCTGCCACCAGCTGCTGGTGCCGGAGAGGTCGACCGGATTCTGGACCTTTCGGTGCCTGACGGCTTCTCGAGTCACGGTGCGGTAGCGATGGCTGGAGCTGGAACGGTGCCGCGGAGTACCGGGTACGACGTGAAGTATGATCGGCGCCGCGAGTGCGACGGTGCCGCCGGGGAGAGCGGTGCCAGGACTGCGAGCGGCGCCTCGAAGCAGACCTCCCTCTGGACCAAGATCGGTGCGTGACCTGGATCGGTGCCGGGCCAGAGAATCCGGGACGGCGCTCTCATCGGCTTCGGCTTGCCCTTAGAAAGTACAACCCGTACCGGTGTGCCGGGGTTTGGGGCAGCCAGGCTCCGTCAAGGCGATAAGTCCCTTGCCGACGAGAATTGTCTCGGGCGTAGACGGGACTACCGAGCTCAACCCAGATCTTGGCGGGAGCTAAGAGGGATCGCGACTCGACGGACCTGCCCAGCCGGAGTCAACGAAGCCCCTGGCGCGGCCGGCGTCGGCATGGGGTGCCTCTACCGGGCTGCTTAAGCCGGGGTAGAGGACGAGGAGGACCTCTTCCAGCGAGCCGGTGCCGGAGACGGGCGGTGCCGTTGCGCTTTCGTGGTTGCCGGAGGGATCCGGTGCCGGAGCCACGCTCGGTGCCGACGGCGCGGTGTGAAGTGCCGCTTCCTAGAGAGCATCCGGAGGCGCCTGGTCTCGCTCCTTCTTAGTCCGCGGCCGGAAGGCTTTGCAGATTGCGGCACTTCTCTGGGATGTGTTGATTCCCCCAGGCACTTTAAGCAGGCGTCGGGTGGGATCACGTGGGGCATTGCTTTTTAGCAAGCCGAGCACGCTTTGAATCCCGGCGAACCAGGCATCCGCCCGGCGGCCGGGCGTGGGAGAGGGCTAAAGCCCCGAACCGCCTAAACTACATATATATACACAAACAACAACTTATAACTACAACCTATATAATGATAACGAGAGAAGCTAGGACGTGGAGGCAGCTATGCCGCGCTCCACAGTTCCAAACGACCGACACGCGGTAAGAAGGAACTGAGGAGCGGGCGGCCGGCAGGGGTATTATATCACCGCCCATGGGCGGCGCCACTTCTTAGGGCGGCGCCTGTCCGGCCCACTGGAGTTGCTAGGGTAAAGTTCTCCGACGAACGTTCATGCGCGGCGCATACACCTACTGGAATGGATATGAGCAAGCACTCGAAGAAGAACCATGTGTTTGCTGAAAAGTTAGAACTGTCTAATCTAAATGGGAGTGTTCAACTCCAAAGACTGATTTTGATCACTTAAATTTAGAAAAGTATTTTGTTGCTGGTCATTTTAGTAGTAGCAGCTGATAAAATTTCAGGCAAAAACTTGAGTCCCATATCACCAATTTGGTCCCCCCTATAGTCTGACCCCTGTAGCATAGATCACTTCATCCCACACTGAAATATATTTACCTATATGAGAAATAGTGGCAACCTCTCTTTCTGCCCACACAGATCTGAGACGTTAATGTAACAACAATATATCCAATGAAACTACAGGGGAACGAGGAAGCCAGGACTGGTGGCCAGTAGTTGACAGGACACTAGGGGAGGTACAGCATTATCTCCTAACCTGGGATTATTTGATTCCAGAAGCAGGTGTGTTTTTATACCTCAGCCAAAGAAGAATAATGCACCTCACTTTCATCTGTATGGTAAACTTATTTTATGCAACTAAAAAGTTGCAATCTACATCACATATCTTAAAGTAAAGGGAATTTACTTTTTTTAAAATCAATGGCTGATTTGAGCTTAAGCAATCCAATAGAGAGAAATTCCTACATACACAAGTGACACTTTTATAAAGAATTATCTTGATAACTAAACTGAATAGATTATGTTCCTGTGGCAAATTGCCGGGTACTGTTCTCTGGGTCCTCGCGCTTCTCTCTTCTCTGGGTAGGTTCAGGGCGATTATTGCTTGCCTTGAACCACTTCTTAAATCACTTCCCGCTGTGTCCTGGAGGGGGAGTGGAGAGGGAGGGACCTGGGCCCTGGGGTGTGGTGAACCCACTTGACTAGCGGTTTCTTCCCCTGTTTACTTCCCTCTATCTACCCGTCAGCTTGTGAAGGGCTTCTTGCCTCTCTTCTATACAAGCCTGGTGCCCTTTACCTAGGGTTTCTGTTGGGCTTCCCAATCCACCGCAGCACTCCTCCAAACTTCTTTTCTCTCTGGACAAACTCTTCTCTTCTGCAATCTGCACTCTGCTCCATCCAACCTTTCTCCTTCAACACCCACCCCTGTCTGACTGAAGCAGTTTATATCCCATGACTTGGAGTCAGTCAGGTGCTCTAACTGGAGTCAGGTGCTCTAATTGGCCACAGCTGTTCTAGTTAATCTAAAGCAAACCTTCCTCCCTTGGCAGGGAATAAGACCCCCTGCTAACACTCTTATGCTGCCCTCTGGCCATGCTGTATCACAGTTCTTAAAACCTTCAGGAGAGCATAAATCGGATGAAAATACATAATGTACTACCTCTTGTATCTGGATTAATCCATGACGTTGCACAATGAATTTTTAATGGGCACCCATTGAAAACCTTTGAAAAGCAAGCACCCATCTGTGAAAGTAAAATATAAGCCATTTAGAACAGTGAATTTGATACTTTACATCAACAGGCATTTGGAAAAATTCTAATTATGTATTTCAAATGTCACAGTTTTTGCCTTATTGAAGGGGTAAAAGAGTTAGGGGCCAGTTTATTTAATTTTTTTCCCTATCAGAGTGATTTCATCCCCATTATTTTTTTAAAATAAAACCAGTCACAGTTTCTTTGCTTCTCATATATTTCTGAATTAACATATTTCAAGACGTGCCAGTTCTGGTAACTGATTACAACAATGTCTACTTATTGCAGCATGAGAGGAAACGGAAAAAGGCTCTGTGTGAAATATGGGAGTATGATAAAAAAAATCACAGTAGTCTCAAGAGTGTCCTCTTATTTCTGAAATATTTTACAAATTTGAAATATCATCAGTTGTTGCATAAATCACCACTCACATTTTTATTTCAAGAACTTTCTTAAAACTCAATCTGTTCTGAAATGCAAATCTTAAATGATAGGTATGCTTAATGATATTGGCTGTCAAATATTTTACTTTAAAAAAAACTGTTGTGACAACTATCTAAACCAATTGTTCAATTAGATGTTGTTTTTTTTTAACAGACATAGAACTTCACTGAATATTCAGATTTGATTTTGTTTTTGATTTAATACAAAAAACATTTCTATACCATATTCAAAATTAGTTTGGCTGGTCCAATATTATATACTTACATGGACTTTAGGTGTGGGTGGAAGGCCATTACTAATTGGTTTCTAGAAAAAATATTGTAAACTTAGATTAATTTTGTTTTTAGTGAAATGTGTATAGCTATTAAAAGAATAGTATACAGATTAAACATTAAAATATCTTTTCTGAACAGTTAGACAGTGCATAAGTAACTTGTAATTGTGAGTATGACTATATTAGATGAAACTGACAAGCCAATATTTATTCATTTATCTGCATAAAAGACACCCATCAGTGGCAAACTCCATGCAAATTTTTAAACACAATAAATATAGACATGCTGTACATTTTCAAGTTTAATACTGCATTCATTTAATGAGATGCACTAAATAACTACAAGAATACTCCAGTTTTTATAGAATTTGGTATGTGAACTTGCTAACCTTCCTTGTCTGTTGATGCTGCCAACTCCCCCACCTCCTACAGAGGAATTACTGTTCTAGTGAAATTCATCTATTATGATTTCTTAATCTCAATATCTCATAACTTAACTTCTATATAATTTCTTATAATTTTTTTTTCAAATTAAAGATGTGAAAGAACTCTAGAGTGTCATCATCCATTATTACAAAGCTTATGAGCCTTAGTATTATAATTAGCTGTTCAACATTCCAAACAGTTGCTTAATGTAAACTCTGCTTTATTAAATTATGTTTCAGCATTCCACACATTGTTTATTCTATACCAAAACTATTTCATAAGCATCAAGAATACTTATTTCTTTCAGTGCAGAGATATTTCAACCGACAATTATCTGCTTTTTAAAACTGTAAGCTGCTTCAACTACAAAACTTGAAAGGGACACAGTCAGCTGTAAGTCTAGATGATTTCAAAAGATGAGTTACAAGCAGTTTCAGAAGCTGTACTTATCTGAGTTTCCCCACCAATATTTATGGTTTTAAAAATCAGATTTTAACTCTTTAAAATATATTCTCCCTCCACCCCTTAATGTTCTGATAACTCCTCTCCCCCCCCCCCCAACAAACAAACAAAAACAAAAAACCCCTCAAACCTGACTAATGGTAACATTTTAGAGAAGTAGCGTGATTTTAGGCCACAAATTGAGACATCTTGAACCTGACTTTCAGAAACATTGAACACTCATCTCCCATTAGCTTCAACTGGAGTCAGAACTAGGTACTGAGCCAGTCTGAAAATCAAGCCCAAGGTTTCAACTTGGGATGCAGAAACTGACACCCACTTCTGAAAATTTTGATCTAAATGACTACACAGGAGAAATAATGAAATGGATTATTACACATCAAAAGGTGTCAAAATACACAATGACAGCAAACTAAAAAAAGTATTTTTCCTCCCAGACTTCTTTCCCCAAATTTCCCCTCTTCTGCTGTCCTCATCCACCATCTTTCTTTCTCCTGTCTCTGATGTTTGCTCTCTCCTGGCCCTGCTCCTCATAACTCTGCTTCTCCTATGTCACTTCTTCCATGTCCCCCATGCCTTGTCCCTTTTCTCCCATAGCAAGAGGGGACATCTAGGAAAAGACCAAGAAGTTCCCATGCAAGGCCTCTCAGCAGCTGCTCCGACACTGCTCACTAGCTTAGTTCCCTCTCCAGCTGGCAATTTGTTGTGATAAAGGCTGCCAGTGCTAGAAAAGGACCTGGGCCGGCAAGGAAAAAAGCAGAAGTTCAGAACAACATTACAAGTAGATTAGAAAAAGGGATGCATGACTGAAGACTGAAATTTTTACTGTCTCATTTGAGTGGGTCCATATCCCATAGTGACCATCTCCGTGTGGGTGTGGAAGAAGCTTTCGGGTATCTTTCTCCCAGTGACAGCACTAGGCACACACTAGTATCAACTGCAAGGTGTTTATTTTGCGCTGGTAAACGCTCTGAATATAAGCAAACTGTTGAACAACAGACTCACTTGCTCTGAGCTGCATGGACAGAGCAGTAGAATCAATACAAGGTGGTTCCCATGGGCAAATCCTGGGTCCATTTGTCTAAAAATCCTTGGAAAATACAGGAAACCACAGAATATCTGTGACAGTTGAAAGCTAATCTGCTGTAGTGGCTCAAAGGGAGAGAAGGGATCTCAGTAAGCTGGAGTCCAAACCACACAGGACTTACGTCAAAATGATTAGAGTTAAACCTGAAAGCAAACAGAATGCTAAGAGAACTACGGTATATATGTCAATAACGTAATAGCTGTCCATATACAGTATTTTAATTTGAAGGGAATATTTATAAACAGTTAAATACATTGCGTTACTGAGTTCTTGTTGGACATCAGTTTTGTAGTTTGTAATTAAAGATTTTATTCTGTAGGCTTGAAAGCCTCAGAAGCTCATTAATTGCTAAGGGGTAAAAATCACACGGTTATAGATAGAAGCTTTCGAAATGGAATTAGGTCCAAGTATGCCAGAATACATAAAAGGCACACAACTTTAAAATTGTATTGTTTAAACAATTTTTTAAAAACATATTTGTTTCTAACCTCACTCTGGATTTTTGTCTTCACTACTGTTACCTCAAGTTCTAATTTGAGTCCTGTGTACAAACACCCTTAACTCAGGTGTGGTAGTGCTTTTAATTGGAGCTGGCAGGCCCACCCAGGGGTATAGAATAAAACTGGAGTTAGCAAAACTCACTGGTCAGCTGCTAATAGAACCCCTCTGCAGCATGGACAGAGAGTAGCTCTGCTTGCATGCTGCTAGTCCTCCAATGCCTTCCTGCAGTTCCTCCCGGGGCCCAGAAAGAACAGACAAGTTCTTCCACAATTTGCTGGGAAACAATTAACACAGCAGCTCAACTTACTGCTAAGCAAAGATCCCTGGGAATTTCCCCAGAACAAGCAATTGCAGGGCTAGTATGGACAGGGCATCGACTGGGTTATTTTGCACTGTGGCCACTCTCACTTGAGCTAGGCTACCTTGCGAGGAGTAAATTGAGTACTGATAACCTGAGTAAACTCTGCAGTGAAGACAAACCCTTTAAAACATAGGACTAAAAAAAATCTGTCAGCAACAATAAAAAACCTCAAGAGCTCCAGCTCACCCTCCATGCTGATTCCTCACTGGTAACTCTTGCATATCTCCAAATTCTCTCCCTACCTACTGTGGAATCCTTCCTGTCACTCTTTTAGTTCCTTCTTTAACTCCTTCCCCAGTATGGCCAAGTCAACTGCCCCACCCTAAAATGCCTTCTCTGCTGGATCTGGTGCTGCCACTTCTCTAGTGCTGAATAACTGCTGATACTGGAGTGTCATATTAGCAGTTTAGCCCCAGTAAACAGACACTTTGATTTTAACCTTTTCCCCAGAAGATCCATTTAATTTACTGTAGAAATGGCTTGATTATGTCCCTGTTAAGAACAATTCTCTCCATTGTCAAGCAGCAGTTAAACTGCAATCTAAAGCTAACCAGTCTGGGGAGAAAAATGCTATGACTGTATATGACCTTAATTGCGTACTACGATCCTCAATAGCCCCCACAAACTGCAGAGGATTTATGCAAATTTTCTTCTTTACTCTAATACAGTTTATATATAGCCCCAGATGTATACATTACGTGTAGAAATTACTCAAGACAATCCTTGGCACATTGATAGGAAGACAGAATTAAGGATTTGCATGTATTCAGAAACCCTATCTGCTACACTGCAATGAAACCTGCTTCTAGCAGGCAGTCATTCAGAAAGTACAACAGAACCTTGCTAATCCACATCATTTTATAATCCACACAAAAAACTCCCCATCTCGCAGCAAAGATGTTATACCAGACTGTGTTGCAGTGAAATGTTAAATTCCTCAAATTATTATTTTTTACACATTATTAAGTATCAAATAATTGAAGCCCAAATTGCAATAATCAATGTAAATTAAACTACATTTTGTGTTACATTTTCCTTGGTTTCCCAATTTTTTTTGGTTTCATAGCCACTAGTTAGTAAAATTCATTAATCTACATGATCTCTCCTCATCATTAATATGAATTATTGAGGTTCTACTGTACTGTACAGACAGGACACATCACTAAGGTTTCACACAGACATACAAATCTTGAATGCACAATATTTATTACTTGTAATAAATGACAGCTCCCAGTAGCATTTAAAAATAAAATTGGCATTAATGTTGACTGCTTAAATTTAATCATGCTACAGTTTTTATCTAAACAGTTTGGCCAAAATGTTTTAGACTTGTAAGACAAAATCCATTCAACAGACATCAAAACTTGAATATATGCAACAAAGCAATAATTATAGAACCATAGAAATGTAGGACTGGAAGGGACCTTGAGAGATCATCTAGTCCAGTCACCTCCACTAAAGCAGGATTAAGTATTGCCTAGACCATCCCTGACAGGTGGTTGTCTAACCTGCTCTTATAAACCTCCCTATGTAATTTGTTTCAGTGCTTAACTACACTGACAGGAAGTTTCTTCTAATGTCTAACACCTAAATCTCCCTTCATGAAATTAAAGCCCATTGCTTCTTGTCCTGTCTTCAGTGGTTAAGGAGAACAATTTATCACCCTCCTCTTTATAACAATCTTTTTTATACATGACTGTTATGTTCCCCCTCAGTTTCCTCTTCTCCAGACCAAAGAAACCCAATTTTTTCAGTCTTTTCTCATAGGTCAGGTTTCTAGCCCTTGTATTATTGTTCTTGCTTTCCTCTGGTCTGTCTCCAGTTTGTCCACATCCTTCCTGAAATGTGGTGCCCAGAACTGGACACAGGACTCCAGCTGAAATCTTAACAGTGTTGAGTAGAATGGAAGAATCATTTCTCGCATTTTGCTTACAAAACTCCTGCTAATACACTGCAGAATGATGTTTGCTTTTTTTGGAACAGTATTATATTATTGATCCATATTTAGTTTGTGATTCACTATAACCCTTTGATCTTTGTCTACAGTACTCCTTCCTAGCTAGTCATTTCCCATTTTGTATTTGTGCTATTGATTATTCCTTCCTAAGTGTCGTATTTTGCACTTGTTCTTATAGAATTTCATCCGATTTATTCAGACCATTTCTCCAGTTTGTCAAGATCCTGTTGAATTCTAAATTCTGTCTTCCAAAGTGCTTGCAACTCCTCCCAGCTTGGTCCTGTCCACAAATTTTATGAGTATACTCTCTATTATGGCACTATTCAAATAATTTATGAAGATACTGAATAGAACTGGACCCAGGATACATCCCTGCAGGAACCCACTTGATATGCCCTTCCAGCTTGATTGTGAACCATTAACAACCACTCCCTGAGAATGGTTTTCTAGCCAGTTGCGCACCCACCTTATCGGAAGTTCTCTAGGCTATACTTCTCTAATTTATGAGACAGTATCAAAAGCCTTACTAAAGTCGAGATATAGCCCATCTACTGCTTCCCCCCTAGCCACAAGGCTTGTTACCCTGTCAAAGAAGGACATTAGGTTGGTTTGACATGGTTAGTTCTTGACAAATTCATATTGACTGTTATTACCTTGTTTTCTTCTGGGTGCTAACAAAATAGAATGTTTGATTATTTGCTCCACTATCTTACACTTCTGCCACTGCTGCATTTTCTGTTATTGTCTTTCTCTCCTCATTGTGTAATGGACCTACTCTGTCCTTGGTCTTCAATAAAAGCATGGGCAACTCAATCTAAGGAGTTTTTAAAAAAACAGAGTATAAAAGTAGCTTTGAAATCATTACCTACCAGTATTTCCTTCTTTTCTTTCCTTGAAAAATTAGTGTCTCTATTTTCATTTGGCTGTTGATGTGGAGATCCTTCTCTGTCACCATTTAAATGTAAAGAACTCACTCCATTACCTTCAAAAGAAACGTTTAAAGTTACAAAAACATTTTCTCTACATTCAACTTATAATTTAATCGTCTACAGACACAAATTTGATGGGTCAAATTCTCTGTGGGCATTAATGCCATTGTCTTCAATGGAGTTACATCAGCAAAAAAAATAGCGTATTACAACAGGAAAAAGGAGTTGTAATCATTTCAATCCTTTCAAGCCCCTAAACAAGGATCAATAAAACTTCTGAAGGTTTTCAGTATGAGATAGTATGAAACAGAGTCATCTTCACTGATTCTCTTTGTATTTACAGCACATCTGGAGAAAAGATATTCACAGATTTAGATTTTCACGCTTTTCCCCAAAGAACAGATTTTCCTTTTGCAAACATGGCTGCCAGACCACGTAGCTGCTTCAAAGCAAAATCAGGAGTTGCTAAAGCTCATTCTCTGAAAAGAGAAACTTATCACGTGTATATCTTCATTTAACCTTCTACATCTGGAAAATTAGGTATTTTTTCTTTTCTGTTAATTAACAAAAGAATTATATAGCCACAGAAATTCCCCCTCCCCCGCAAACTCTCTCCCTACGGTATTAAGTCAGAAGTTTATACATCTACTTTTTAAGCTAAAGTAGCCTGAAAAATCATGAGTCTGAGAATGTGAATTTTTAAAAGGCCAAATTTTAACTGATTAGAACTCTAGATAATAAACACATTTACTTGAATATAGTTTAGTTTTCCTCAGGCTATATGCTGAACATTTGGGGCATATAGATTGTTTTTCCTACAAAATAAAGGATGCACTCCCACTTCAAGTGCAAAATACACTCCAACCTTATCTAAGGAGTGACTATGGTGCCTCCATTTATATTATATATATCACACACACACACACACACACACACAGAATTTTATTCCATAAATTCTACATGAAAACCACCACCAAATTTTGGTCACTAACAGAAAAAGTTGAGTGAATGTGAGATAAGACAATGTGGACTGGACATGAGCAACACATCAGGTGTGAGGGCTCGCCATATCCACTGGTGCCAGAAGTTTTTCCCACAGCAGTATCCATAGGGGAGTGGCTCTGGTGCCCTCTGGAGTGGCGCCTGCAGAGTCTGCTCAATGGTCTGTGAGGGGATGTTGGATGGGATGGGAACTGAGTTACTGCAGAGAATTCTTTCTTGGGTGCTGGCTGGTGAGTCTTGCCCACATGCTCAGGGTTTAGCTGATCGCCATATTTGGGGTCAGGAAGGAATTTTCCTCCAGGGCGGATTGGCAGAGGCCCTGGAGGTTTTTCTCCTTCCTCTGCAGTGTGGGGCATGGTTCGCTTGCTGGTGGATTCTCTACAGCTTGAGGTCTTCAAATCACAATTTTGAGGATTTCAATAACTCAGTCATGGGTTAGGGGTTGTTATAAATATGTATGGGTAGGGTTTTGTGGCCTGCCTTGTGCAGGAGGTCAGACTGGATGATCATATTGGTCCCTTCTGACCTATGAGTCTATGAGTCATCTTCTTCCAGTGTTTGCTCATGTCCATTTCATTTTAGGTGACTCCAGCAGTTCCCGTGGAGGCAGGTAGGAGTTCATGGCTGTGCAGATTGTAATTAATACAACTCTGCTGAACCCAGCGTTGTCTCTGGCCTGCTGAGTGATGCCATAATGAGACGTGAGTGTGTGGACCGAGGACCATGTCACAGCTCTACAGATGTCCTGGATTGGGATGTGTGCCAGGAAGGCTGCCGAAGATGCCTGTGCTCTAGTCAAATGGCCCTGACAATCAGCGGTGGTGGGACCTTTGCTAGCTCGTAACAGGTCTTTATGCAAGAGGTGATCCAGATGGAAATCCTCTGCAAAGAAACCAGAAGGCCCTTCATCCTATCCACCGTACCAAGACTTGTGCTCACACTGAATGTGGAATCGACATGAGCAAGCACTTGACGAACTAAATATTACTGAAAGACATTTCAACCACAATTTGCCATTTGATACCATGTCTCTCTTACACTTATAAAACACAACACCAGATACTGATTAAATCCACACCAACCCTATATTAATCATCAAAACACGTGAACATATAACCAATACACACGGTCAGAGTAAAGGCTGCATGTTGGATGTTTAGCATGCAGATAGACAAAAAATGTGCTTTTGTGGATAGAGGAAGGGGTGTAGTTGTAGTTAAGAGGAGGAAATAATAGGTGGAGTGGAAATGGATGTTGAATAACTGTTGCTTATTCCGTTGGATTTTTTGTTTGTGTTGGTGGGAGATGTTCATTTTTTTATGCAGCCTTACTGTGTGTTGCTAACAGCTAAATTTTTAAATGTATTACATAAAGGTATGTTTACACTAGTGTAAGGGCACAGTGGAAACTGTAAGATGCACTATGAACCAACAATGAGCCTGATCCTGCATGTGTTTAATATTGGGCAAACTAATAGAGCATGTGTCAGATCAGGCCTTAAACTCCATATCAAACGCCAGCGAAATGCTTACAAACAAATAGGCAGGAAGCACAATTAACAGCTATATAATTACGGAAATCGATTCATTTGTTTATCTGTGAACCTCTGAAGCCCAGTTCTACTCTCAGATATGTCCATACAACTCCAATTGACTTAAAAGGGAGTTTGCGCAGCAGAGCAGAATTTGACACTTAGGTCTATGAAAACATACAATGCTGCCCACTGTTACACAGTTTCAGCATATTTCACCTTGAGTATGTTGCTTAAGGATCCAATTCTGTCACCACACACATCAAGAGGAACTTTGTCAATGGGAGGTGTATTTAGCCCAGGTAAGTTAGCGTGTACATTTTTACTCCAAGTGGTTTTCCTGTACTCTTTTTGCTACTTGCCCACAGAAGCACACACTACCACAGGATGAGTCATGCATACATCTGTCTAAGGATGTAGAAATAAACTGAATTACATTCTTTTAGAAATCCCCCCACACTCCTTGGTGTCACTTGTATTACCTATTGGATTAGGTTTTGGGGGAGGCAACCGAGGAGGGGGTGGCCTAGGTGGAACTTGTGGTGTTAACTTTGCTGGACTGTCTGAAACAGGGCATCTCTTGATTGTTCCTTGATTATCATCTTCAGAAGAATGACCTTCCTGTGGCATGTAGATGGATTTAGGCTGAAAAATAAATATAACGATATTAATGAACAATACAAACAAAAAGTAATCTATCTAGGCATTTATACCACACTCATCATGGTAATACTGTACCAGAGCTCTGCATTGTACATATCCCATGAGTGTACTGATAAAGAAAACTATATGCTCTGTTAAGCAAAACAACGTTTACTGCAGAAAAATGCTTAGCAATAAAAAAAAAGTTTCTTGCACTAACAGAAAACTCAAATTATTAAGTAGTACACTGAAATTGGCCAGCTGAAACATTACTACTCATGTCAGGTTCTGCATTCAAGGTAGTCAGGCCTTGTGGTTGGAGCAGTGGTCATAGCCAAACATAGGTTCAAGGCTGGGCCAAGGGTATCACTGATACCAGGGTCTGGGGACAAGCCGTAGGTCAGAGTCTGTGGACAAGCAAAACCATGACCACAGTCAGAAACAGGCCAACAATCAAAGCCAGGCTGGAGTCAGTCTGAGAGACAGGAGGCGGGTGCAGAGCTGGTGGAGAGGCAGGGCAGGGCACGGACAAGGCTCAAGCAGGCTGGAACAAGGCCTGACAAGGCTAGGACAGAAATAGGAACTGGATCAAGAGCAGGCTGGAAGCCTAGGGAGTCTAAGACTGCAAGGCAGCGGCGGGTTCCTGGACAAGTACTGCTGTTGCACAGACTAACGTGCAGCTCTGACAGGGTCATCTGTGCCTGGGGGTCATCTGACCGGGTCCCTGCTCAGGGATAGACTGCTCCAGCATTCTTGAGGGCTGAGTCACTGCAGGATCTGCTTATGGGATGAATCAGTGCAGCTGAGTTGCTGTAACACGCCTGAGCTATAAGACTCTGCAGCAGGCTCTGTTGGAGGAGTGAGTAATAGTACCTATTGAGGCTCTGGGGGATCTAAAGGTCACACACCCCCAGCCTAGCAGGAGCCACCACTGGACTCAAGCATCAAGAAATTATGGGGGAAAACAAATGAAAAAACAGTGACAGGACTGAGGGTACAGGATCAAAAGCAGGGATCCTGAGGGGTGAGGCATGGCAAGTGAGTAAGCTGTCTGTGGGTTTGGCCTACAGGCTTATGTCCAACAGATAATCAAATCAGAGGCATTTAAGATAAAGCATAGAGCTGAATTATCAGAATGGAGGCTGGATATCGTCGCCACCCTGAGCTGGCCTTTGGGATCTGTGAAACCTGGCTACAGGTTCCTTTGCTTTTGGGAGGACCCCAAATCAGCACATGGCTGCAGAGGGCAGTGTCAAGCAGACACACACTGATGGGACTAAAACTGTTGCTAGCTCCCTTCCAGTCATCCACCTGAAGCTGAGCTGCTGCTTCTGTGAATTCTGACAGAGACAATGGCACTTCAATTGCACAGGAGGACTACTGCAGAGTAGGCATGAGAAGGGTAATCCATTCATCCCATCTTTTCTGGTAACAGCTTGGCTATCAACTTTATATAGCTAGCCCAGTCAAGGAGAAGGTAGAACGTAACTCAGTCTGTGCCTTTTCGCGTAGTTGCTTCCCTCCTGTATACAGGCAGAGCAGAGTAGCAGTGATCTCAGTTCTCCTGTCCTACTAATCCCTTTCCTATTGTCCTTTTTTTCCAATGCATTAAGTACAAACAAGTTTTCTTAGGCATCAGGCATGTGTCTCTCCTTGCTCTAGTTCTTCTTTTCTACCATATCCTGTAATTATAACAAACAGCAGAATGCCACTTTACATTCCACTCTGGGTTCTAACACACACATAATGGACTTAACACAGAGGTGTTTTGTATTTTCCAAAATGCTACTCAAACATTAATTAACCCTCACCGTGTCGGGTGCTTGGATAACAGTGCTAAGCATGGTACAAATACCTAAACAGATACACACAATTTCCATTTTATAGATCGGGAAATAGACACAAAGGGAAGTTGAGTATCAGAGGGGTAGCCATGTTAGTTTGGATCTATAAAAGCAGCAAAGAGTCCTGTGGCACCTTACAGATTAACAGACATATTGGAGCATAAGCTTTCGTGGGTGAATGCGTCAGACACAAGTGGGTATTCACCCACGAAAGCTTATGCTCCAATATGTCTGTTAGTCTATAAGCTGCCACAGGACTCTCTGCTGCTTTTAAAGCGAAGTTGGCTTCCCCCAACATACAGTAAGTCAGAGTAAGACCCAGGATTTAAAAAGTGAGAAATCTTCAATGCTTGCCTCACATCCCTAGAACTTGCTGGCTTTCATATTGCTCTTTCGCAGCAAGCAAAAGACACTGAATCAAGTCAAACTTTTGTTTGTTTGGGGTTTTTTTTAAATAAACATTGTTCCCATTTATGGCTTCAGCACTATAAAGCAACTGATTTGTCTGTTCTGCATTTTAGTTATTGCTATTGACTGTCCTACTCTTGGAACCTTAAGAATCCAAGTTTGTCTATCACTCTTGCTCATTACCTCAGCATGCGCAGCACCAGCTGAAGATGGTGCAGAGATGGAAGTCCTTTTTTGGGTGCTGCCTTTACTGATACAGCTTTCTTGCCCTACCATGCCACCCATAGGACATTTCACAAGAGTTTGTGTCTGCTCTTCTGTGGTCGATTACGAGAAGTGCAAGATTCACGGTTAATGAATATCAACAGCACATGGAGGCAGCCATAATTGGCAAAGTCCGGTTGTGCTAGTTGCAAGGCTCTCAAAGGTCCCAGTTGTAAAATGGAAAGCTACAGCACTCCCTGCCAAGGAAGGGAGCAATCACAAATGTTACAGCAGATTCATCAGACTAGAATCCACTGGAGCCAGGAACCCCATGGGCCCACTGAGCTGCAGAACTGGCTGGACCAGTGGGGCAGAGAAACACTAGGCTCCGGGGGCCTGTCACTTCATCCAACCCAAGGAGAGGGCTGATGTGCATGCTACTCTAGGGCCAGAATCTGCAGATTGAGGAAATAAAAATGAGATCCGTTAGAAGAGCATGAAAGGAAAAAAGCCTGTAAAGCAGAAAACGGCAGAGGCTGACAGCTCAAGTATAGATTGGGTGCAAGAGACTGGGCAAGATGGCATCTAACAGACTCTTAAAGAGCAAAGTTTTGATGCCAAAACACAGGCCTGTCTGCACAGCTAAAAGCAGGCATGGTTAACCCACCCAGCATCGGTAAATGGACACTCAGAATAAGATATAGAGGATTTTTGCACCTTTTAATTTACTTTGAATGTACAATGAAATTGTAGAACAACTGTGTCAGTGTGACAGAATTTGCGATCTGATCTGTGCACACAACCATTTAAGTATCCCATCATTGCATCTGAAATTAGTAGTCAAGACTCTTGCTGTGGTGGCCCTGTGGTGGGAATTCCTGCGCCTCCCCAGCCCCAAATCCTTCAAATACCTAGTCTAATCCCTCCCTAAATATTAATGGTACAATCATAAGCACCATTTCTGCATTGCTGAATACCACAGATTATATTATACACATTTCCCCAAATTAGAAATGTACACAAAAAGTTGAAAGGTCAAATCTCACCTTGATAAAACTGGGGCCAAAAGAAGTTTTGAGTAAAGTTTTCAAAAGTGCTTAAGTCAATGAGACTCCTAAGTCATTTAGACATTTACACATTTTGGGGGGGGGGGGGGAACACCACACACACACCATAAACCCTTTTCTGCATATTTCTCCCCTTATGTAATGCAGTGGAAAAACCTGCTTACCTTCGGTGGTAAAGGAGGTGGCACTTTAGGTTTAATTGTAGCACTACAAAGAAAATAAGTACAGATCATTTAGAAGTTATCCAAATACAGATCTCTGACACATCCTCACAATGCTTTATTCTTGATACGGTCATGTAGGATTTATTTTTATATTTTTAAAACACTATACAAATAATTGAAACATCCTGAGCTTTTTGATCAATACCAGTGTTATTTTTAAATACTTACACTATGTATATTTTCAGTGTTGCTCCCTTCTTTGCCCCAAATACAAGCAGGAGGAACCCAAGTGCCCCCAGAGTCCTCCCCTGAAGTCATGAGTGACTATTTTGAAATGCTCAGCTGTTGAGGCTATATGGACTTGTGCAGGAGAAGAGAGGAGAGATTCTTAACAGGGAGATCCAGAGAGGATACAGAGTGAGTCTAGCACGTATTGAAAGAAAGAGGAGAGATTTAATACTTAAGGGGGGAATACAGGATATTAGTTGGATTTACTTAAAAAGTATTGATGGTCATGTGGAATGATGATGATTATATAGGATTACGATGGGGTGGTGAGGTTTGCAGCAAGTGACCACATCTGGGGACTCCACATAGCTGTGCTGTGGCTGAGGACAGCGCATGTCTAAATGGTAGCTCATTTCATACTGGCCTATTGCCATTGCTGACCCTGTGGCTACTGAATGGCTAGAGCATGTGATGCCCACCTAAGCCCTTTTGACATGCTTGATTTTTTTTTTTTTTTAACTTATATATCTTAACAAATTGGAGAACTGGTGTGAAATCAACAAGATGAAATTCAGTGAAGTGCAAAGTACTACACTTAGAAAGGAAAACTACAGAACGGGGAATAACTGGCTAGGTGGTAGTTCTGCTAAAAAGCATCTGGGAGTTATTCAATTTCCAATCCACTATATGAGTCAACAATGTGATGTAGTTGCAAAAAAGGCTAATATTTTGGGGTTTATTAACAGGCGCGCCATATTTACGGCAGGGAAGGCAATTATCTTGCTCTATTAGGCACGAATGAGGCCTCACCTGGAGTACTGTGTCCAATTTTGGGGGCTACATTTTAGGAAAGAGGCGGACAAATTAGAGAGAGTCCAAGGGAGAGCAACAAAAATGTTAAAAGGTTTAGGAAACCTTTTTGAGGTTGAGGAGGAATTAAAAAAAAACAACCAACCAACCTTAGGCATGTTTAGCTTTGAGAAAAGAAGACTGATGGGGGACCTGATAACAGTCTTCAAAGACGTTAAGGACTGTGATCCGTTGTTCTCCATGTCCACTAAAGGTAGGACAAGTAATGAGATTAATCTGCAGCAAGGGAGAGTTAGGTTAGATATTAAGAAAAACTTTAACTCTCAGGGCAGTTAAGCTCTGGAACAGGCTTCCAGGAGAGACTGTAGAATCCCCATCACTGAAAGTTTTTAAGAACAGGTTAGACAAAACACCTGTCAGAGATGGTCTGGATTTACTTGGTCCTGCCTTACCACAAGAGGCTGAATGTCATGACTTGTCAAGGTCCCTTCCAGCCCTACAATTTTATGATTCTAACATTCTGTGATCTGTTTCATCTATTTTATGTTTTGTATTTTGAACTTTTTTCCAATCTTTACTGTACCATCTGTGCATTTGCAAATAATTATGATGAAAGCAGCAAACATCATTCCTTGGACTGCTCATGGACCTGACCCCTGGATTCTTCGTCTCAACCATATGCAAAGCAGCAAATCTGTTCACAGCATACTGTTAACCTACTATTCAGGTAATGTGATCAGTAATATCTTCATTTTTTCCTTTTCCTTGCAGAATTCTATGTGGACCTGAGTTCTCATGAAGCAAATATTCAACAGCCTGGTGTTGGAGAAAAATATGTCAACATAAAATGAAAAGCTATTTTAATTTTTTTTCCAGCACTGTGTTGTAAAGGATTTTCTGTATTTTTGGTCTTGCATTCCTACACTCTTGTACAGCCTGTTCTGTTAAAAATATTTTTCTTATCTTTTGGAAGTATAAAATTTTTAGTGTGAATAATTTTGAGAATGCAGCCCTGAAATCTCGAATTCTTGCACAGAATTTTAACTGCTTTTGAATTATGCTGCTCCAAAGAAAGGGTTAAGAAAATATCTAAGAAGTGAGAATTTTTTTGGAACACTCTTATCTTCACTTGCCTGGTTTCCCTAAGACTTTCCAGAGACATTCTATCCCAGCATAAGATCAGGCTGATTATGGTTTGGAGAAGGGGAGTTGGAAGAGGAGTTCAGAATCCAGTTTATACTAGGAACCTTGTTTCATCTTTAACAATGAAAGTAACTACCTTCTCTCTCATTTACCCTCACTCAAATCTTCTATCATATATTGAAGTTAAAATCTTGAAAATTTTCCTTTACATCCTTCTCTGCATCTCAGGCAGACATCAAAGGATGCTGTCATTGCTGGGAGACAGCTAATCAACACCTTTTATGTATCAACACTGGTTGCACAGAGGCTACTGCCTGGATTGTGTCAATGGAATCAACAGCATGGCTAATGCAAAGTATCAGAACTAAAGGCATAGGGTATGGATCCTGGATATGAGTGCATACAGAGCTCCTACAGCCTTGAGTAGTCCAGGCTGCATCAGCATTGGGACACAGCTTTGACGTACCTGAGTTGATGCAAAAACTTCAACACAGTCAATGTGATATGAAGACACTATTCACCAGAGTATCCAGGCACTCAAGATATAAGACCTATGAAATCTTTCCTATCTTCAGGATTGTGGATTACATCAATTTGAATGTGGCTGGGGTAGGCTGACACTTCGGTTGCTTCCAGGAATCAAAGGCAAAGGTAGCTGCATGTCAAGTGAACTCTTCAACAATGACTTGGTCTTGTGGAATTTGAGTGAAATAACGGAAGTGCTGAGCCCTCAATGTGCTCTAGAGAAAGACACCAGGGATTCAGCTGAATGCCTCACCTGTACTGAGGCGGAGCTTTGGACTTATTCCATCAAATTGATATCAGAAGGACTGATGAAGAGCTTTAGTGACCAGACGACAGCCATGAATGTGGAGAAGACATCCAAACTATGGAACATCTAGTGAACCAGTGCTCTTCAAGATCTCTCTCTGGAGAGACAGCCTTGATTCATCCAAGCCACCAAAAGCCACAGAATGCATGACAAACTTGGATGTCAGCCTTTACTGTTCCTTTTCAAGTTGCCAAAAGAACAAGTAGAAGACTGACCCATTGGGACTGGACTGTGGCTCACTCAAGGTTGAACCCTTCAAGGCTTCTTGCCAGACTTAAAAAAAAGTTTCAGAGAGAGCCAATATGGACCTTCTGGTTCTTTCTCTAGGACCTGACTGTTTGTGGTGAAGTCTGTGAGCAAATCATGATCCTTTTGGAGGCAGAGAACACACCAGATGTGTCTGTCCATAGGGATCACGGTCAGACTGAACTCAAAATCTCTCTCAAAACTACTGGGCTCTTTCTTACGTATCCTGAAAGAAATAATGAAACAAACCATAGAAACACAAAAGCCACATGAAGACACTGATGTGAAAATTCTGACTGAGCAGGAGCTAGGAGTAAGGATCCCTAGCATATCAAGCAAAGCAGCCAGTGCAAAGTGCTTCAGGAAAGCAGGAGCCAAGAGATTCAAAGTCCTGAGACATTAAGCAGGTTGTGTGGACTACAGACAGACTGAGATAAGGAGGAAAAAAATGTTCAACAAAACTTAACAAGAGACATGCACTGAGCATTAGAAGAGGCATCAAGCTGAGCTGGTTGCAGCACAGACAACAGCATTGCAGCTATCCAACATAGCTTCTTCATCAAGTGCAATTAGAATGGAATTGGTGGAATGGAGTGCTATGGGGACACTTACATTCCACTGCATCAGTGGCCTGAGCTATCCCATTTGAACACACAGCTTTGAGCAAACCAAGTTCCTTGGTCACATGTAGGGGGGCATGGATCCAAGAGTAAGTTCTATTCAATCTTACCTTCGAAGATAATGCAGGGTTGGGTTTTGTTTTGTTTTTAAACGTTTTGGTTTTTTTAAAAAATCATAAACCTAGAAAATTCTTCTTAGAGGAAAAATGATTAAGAACTTTTCTACATGCATCACTCATCTCAAATAGCATATATGCCGCCATTCTGAAAAAGTAACTCATAATTAAATAACTGCATGTTTAATGTGATATCACCTGCCTCAAATGTAAGTATCAGTGTCAGCACTTTTCTCTCCATCTCATCTTTGGAACCTTCCCCCCAAATAATTTACAGAAAAACAATCCAAAGGTTAGTGTTGTGTCATATCAGGCACCCTACTACCTGTCACCACTCATGCCCCAATATTAGTCAATCAGTAAAGCACATCATTTGTAAAAACTTGTCCCTCTTCGCTGATGGCTGCCCTTCTCATTGAATACAGGAGTGCAAGCATTTTTAAAAACTTTCCTTGGTAAAATGGTCATATAATAGCAGTGGAACAGCTAAAATGAGAAGATTCATTGAAATATATCTGGTTTCTCTAAGAGAATGTTAATAAACTCAACTAACGTTCACAGGTTTCTAATATAAAGCAACAGCTCTTTGAAGATCCTCCATTAGCAGGAAAGTAAAATTGAATCCTGTTGTCTCAAAAACAGAGTCTTCTTTCCCTTCTCAGGCAAACAATGTATTTGTTTTAAGAAAGTGGTCTTTCATACATACAGGTTTCACATTTTAATATAATTCCTTTTCAGTTCTCCTCTGCCTCTACCATAGTTAAACTTAGATTTAGAATGGTCATATTATTTGTTCCACTGAAATTTAATATGAATTAAAACTTTCCAGTATGAAGTTTTTAATGTGGTAAACAATAATACACCAGGATTTCTGTTGCAACAGATGATTTCATTAGCTCAGTGTAGCCATTTTGCCAGATCAGAATTTTAGCGAGGTGGCAAAATTTACAGATTATACAAAATTACTCAAGATAGTTAAGTCCAAAGCAGACTGCGAAGAGTTACAAAGGGATTTCACAAAACTGGGTGACAAAATGTGAGATGAAATTAAATGTAGGTAAATACAAAATCATTAACAGTAGAAAACATCATCTCAACTATACATACAAAATGATGGGGTCTGAATTAGCTGTTACCACTCAAGAAAGATCTTGGAGTCAATGTGGATAGCTCTCTGAAAACATCTGCTCAATGTGCAGTGGCAGTCAAAAATGCTAACAGTATTAGGAATCATTAGGAAAGGGATATTAAGACAGAAAACATCATAATGTCACTATATAAATCCATGGTAGGCCCACATCTTGAATACTGTGTGCAGTTCTGGTTGCTCCATCTCAAAAGAGATAATTAGAAATTGAAAAGGTACACAGAAGGGCAACAAAAATGACTGGGGGATGGAACAGCTTCCACATGAGGCTAGATTAAAAAGGACAGAATATTCAGCTTGGATAAAGGGACAACTAAGAGGGCATATGACAGAGTTATATATTGAATGCCATGGAGGAAGTGAATAAGAAAGTATTATTTAACCCCTTCCATAACCAGGAGTGGCACCAGCGTTTTTGGCGCCCTAGGCGCAGGGCCGGCTTGCCGGTCCCGCGGCTCCGGTGGACCTGCCGCAGGCACGCCTGCGAGAGGTCCACTGGAGCAGTCTGCCGCCCTCCCAAATCCTGGCACCCTAGGCGGCCGCCTAGGTCACGTAAATGGAAGTGTCGGCCCTGTCCATAACACAAGAACCAGAGGTCACCCAGTGAAATCATCAGACAAAAGGAAGTACTACTTCATACAACGCACAGTCAACCTATAGTGCTTGTTGCCAGGGGATGTTGAGAAAGCCAGAACTATAACTCGGTTCAAAAAAAGAAGTACAGTAAAAGCTTTTTTAACCAGCATGCTGGAGGAACGGGGAGTGCCAGTAAATTAAAAATGCCAGTTATTTCAGAGGGAAGGGTTTGTAGTGCAGAGGAGGGGTGTGGGGCAGCAGGGACATGGGAGGGGTTGCAGGGCACAGGCTCGGGGGGTGGGGAGGGAGAGAGAGGTTGGGTCCAGGAGGGGGCTTGGGGCAGGGGCATGGGAAGGAGCTTGGGGTGCTGGATGTGGGGGGCGTTCACCTCCAGCGGCACACTGCCTCTATCTGTAGGCACTGCTCCCTGCAGCTCCCATTGGCTGCAGTTCCTAGCCAATGGCCTGAGAGCCGCGGAGTCAGCCCTCGGGGAGCAGGGATGGAAGCAGTGTGCCTTCAGAGCTGCCTGGCCGTGCCTCCGCCAGCAACAGCAGGGAGGGGAGCTGCTTGTGAGGAGTCGCCGGAGGTGAGCACTCCCCCCGATCCAGCACCCTGAGCCCCTCCCGGGCCCTAATCCCTGCCCCAAACCCCCTCCTGGACCCAAACTCCCTCCCAGAGCGCACGCCGCAGCCCCTCCCATGCTCCAGACCCCTACCGGCCTCGCACCAACCGCACTATAAACCAAACTTTCAGTGCAGATCAGAAATGCTTGCCAGTTGGTGATGTGCCGGATAAAAGAGGCTTTACTGTAGATAAGTTCATGGAGGATAGGTCCATCAATTGCTATTAGCCAAGATCATCAGGGATGCAACCTCATGCTCCGAGCATCCTAAGCCTCTGACTTCCAGAAGCTGGGAATGGATGATGGGCTGGATCATGCGATAACTGCTCTGTTTTGTTCATTCCCTCTGAGGCATCTGGCATTGGCAACAGTCGGAAGAGAGGATATTGGGCTAGGTGGACCATTAGTCTGACCCAATATGGTGGTTCTTATGTTGATTTAATTATAATAAATTAGAGAAAATAATTAAAAGATACTGCGAAAGAGCTGTACGAAGAGCTGAACATTAAGATGTTATTTCAATATTAATGCAAATCAATCAGCAGAATAAAGCATAACACCAATGATGAGATTCAAAGAGAGATTACTGTGATTTTGCTACTTTAAAAATATATCAGAAGGAAAAAGAAAAAAAAATCAAGGTGTTCTCACTTTCAGAATACAATTCAAACAAGATTACATTTTCAGCTACCCATGAATCAGAGAGCAGATGCCTCAAAATAAAAATGACTTACTGTTTAGCATCATCGTCTGCATCATCATCATCTTCTAAATGTGCCACATGTCCCCTAAGGAAATGAACAAAGTACCATGGCTGAGTTCCCTTCATTAAAATGACTTTAGCTACTATGAAAGAATTCTGGTATGCAATACAGTACCTGAAGGGCACCTTCTTTACAGAATGATATTATGTTGCTTTGTATTTTTATTATATTTTTTATTATTCTTTAAAGCACAGATTCAGCCCAGAAAAATGAGACCTCTCCCATATCTTCAAATGAGCATTAGCAGATTGTAACAGATGCAAGAAATCAATGTAAAAAACACTTTGAAACACACAAGAGAAAAATAAAGAAGTTACCGCTGATGCAGTTCTTCTTCAACTGATTTTAGAAGACTCCTTCAAAATTAATAAGAATACAATAAATAACTGAACACAAACTGAGGAAAGCAGTTGGAAAATAAGACATGAATAAATGTTCTCAACTCAAAATAAGTTACTCTATTCTAATAAGATACACCGATTCTTTTGCTGAAGAATAATTTCATTGTTTCAATATAGTTACATGATGCTATTAAACAGTGTTTACACTTATTAGCATACTCCTAATTACTGTACCTGGCCATCACCTCTGTACTGCAAACTAGGACTATTTTGGCTTATTTCAATATTCACCTGTTTAAATTGAAACCAAGATACTTAAGATTAAATAGTATGTTATCATGAAAAGCAAAAGTGTCAAAAAGATTAAATTATCATTGTGAGGAGACCACTAGTACCAATTTTATTATCTTAAAATTCACATCTTTCACAGTACTATGTTTTTCCTCTCAAAATGCAGATTTCAACAAGCCAATCTATAAAACTAAGCCCATCACATGCTGGCTGTCATGCAAACACCTGCATTCATGCATGCGACAAAAGGGCAGCAGGATTTTTACAGAAAGGAGGATTCTTAAAAATATCAATATTATTCCCTACTGAAAAATAAAAAAGATCTACAGAGTGAAGGAAATGGAATATCTATACTTTCATCCAAATATTTATACAACTTATCGATTATAAAGCTACATGTCAAGAGTTTGACTTGTACAGACGCTGTCATTTTAAATATAAAAGCACTTAAACCACTTAAAGTATCCGAGGCCGGAGAGAATCAGTGACTATTATCTCATTTCATACAGTTTGTGTATCTGGATAACTACATCAAAACTCACAATGTAAAGGTTAACCTCTAAGGAACTTAATGACAAAACTGTAATGACTAGAGTTCTCTATAGATGTGCAAATGTTTTAAGTCTTTTGTCTTTTTTTTTTTTTTTTAAACAAACGTGTAAGTACATCCCCATAACTGGCCAGATGACTTGGGCAGAAGGGCAATATCTTGCTGTAAGGGAAAGTTTGTCACTAAACAGACTCTGATGTCTGAAACTGAAAACGACATTCTAGAGGTGATGGTGGTGACAGTTTCAATATCTTGAGATACACCTCAATATGCTGAGAACTGTTCTAACTCCCTATATCAGCTGGAGTGATTATTATTGTAGAAGTCAATAGTTTAAAAACTGCACTACTGTAAATAACCAAAGGTTTATTATGTTTTACTGCATAAACATCCAATTACATTTTACTACTACATTACCTGCGGTTTTAAATTTAAACAATGAATTTAAGTCTCAGTTAAATTTTAAAAAACGAGGAAAAATGCCCTCTGTTACTCACTTATTTGCACCTAAGAAGCAGCCACTCTGGGGACCATGACCATATTCTAGCTGCAGATCCTATAAATATAAGAGAAAGAGCTTTAAGATGAAAAGACAAGAGAGTTAAAAACACGTCACATGCTTGCCTCAACCTCTTCACTGTACCCAAGCCACACGACTAATTCTGTCCTACTGCCACTTTTGGCTCTAGACTCTCATTCATAGGCCGCTTAAGCCTGGGTCCCTTCCATGCCCCAACTCTCCCATGCCTCACATCTCCTCAAATTCCTCCATGAAACACATTTCTTTCATAAAGCCATTCAACCACAGTCCCCTCCTCAGGGAAATACTGAGCTAGAGGAGCTTTTACACTGATCACTCAAAAAACCCCAAACTATGAAAAGAACAAACTTATGGAACTAGCAAATGGTGTGTTACGCCTCAATTAGTCACACTGCTTTTTACTGAATCTGCCCAATCTCTGTGTTCATTTTAATTGTATATATTTATATTGTCAGTTCTTCAGCGCAGAGATCTTGTAATGTCTGTAGTATACAACTGGCACTATCCAAATAAATACTATATAGAGAATATGGCAAATATTTTGTTTGTTTTAGTTATAAAGGCAAAAAAATATTTTAAGGACAACTACTATAGGCTCATTTATTTAATGTGTAGTTCTTTTGTATGAAATACAAAATACTACATTAACCAAACATTAAAGTTGCAAAATCAAGCACTTACAAATTACGAAGTGCTAGGAAACCTTAAAACTAAGCATGAGATGGCAAAGAACCCCAGGAGACACTACTCAAAAATTCTGAGCTCACGTACCAGAAGGCATGCTTATCTCATTATTGGGAATAGGCAGAGTTCACCTTAAAGAATCACCATACTAACATGTCCCAAGAGAAGACTATTAAAGCTATGGGATGTTTGTCTCCTCAGCCAGGTTGGGATTGGAGAAGTATGTACACAAACTCCTTCCCCTAAACACTTGGGGTTCACCTATACTGGGAAATGAGTGATGTTTTAAGATGTTAAAATTTTTAGACAGCACTTAGCATCTTGTATAGAACAGAATTCTCTCAAGAGCATCCCATTCCAGAAATATCCAGTCCGTCACCAAAGGATATCCTGGTAACACAGTGATGAGACTAGTACAGCTAGATTAGATAGACAACCACCCCACAGTGAAGAGGTACTCCATAGCCTGAGCCTCTCACTCTCCCATATGATGGACAGCCTGATAAAGAAGAAATGCTTACTCCACTCCTCAGGCTACTCATCCCAGTCTCCCAGCCCAGCCAGTCCTAATCTTCATCTCCAGGCTCAATGTCCAAGTCCCAGTGTCCTCACAACTCTCAGTCTCTCTCCACACACCCAGTCTCCCAGTCCAGCCAGTCCCAGTGGCCAGCTCATCTGACCCCAGACTTCTAGTACTACTCTCTATCTTCTCAGACTTCTCATCCAGTCTTAGTCTCCCCACTCAATTCCTTGTCCCGTTCTCTTCAGCCAACCAGTTCTAATTCTCCCTGACACCCAAGTTCCTTTCCAGATCTGCGCGCCCTCCTCATGCCCCCAATCTGGTTCCTCATCCAACTTTGTTTGTCCTCCCAGTGACAGTCATAGTTTCTCTCCCCAACACTACAGTCCCAAGCTATACCTTTCTCTCTCCCAGTCCTCCTTTTGTCACCTTTGCATTCAAACCAGACAGCTTCCTCTCCCAGGCTGCCTGGGCCCAAGAGGGGGGTCACTGAGAGGACAGGAGAGACTCCAAGGCCTGTTCTATACTACAAAGTTATGCTGACATAAGCTGCCTTGCATCAACCTAATGACTACCTGTTCTGTTCATTCCCTCTGGGGCACCTGGCATTGGCCACTGTCGGCAGACAGGATACTGTGCTAGATGGACCTTTGGTCTGACCCAGTATGGCCATTCCTATGTTCTTAACCTAGTTGTGCATGTGTCTACACTTAAATTTGTCTCCCACTGTAAGTGTCCTGTTACACCAACATAGTAATACGTTCTCCCCAAGCGGCCGTAAGCCAAGGTTAATGTACGGAGGTCAATACAGCGTGCATGTAGACACTGTTACCTATGTCAACCCTAACAATTCTCCAGCAGCTGTCCCAAAATGTGCCACATTGACCACTTTGGTTACCACTGTTAATTCCACTGCCAAGAGATCACGTAAACCAGGAGTCCTCCCTCCCTTTTAAAGCCCTGTAAATTTTGGAATTCCTTTTCCTGATTGCTCAGTTTGGTGAGAATACCAAGCAGCTCTCCACTGTTGAGTGCAGCTCTAATTTTGGTTTCCCTGCACTGGAGGGCCATAGTACTTGTACGATATAGTGTACTTGGACTTTCAGAAAGCCATTGACAAGGTCCGGCACCAAAGGCTTTAAAGCAAAATAAGGAGTCATGGGATCAGAGGGAAGGCACTCTCATAGAATAGTAACTGCTTAAAAGGAAACAAAGGATAGGAATAAACAGTTTTCACAGTGAAGACAGGTAAACAGAAGAGTCCTCCAAGGAGTTAACTAGGGCCACTGACATTCAATATACTCATATATGATCTGGAAAAAGGGGTAAACAGTGAGGTGGCAAAGTTTGCAGATGATACAAAGCTACCCAAGATAGTTAAGTCCAAAGCTGACTGAAGAGTTACAAAGGGATCTCACAAAACAAGGGGACTGGGCAACAAAACGGCAGATGAAATTCAGTTCTGATAAATGCAAAACTAATTACACACTGGAAAACAATCTCAACTATACATACAAAATAATAGGGTCTAAATTAGATATTACCACTCAAGAAAGATCTTGGAGTTACCATGGATAGTTCTCTGAAAACATCACTTATTGCACAGCAGCAGTCAAAAAAGCTAGCAGAATGTTACGAATCATTAGGAAAGGGATAGATAAGACAGAAAATATCATACTGTCACTATGTAAATCCATGGTAAGCCCACACCTTGAATACTGTGCACAGTTCTAGTCACCCCATCTCAACAAAGATATATTAGACTAGGGAAAAGGACAGAAAAGGGAAACAACAATTATCAGCTTTCATATGAAGAGAAATTAAAAAGATTGGGACTGTTCACCTTAGGAAAAAGAAGTGACTAAAGGGGGATATGATAGAGGTCTATAGAATCATGAATTTTGTGAAGAAAGTGTTACTCATCCCTTCATGTAACACAGAAAGCAGGTGTCACTCGATGAAATTAATAGGGAGGCAGAGTTAAAATTAACATAAGGAAGTACTTCTTTGGTGTGCTTGTTCTGAGTTCACAGCTATCATCAACTGTGAACCACAGAAAAAACCCTTCTTGGGATATGCAGGACTGTTCACCAACCAGAGCCCTTGTTGGAGGTGGGCTGATCTCCAGTAAGCTTATCAGCATGCATGTAGCTTCTTTTATTGTTTTAATGTTTTCTCTGTAATGCTTTCACCTTAAGAATAAATGTACTTGCTTAGAAAGAGCTGTGTAGTAACTTATTACTGTGGCAATTACATTGTTTATAGCCTGCGGACTGCAAACAAAAGCAAAGCAGGCTTGCTCGCGCAGTCGGGGTTTGCTGGGGGATTCACAGTGTAGGCAAGGAACTGCGCAGCCTGGAAATACCCTGGTCAGGAAGGAAAGAAACATGTGCCTCCATCCAAGAGAGATGATGGCTGGGAGCCAGAAGCCTGAGAGTGGGTGCACTTGCTGGATCACAAGAGTGAAATACAGGTGGCAGCTGCCCTGAATTGTGACACCTCCTTTTTGGCACTACACAGCTATCCAGAGTGAGAGAAATTTCCCACCTTAAGTGAAAAGCATTTTGAATATAAATTCCAAAAGTGTAATACACAAATTCTTATCAAAATGGAAAGTGAAGATCCTATGCTGGACAGAGCTAAAGTGTCTGTCTACTTTAATTTACACATTCTATAGTACATGACAGTGTACATTCTGCAGGAGTGACAGAAAATTTAATAAGAGAAAATAAGCAAACCTCTACAAAATGTAAAAGATTCTTTATCTGTCACTGATGGTTATATGGCCTGCAATTATTTTTTTTTTTTAATGAAAGATGACATCTGTCAGTGTTACTTATACTTATATATTTTAAAAGGACAAAACCTTTGTTTTTATCCAGTTTACTACCATGCTGTCTGCTAGTATTACTAGACTATGTTTTCAAATGGGCATTTATGTTCTTCACTTCCTGCTCTAAACTGCTGTATTGTGTTCCTGTTTGCTTTTCAAACATTACTGTATTTCACCCAAATGTACTTCATTGCTGGGTAAAGTAATTCCTTATGTACACTAAAATAAATCAGTGAGGAGTAAGAGTTTGTAAAGACTGAGATTTGGATAAAAACTGTATCCTCATCTCCATCCAAATGCTTTGAGTTTGAAAGTTTTATAAAAAACTTTCAATTACATATTTGATGAACAAATACAGACAAACAGACGTGTGTACACACACATATATACTGCACTCTATCTATATTTATACCATTATCTCACACACAGAAGGTAGTAATATCAGTTTTTTTGAATTAATATGCAGCACATGAACATAAAACACAAATAAATCTGACTGAGCCCTATGTTTTCAAAATAATATTGCAAGATATCAATGGGATATGGAAATAATAGTAAAATATCTTAATATGATCCACAAAATGTCCCAAATTACACTCTATTTTAAGAGGTCAGTTAACAGTGAACTGGGTCTTGAATTGCTGGTACAGTTTATAACTAGAGTTCTACTTGGGAAAAAACCCACTACTTTGCACAATATAAGGGTGTGGACAACAACGTACAAAATCTCAGTGTAATGGATAATATTAAAGAAAAGTCATGCAGGAGACTGAATCATGCATTCCAGGGAAAAATCTTTTTATTCTAAATTAGGGCTCTGGGAGAGAGTTTGGGTGCGGGAGGGGACTTGGGGTGCCAGATCAGGGAGCCGCTCACCGCAGGCAGCTTCCTGCAAGCAGTGACTCATCTCGGCTGCTCCTAAGCAGAGGCATGGCAGACAGCTCTGTGCGCTGCCTCTGACTGCAGCCGCTGCCCCCACAGCTCCCATTGGCCACGGTTTCCAGCCAATGGGAACTGCATTGCTAGCACTGAGGGTGGGAGAAGCCTGTGGAGCCGCCTGTCACACCTCCACCTAGGAGCAGTTTGTGGGGAGCTGCCTGAGGTGAGAAGCCCCCTCCCACACCCAACTCCCTCCCAGAGGACGCGCTCCACACCCCCTCCCGCATCCCAACCCTCTGCCGGCCCTGTACCAACAGCACTATAGACCGGAATTTCAATAAAGATCAGAAATGCCGGTTTACAGAGCTTTTCGGTTCACGAAGTACCGGATAAAACAGCTTTTATTGTATGTCATGCAGTATCTCATCATGCATGAACTATAATTGTAGCTTTGCTCTTCTGCTAGTTTTATACTCTTAATTTGGAACAAATTTACTGTGTAGGCTTGAGCTGTACATGAAATTCACTTTCCCATTTACTTTTCATAGTTTTTCAACAAGTGTATTTGAATATGCACAGTGAACCAATAATTCATAATTGAACATTGCAATTGCTATTCCTGAAACTGTAGTTAAGTGGTCAGTAATAAAATTTGGAAGTATAACACTTCGATATTAAATACTATTGGCTGCTGAGGTAACTCCTGATCAGTTGACAATACAAATGAACCTTAGTTGTTCAAAGACAGTCAATCATAAGATCATGTACATCTTCCATTAATATGGTTTCACCATTTTTCCCAGTCTCCCAGTGAAAGGAATGACTAGTGCTTCTTAGCATTTCATTCACCCATAAAGGAGAATGCTTACTGAATAACACTTAAGTCAGACCCAAATTCCATTGTCCTTGTTTTATTAAAAACGTGTTCAGCTTTTTAGATAATGTTAGTAGTTTTACAAAAAAAGAGAACTAAGTCTTTTTGGGATTTTAGTAAACATCCAAATAAAACAAACAAACAGTCTCAACTAATCAGCATGCAGGAATTCTGTAAATTATTGTTGCATATCCGCAGTTTTCCCTCCCACCTTGTTCTGCAATTTTTTGCACTGTCTGAGGAGCATAATCACTATTGTTATTTAGCACCCATACAATGAAGAGAAATATATCCATTCTGATTAGCTATTGAAATTCCTCTGCAGTGACTGGCTACTGGATTCAGTATTTTAAATGGGCTGCCAGAAACAGAATTGGCTGTCTCAGAAATCTAACTCTTTGGCCGAGAAAGAAAAATCCCTTGAACTCAAGTCCCCCATCCTACTTAGTTCCATTGGATCTTAAGAATAATGTTTATATTTATGTTTTCCACTGAGGACAATCTCAAGAACCTCCCCTCCCAATTCAC
Organism: Chelonoidis abingdonii; assembly: GCF_003597395.2. Classification (NCBI taxonomy): domain Eukaryota; kingdom Metazoa; phylum Chordata; order Testudines; family Testudinidae; genus Chelonoidis; species Chelonoidis abingdonii. The sequence goes on along the minus strand of NC_133771.1, from coordinate 214,549,828 downwards.
TTTTGAAATGTAATGTAAACAAAAATTGTGGTTATTCTAGGGAGAAGAGTCTTGTTGATTTATAATGAAAGAAAAGGAGTGGGGGAATTTAAACTGTACATCGGTCTCTCTATATGACATAAGGGCTGGGATATTCAAATTGCTAGCCTGCGGAGTGAAAGAGTGGGGCTTGCAGAGCCTGGAGTGGGGTGCTTGCGTTGCCAGCAGGCAGCAACCTGTAGTTTTGGGCAAGTTTCTCCCAGGGAGCACAGACAAGGCTCCCTCGCAGTGTAGGGAGGCAGTAGTGATTCACCCTGTACCCCTTGGTAAACCCAAAAGAGTCTTAACGGTACAGTGACCAATATGAGAATACTAACCTCCAAAGAGAAACAATCAAACTATATATCAGAAAACCTCTAATAATTAGGAAGAGTACTAGCTTAGTTAGGCAGCGCATTCTCCAGGATCCAGTGACCAAAAGCTGCACTCCTAGAGGACTCTGCATTCCCTTACACTGTTAATGAAGGCACGGAGAGAAGCCCAGGGTGGAGATTTTCTGACATGATGGACTGTCCCTTCTATGCCCACAATATAACTACTAACCAAGTAGTGAGTGTGATTATTCCTGTATGGGGAGCCTTTTGGAAATGAATACAGGATCCCTTAAGAGCTGCCATGACTTATGGGGAAATGTGGAATTTGAAACCGGTTCCAAAAAAGTAGGATGGACCACATACAAAACAAAGGATCTTGGCATTATGAAAAAAAGTTGTTCGATTTGGGCAATATTTTACAGCTCTAATATCATCTAGGGAATACTAATTCACTTCCTTGGACAAGATGTGTTCAGATGGAAGGGAAGGAAATTTCCTAAGTAATGATGTGGGAACAGTTCTAAGAACTGCTTATCTGTGAAAAACAGGAGGAAGAGTTCTTTACACAAGAGATCTCCCTACTCATTGCTACCACCTTTGCTCAAAGAAGTAATGAGGAACATCGGTTTAATAGAAAGATAATGGAAGGCAGCTTTTGCCACAAGCTTGAAAGGAGATTTGTTGAGAGCATTCAGAATGAAATTAAGGTTCCATTCTGCTAACTGGTTGCTTGTTTGAGGGAGTTGCCATGGCTCTGATATAGACAGGCTGAATACAAACTAGGCAAACAAGGCCTCATGGGACAGTGACAGGGCTTGAGGATGACTTTAGCCTTTTGGCAACTACATATGCATTTCTTTGGCAGAAAAGGCATGTGTTTAGGGGTTGACCAGTTTAAGAAAGAGCATCCACCCTCTCAATGGAAAGATCCTTGTGCCTAGATCAAAACAGAACCAAAATTTGTTTACATGTCTCTATGTGGAAGGCACTACAATAGCACCATCGTGTTAGTTTGGCATCTGCCATGAATGATGATGGATCTGCTAGTCAGTCTTTTGAGGCACTGAAATTTCCCTAGATATAGCTGAGAAGTCAACCACTGAACCTTTTCTATCTCCCAGAGAATCCAGATGGCAGTGTCAGAGACAGGTTTCATTTTTCCCTTGTCCATTTTTACCAGTGGCCACAGTTCAAATGTCAAACTTCTTAAATATAATCTATGTAGTGATTGGGGGGCACAGGCTGCTAAATGGCTAGATCCAGTGCCCAGAGTGCCACAGAGTCTGATGGTGATCTAAAATTCCAACTTGGACTACAGTCGCTGTCATTATCTATATGACCCATAAAGCCTCTCCAACCTTTGACACTTGTTTTGGTCATGATCCTGAAGATTCATAGGTTTGCCAAAGGCAGGAGTGGCTCTAGGCATTTTCCCGCCCCAAGAACAGCAGGCAGGCTGCCTTCGGTGGCTTGCCTGCAGGAGGTTCCTGGTCCCACGAATTTGTCGGCAGCATCCGGGAGGTCCGCCAAAGCCACGGGACCAGCGGACCCTCCAAAGGAATGCTGCCAAAGGCAACCTGCCTGCCGCCCTCGCGGCGACCGGCAGAGCGCCCCCCACGGCTTGCCGCCCCAAGCATGCGCTTGGCATGCTGGTGCCTGGAGCCGCCCCTGGCCAAAGGCTTGTCCCTCATCAGGTATATGTTCCACAGTGGAACAATTTCCAGACCCAAGTGAAATGGGAAGTCAAAGCCTCTTGATGAGAGGACTACTCGATCCCACTTCATGAAGGCTTGAAGAAACCATGTACTGTCCAGTGAACAGTGTCTGCAGCTGAGACTAACAGATCTAGAGGAGGGAGAGCATGATTAGCATGGTCTCGTACAGAAGACAAGACAAAAACTTTCTTTAGTTTCTGGGCTTTCCAGAACAACAACCTTGGTTGGTGAGAAAACAAACAAAACCAAATCTCAAAAGTAAATGGGATCCTGTGACTGAGTCAGAGCACTTCTCTCTGTTTCACAATGAGCCTGTGGAATTGCAGAATGGAGAGTGCCTGATGCAGATGATGTGGAGATGTCTGGAAAGTGTTCACAGCCTAGAAAACTCCCTCCTATTTAAAACTAACATTATTTCCTTCTTTCTTCATTGTAGCAATCACTATTGTCCTAAGTTTAAAACCATGGGGCAGAGGAGATGCCAAAGGGGAGGTCTGGTCAGGATACATGCTGCAAGTACATCTTAGATGGCATCTTAGGCCAGTTTACACTCAGTGGTCTAGAGGGCAACACATGGAGCAACTACTGTAATGGGCTTATGCCAATCTATGAGGGGCTGCAGGAGTCCCTTTGGGAATGACCATGGAAAGATCTGCTGAAGCCACATTCACGAGGACAGCAGGAACCATCTGCATGCAGCAGAGAAGAAAGTGGCAGGAAAAAAGTGAGAAAATGAAGATTCGGTAGCTGAAAGAAAAGCAGAGCTGAAGTGCAGGACAATGCTGCTGGAGGAAGAGAAACTGGAGCTGTAGTCCCAAGAAAGTTGCTAAAGGACATTTGTGTATGTTAAGGAGGAAAATCTACACAGGACTGCCTCCAAAACTGGAGTCAGTACAGCTTAAGCTATCATATATATTGGCAGATACAGTTTCTGAGAAGCTGATGTAAAAAGCCATCATTTTGTTCCATATTTATTATTCTCAATGGACTTCCACATGAAATTCTCAGTTTACAAATCAAAACAAGTCTTGGGTTTAGTTGGTAGCACAGCATGTTCCACCTAGTACAGAGTCTGAAGAAATGAAACGGCGCTCTCACTACTTTACACATAACTAGCAATCATCACCAACAACAGATACAGGAGTCTCTGGCCATTTGAAGACCCAGGAGCAGAACAGAGTAAAACTTGCTGGCTTGATTTTCACACTGCATTGCTAAAGCAGAGAAGGGCTGGAAAAGAGAACAGGTACAATAGGGCAGTACCAAATGCCAAGATAATCACATTTCTGATCTAGCTCTTAGAATGTTCGTGGTTTTGTCAGTATGCATGGTAATGTTTGTATTCATTCTATGCTGTAATTACATTTTGGATATTAAAACATTAAAAACACACACATTTTCTAATCTTTCAAATGGATGTTTAAAGGAACTGCCAAACAAAATATGCTAAGAAATATCTCCTAGATACAGTGAAAAAAGTTTAAGACATTAGTTATTGCATAATACTGACCTACTTTATATATATTTTCCCTTCGTTCCTTAGAAATATTCATACAGCTTAACCCTTAGACTGAAAAACTGTTCTACAGAGGCAAAAGCAAGTACAGCAATTGAACAAAACTTTAGCTTTGAAAAACAAAAATAAAGACACAAAACCAAGGTTGACAAAGAAAATCAGAAGGTGAAATATACCAGGTTAGATCTTGCAGTGTAGTATATTTCTTCTGAACTGTCCAAAAAATCGTTACTGTTGGGCTGTTCATTAGACAGAGACCAAGAAACTCAGGTTATTTACTTTGAGATTGAAAGCCAGATATACACAAAGGGAAACTGTCTTCCCAACACAATTTTGTTAATGCAAATGCAAATTTAAACCATATTAAACAGCTTCTGACAAAGCTTACATTTCATATTACATCATAATTAATTTAGTATAAAGTTTAAACATTACTTAAAAGCAACAAAACAAAAAGAACCAAAGAACTACCTTAATAAATTGGAATTAGCAATTATCCATTTACTCCTCTCCCTCAATCCCCCTCATTCCAGGATTTTTTGTCACCTGTTAGAATACTGGAGATTATTGCAAAATTCTACCCTCAATCTCTCTTCCTACAAGACCTTTCATCAAAATGTCTTAGAATGAACAAGACTTCTTTTGTATCCAGTTAGTACTCGGACTTCAATTGACCAGAATGATCTAAATATAATGATACAATACTCCTTTCCTCACTCTTTGAGACTGACACCACCTCCACAATCTCTCATCCTCTAACAAGGAACCATCCTCTAGCTTCCACGAATCAACCTTGCTTTTCCACTTTGCAGTATATTAATAAATCAGCCATTAAAGCCATTCATATTTAATTTAATAAAAGCAGGTACCTGTAAAATATTGGAACTACTTAAGCGTAAATGTTTTTTTCCAGATTACCGTTACATTTCTATGTAGTTCAAAGTAACCTCATAAATATCAAAATAACGGTTTTGTTTCACATGTATGCATTTTTTCTTCATCTATGGTCAGACTGAACATGAGCTCAAGTAATTTGGTAGGGTATTATAGGAAAGCTGCTGCCATGCCCTCAGGAATAAGGTGTTGAAAAATCTTTTAAAGGAAGAATATCTGAAGATGTCCTAAATAAAGAAATTCCTTTATTTTTAGAGCAAAGTACAGTCTTTCATGCTTCCCATTCCTAGGCAGGCAATTAAGCACTCCCTTTCCCTCCTCAGAAATATCCAAACAAACAGTTCTATCTCCTCCTTATGGGAAGGGAGATAAACACAGGGGTTTAGGCAGTGGTTGTCTATCTTTTTGACAGAGTCAAAACAAAGAGTTCTGGTTCTCCCTTCTGGCAAGGGAACCTTTTGTGTTGATTTTCCCTATCAGCAGGATTAATCCTTTCTTGCAGCCAGAGAGACAACTAAGATTCCAAAAGGCAATACTCCTGTGTGTTTCAACTCAATGTGGAGTGAACTTCAACTCCTCCCTTCCAAGAACATCTGCCAAAAAAAACCACTCCTGATGGCTGTGACTTAAGCCCCAGACGAAAGTTTTCCCTTCAAAAACACGCTGTTGTCCTGTAAAGCTGTTCAGCTGGGTGACGGGGTCATACACCCAGTCACAGGAATTTTAAAATGAAAATGTACAATCTAAAAAGGGCTGCTTTTTCAATTTTAAGCTATATCTTCTTCATTAAAACCTATTTTGCAATTGTCATGTCACTTTTTCAAGAACTTCCCTAAGAACAAAAACACCACCACAAAAATGAGAGAATATTTAAAGGCATGTAGAAGTAAAGATTGTGCTAATCACAATAGTTTCCACAATGTATATTACAGTGAGGCAGACTACAGAGAAGAAGAGTAACAGTACTGACATTTTAAGGTGATTTTGGTAAGACTAGCTCTTAACATGCATTTTTCTTGCCAGTTTTAGAATTGCTGATCCTTTGTTTTTCCTATATAGATTCATAGACTCTAGGACTGGAAGGGACCTCGAGAGGTCATCGAGTCCAGTCCCCTGCCTTCATATGTTTAATTATATATCTATATCCATATATATATATAATGCTCTAATCAGCATAGCAATAAGTAATGTGATTATACAGCTACGTAAATGGGTATATAATTTCTCTGAAGTTGTTGCAGAAATTCTCGTTTGTATTAAATAAGCTACTCCTCTCTGTCCTGTTGGGATACTATAGGCTGCAGTCCGCCTGCCCAAGCCAGCTGCTGTGGAAGAGAGAATGTGCACACCACCTCAAATCTCCAAAGACAGCTGTCTCTTTACCAGAGGAAAGGGTCAAGGGAGGGAGGGAGGAGGAGCTCTTGTAGTGCACTGCAAGAGAAGTGTGCCAGCTCAGCTCTTGCAAGGCTCTTATGCCAAAGGAGTACAGCTCCAGGCACACTGCCTTCCTAAGAACCTGATCTCCAGGGGGAGGAGCTCATTGATAAAATTCCTTGGGGGGAGAGAGAGAGGGTACTATGTCACAAGTCAAACTTTTTTCTCATTTGCAGGATGTAGAATCTGAGGCATAAAACCCATGCAATATGTTACTCACAAACTCATGATGTGGCTCTGTCTCCTTCCTTAATGGAGGATTGAACTTTATTTGACCAACTATAGAGGAAAAAAATAAAGTCAAGATCTGGTTAGCTTACTGTGAGAAACAATTCAGTTTCTAGTAGCAGCTGCCCACTAACTAAGCATAATTCAGTTTTATGCACATATTATCCTTCCATTGATCTGTATTTCTGATACATGCATGCCCTTAGTGCCATGAGCTCAGAACACTTTAGAAAGCAGCAAGCTCTGGGGGTTGCACATCCTTGCTTCTGTTCAGAGCTACATAAGGGACTGCACTTAGGTCCTTATCATCCACAGATGAGAAGGATCACAAAAAGGATTCAGGAGCAGCATGGTAGGGGAGAATAACTCTGCAAGGCAACTCATAACTTCAGTTACAGGTGAGAAAATCTTTTCTGTGAATTGTTTTTTCAGATCCATACTCTTGGGAGATTTAACTAGCAGTAAAAAGCCTGATGAAGGACTGAGGAGTACTAATTAAATTTTCCAGCACTGCTCTTCTGCAAGAGACATTGGCCATTGTACCAAAAGCTGGATACAATGTTCTTGAGTTCCTGAAGCTCAAGAATTCCAAAGTTACTATTAGTTTATAAATGCCAAGATACCAAACCCAAAATTTAAACTGCATTTGTTTTTGGAGAAAGGGAAGTCCTTCCTTCTGATCTGACCTCTCGTCAGACTCTCCCTCCACCAAGTTGCATTTGACCATTTCAGTTTGAAAATAAAACTGATGATCTTAAAACAATAGTCGAATGAGAGATGTCAGTGTTATGCTCAGGGTTTTCTTAGCAGTGGTTTCTTTACCATCACCATAAGGTTTCAGGGGGCTTTCACTTCAACTTTAAATGAAACATTTTCTTAATAGCTGGCCCAAAAGTTTAATGCCAGCAATATTCAAAGTAAAGTATCAAGTTGCAATGCATAGCAATATTATGACGACATTTTCCTCAGCTCTAGGGTGAAGACAGAATCTTGCACACTCTCTGGAAACCCTCTCTGAAGAATAGCATGAAGTGGCATTGAAAGTCTCTAAGAGGAACCTATGTCAAACCCTATTTCACTAGGCTGTAGTAGTAGAGAGATTTGAAGCATTGTTGGAAAACAAAATGGTATGGACCGTTACATATTTTAAGAGTGTGTGTGCGCGCGTGTGTATATATATATATATATCTCAACAACACTGTTTTGTATAATTTTTAAATCACACTGTTTTGTATAATCTGTTCCTATGTTCACAATAAGTGAAACTGTGTATGAATTCATTCTGTGCTGCCTCTTAATAAAAATATTCCTAGTTATGGTATCAAGTATCAGGGGGTAGCCATGTTAGTCTGTATCCACAAAAACAACAAGGAGTCCCATGAAAGCTTATGCCCAAATAAATCTGTAAGTCTTTAAGGTGCCACCAGACTCCTTCTAGGTAGATAGACAAAAGCTCAGTTTAAGCTAATTTCGAGTTATTATAACCTTTATTATTCTCAATTTAACAAAGTATACACATGCTTACAGTTTATTTCAGAGCGTGTTTTTTCTTCTCTCACATTTCTACTTGTTGAATGAATTCTATGAGGCACGAGGGGCTAGAAAAGAAAAAAAAAGCGTTATCAAAAGTATATACCTTCTATTATGTGAAGATACAGTTGTCATGTAATATGTATTTTACTCATCTCCTTAGAATATTTTTAAATGTCTGATACAAGCAAAGTCTAAAAACAAACAAAATAAAGAGTATGTTTTGCATTTTAAAGACACACCACTACATTAGACTGCCATCCAGGTACTAACAATATATATTCCCATTATATCTGTACAGTTTGTGCCAGTCTAGCTAAGTGTGCAATGTGCAATTTTACAGATGTTACATATGTCGTTCTGAATTTAAAGGGACAGTGGTAAGTCTGTATTTATCCTAATTTGTCTGTTTCCTTCTTATACTTGCAAAATCTAAATACCTGAATGTTTTCCAAATAAATAGGACACCAACTAGAGCATTAATCTAGTCCGGCAGTCAAAGTTTGGCTCCTGAGTTTGGTGTCAAGTGCCTCAAGCTACAGGAACTGCAATGGCAACGGACGACCACTGGTAGAGTGAAGTATGCCTAAGTGGCATTAACAGGATCATTAGGGAGCTGCAGCCAGCCCTCCTCAGATGAAAAAACAGATAGGGCTTTGAGAAGAGAGAATAGGCATATTTAAAAAATAAAAGAGGTCATAATTATGACAAAACAACAGAAGCCAAGAAATAGAGCAAGACAACAGCTGGAGTAGCATAGGGGTACAATGTCAATCAAATGTTGTTCCCACCCCTTTGCCACTACGGCCCCACCCACTTTTCATCTTAAGGCCTTCCCCCTGGGTTATCACTTTCAGGGTCGAGATTGACATATGACTGAAAACGAGTGGCTCTCCACATTCTCTCTCTTAATCAGACTGGGTCTCAGCTCAATAGAACCTGCCTGACAGCAGGTCTGACGAATCAGGGCAAATTCCAGGTCAGAGTGACCAGTTCAGAAGAGGGTAATGTGACATCTCTTAACAACATCTCCCACTGCCATCTACCCATCAGAATGGGTTTCCCTCCCATATATGTTTCCCTTCCAGGAGGATCTAACAATTATAATTGGTATAGCATGAGGGTCTAGGCCAGAACCCTCAATCTCCAGAGCTCAACATTTGGCCAAGTGGCAGCCCCATCCCCATTGCTGCGTGAGAGAGGCCATCTTGATTCAAGAGCATGTTTTTCAGGAATCGTAGGAAACGCTGAGAGGAAACATGGTCTCCATCACCCCCAGAAGAAGTACAGAATTCGTTTTAGCTCTGAGTCACTCTGTCCCTAAGGAGAAAGCAACACATCAGTGACAGTTCTGAACAGGTGAGAACTGCAATGGGGAGCCCTTTGGCCCAGCTGTTGATGGTTATGCCAGAATCTGACCCTGAGACCTAAGCACTTGTGAGGCAGACTAACAAGCACAATGGTCATCCAGTGTCCACCCCCACAGAGAAAGGCGACAATAACTTGCTGGAGTCAGATGAGGTGAATGGAGAAGACACTTAACTAGACTATAAAAAGTGATGATTGAGGATGGGGTGTAATGGGCTAGGAACCAACCTGGGATTGAGTAAATCTAAAAACTGCAGACTGACAGCTGTTTGTTTTTTTCTGAAAGTATCTCAACATGGCCTTTCTAGAGGACCAGAGGCCCTCGACAGCATTGCATCATAGAGAGACCTTGAATCAAGCCCAGCTTATTTTTGCTCAACACCAAGGGGTTTCCTCAAGACAAGAGGAAACCGAGCATGAAGAGGATGATGGCTATATGCACTGAAGAAGGCCCTTGGTATAGAGCTGAGCCAGTGCCATGTCTTGAGCATAAAAAAGGTTATGCACTCTATTGTACGCATTTCTGTTTGTGTTATCCTTAATCACAGTCTTAGGGAGAAGCTTTCTGAAGATTGTGAGGGCTGCGTTATAGACAGGGTAGGCCAGCAGTGTGAGCTGGAACTTCAGAGGATGGAAACTCCAAGCTCCACACCCAGTGTGCTGACATGTGTTTGGAAAGCTTATTAAATGCTTTTATTGCCATAGGTTATGGAATGCAATGTCTGTGCTTAATCCAAGAAAATTTAGCACAAGGGATGACCTTGGTAAATGCTGTGGAAAGCGCTCGAGATCCTAACAGTATTTAAACAAAATCATCATACCAAAGAATATCCGCTTAGTGCATTATATTGACTGCCTGACCCACACAAAAAGTTACAGAGCCCCATTTAGGAAAATTATCAAAAGTCTAAAAGAATTAAGTTAGAGAATGTCAAGGAGACAAGCATGCAATATAAAGTATAATAAAACTTGGTACTTGTAAATAAAAATGTCTATTAAAAAAGGTCTTTGTGACTCTGTGTTTCTGTTACAAGATCTGTGCGGCAGTTAAATAAGATCAAAGTTTTAATGGGGCATCTCTGTTTTCAAGGGTTGTAAGTCTTCTAAATAAAAATAGCTTCAAAGAACCCAGCTATTAGGTCTTTAAGAAAAGAAACCAATTTATAGCAAAACACTGAAATACATGTAGCAGAATTCAAGGGAAATGCAACAAAAACATGTGTTTCAAATAAACCAAAAAAGCTTCTATATTCTATATAAAACATGGATATTTGAGACGTGTACATAAGTACAACTGAGCTGACTCAACACCACTTAATTACATTGGTTTAACCATAACCTACTGAAAAAAAGAGGTTGTGTGGAACTATTGCCTTCAGATGTAATCACTAAGGTTAAGATTCTGTCACATGTATTTTTAGTAGAAGTCAGGGACAGGTCACAGGCAATAAACAAAAATTCACAGAAGCCCAGCTGTTTCAGCAGCCCAGGGGCTGCTGCTCCATGAGCCCTGAGACTGGCCGCTGGTCAGCTGTTCTGGCAGCCCTGTGGCTGATTGGGGGCTCCGGCCGCACCCCAGAAGTAGTCCCAGAGATCCTGGAAAGTCATGGAATCTGTGATCTTCATGACTGAATCATATCCTTAGTAATCACACATCCATGTTTCCTTAATGCTCCATCAGGGTTCAAGATACTAGGTGCTGTTAGGGCTGGAAAAATAATCAGTAATTTACCCATGGAAAGGGGGGTGGTGAGCTCTGATTAATATTAAATTAAACAAAAGGAAGTATTTTAGGATGGGTAAATAATTAATACATACATAGGGAATTTCAGAGCTGTAGTGATCAAATCAATCTGCTAACTAGACATTGAACTTTGTTTGAAACAGTTAGGCTGGAATAAAAACAGCTTTTTTGGAGACAGTCTTCTTATAACAGCAACCATCTTTCAAAAATTACTACTACTGGACTGCAGGACAAGGGATTTTGCTTGCTTTATAAATCTGAAAATATATATTGTACAATCTTACTCTTTATACATGCTGTCTTTACTAATAACGATACATGTCTTTATTTCAGTGTGATTTGTTTAGAATGGAAACAGCAACATCAAGCTGCATTACAGAGGTAATGGAATTTGAAGGTTACGAAGGGCATTTCCCACTTTTGTTGTTATATATATATATATATATATATATATAAAAGTGGGCCCTGTGCCAGGGGAGAGCACTACGACACTGTCAGCATGATGCCCGGGGAGAAAGCAGAATTTCAAGACTGGTATCAGGACAACCGATAAGATATTTGACTTGCAGCAGGAGCTTGTGTGAGAAGAGATCATGAAAATGAGATAGCTGTTGCAGTGAAGGGTCCTGATCGAGGTAAACTTGTATATAGATCCTTTCCAGTGCATGATGTTGGCCTCTGTCTACATGGCTATGTACAGATTTATATTTTTACAGCCCAACACCACAGCACTTCTCCCTCCAGACAACTATCACAGACAGAAAAAGCTATTTGACTCCAGCTATCCAGTGGCTGCTGTATATCGCTCATGAAGAAAATATATAGATACAATATGCTTTACAGGTAGGATCCTACCGTCTAGACAGTTATGCCGCCACTAACAGGAAATGCACAGCCTTTCAATTTAATGGTTTTTTTCTACAGTTGTGTCACCTATTATGATGAAAAAGCACATAACCTAATGACAGGGATGACTTCTGGATTTCTTTATTACAAGACATAGCGCAAGACTGATTTTCTGAAAAGATGAGGATATGAAGTCAGGACCCTCTGGGAACACAAGTGGGAGGTGATGATAGAAATAGATAGGGAGCTTGCAGATTTCTTCAACAAAGCCCAACTGCCTCAACTCTGGTGCCGAGGGATGCTCTTTTTGGAGGGAGGTCTAACGCTATTTTCCTGTATTACAAACCTAACCCCCAACGAAGAAATCCACTATTACAATTTTACCAGCCTGCACCCTTTCACAAACAAAACTAAAGCATACCCCATCGAACGAGCCGATATCGTTCATGACAAATTTGGACCCCTCATAAATTATTTTGGAATTCCAAAATTAAATCACACTGCCCACAAGGCCTCTTTCCCTCCAATGTTATCTGTCAGAGTGGGTGGCAAACTTATGTTCTCATTATGCCAAATCTGTGTGGAAACTGAGTAGCAGAAGACATGCACCCATACTGGAGAGTGCCCTCTTGGGGACTTGGTGCACAGTGGAATTGAATGCGGCCATAGCAAAGGGGTGAACGGTGGCAAAAATAACCACCTATGAAACTTGGCATTTTGAAGAAAAATCTGACAAACTCTTTTCTAAGTACAGGAACAAGAGACTTCAGGGTATCCAAGCTGGTGCACAAAGAAAAACAAAATAAGTTAATGATTCTAAAAGAAAGGTGTGCATCTATGCCAACATAAGATTATGCTGAACTCCACAAAGCACCAAATTGCTAAATTGTTTTTAAATTCGGGGGGGGGGGGGGGGGGGGAATATTAGGCAAAAGAACAAACCTACCCAATACCAGCATCATGAGACTCTTGATGAACTCTTTCAGTACCTATTTTCTCCCAGTTATGAGGTTTCATCCTCCAAGTTTATCAATGATGAAACCGCTTGCATGTCTTGGAAGCAAACAAAAGAATGCTACATGGTCTTTGGCAATACCAACATCTTCAGGGCTTATTTCACCACCACTTATGGCCATCTTAGAACTATATAACCTGCTAGACAGGTTGCAAAGAGGTGCCTGTACCATGACACAGAGTAGGTGGTATTTGTGAAAAGGGAGGGAGACTGGAACCTCTCTCCAGTGGATTATAAGGGACCTCACAAGCGAGACCCTGCCAGATCAACATATCACAGAGTTTGTGTCAGTAAGTCCAAAGTCATATGGGTACAAGCTGTCGGAAGGAAAGGCCTACATGAAAGTCAAAGAGATTATCCTCAACATAGCAAACTGTGATAAGATCTACTTTGACAATTTGACAGATCTAGTCCTAGATTATAGCATAGGCCTAGGGAAGTATAACTCAAAGAACATAGAAGTGCAGCAGTCGTCGACCGTAAGGAACAAAAATCAGTAGCAAATAGAGACAAAGACCCTTAAGAAAATACAGACAGTCACAACATGAGAAAGGTTTAAACCCTGCACTACAGCTCTGGAAAATGGATACATGGTAGAAACCTCCTTTTTTTGTAATTCTCACAAGACCTAGCAACTATTAGAAAAGTCACTTTACAAAAAATGTGTTTGATAACACTGAGCAAATATCTGTTATGTCTGAGACTACCGTGTGGTGTTACAGTTGAAGACAATCTCAGTATAAAGAACTGCTTTGTAAATAACCTTTTATCAATTTTGTGGAGGGGTCACCTGATGCTTTTAAGGATGACCACTTGTTTCCTACCAATAAAGTAAATAAGATTATTGTAGACTATTTGATTAACTCTGCTTGTGCAAGTTATGAAATTGAGAAAGCCTTTACCAAGTACATGCATTACAGGAATGTGTGCATTATGTATATAGTTCAAAACGTATTTTGTCGGGGTGGGGTGGGGAGGAAGAGTTGCACAATTAACCAAAACACAAAGTATATGATTCTGTTAAAAAAAAAACAACAACACAGGGATAAAATTACAAATTATTATGCTTGCTCTGCAAATGTACGCTAGCAATGCAGAATTCTTCCTAGGAGCTACTGAAGCTACCAAAAGAACTTATGGCTATCTGGTGGGGGATTTAAATACTTCTACACCAGAGGTTTACAGATTAAGAACTAGGATTTTTCCATCCAGACTGGCCCACAGTTTATACTTTGAAAAGAACAGCTGGGTATAAAAAGAAATGAATTTTTGGTAAGTCCTTTTTAACAGCCAAGGCTGCCAACTGCAAGCACATCTGGCTATGTGAAGAGAAACCTGGTCCTTTTCAAATTACTTAGCCAATCACCCCTGCAGAAAAGGAAGGGCATATTGTGTGCCTCTGATAATTTAGTAGTGCCCAACTCGGAAACAGAACTCAACACCTTAACAGAAAAAGTACCTTTAACACACAATTAAGTACATGTGCTGAAAAAGATGTAAACGTACAAGAACTGTGGAATAAAAGGATCTCACTAGAAAAAAAAAAGCATCTGGTGAAGAAGTCTGGGGGGGGAGTTTATCGACCTCTTAAGTTTTCCTATCCCTCTGATAATGGGACTTTTGACTAATCAATAACAGAGTATGCAGGAAAAAAAATGTACCTAGTGCCTTCCCACTAATTGGAGCAATTAAGGGTTTTCCCTCCAGCGGAGAAAAATATCAGAACAAATGTGGGCCACTCACTGGATACTAAAATGAAAGCTATTCTTCAAAGGACCCATTTATTTGAATATGAAATAAACTTTATGCAGCCGTACTTCAAAGATCCCTAATGTACATGAGGCAGAGTGATGCAGATAAAGGGAAAATAAATCTGTTTCTACTGGAACAGGAAAGAGCATGACTGCCAACCCCCAGAAACACCAAAGAACTCTGACTCCGTTACTCAGAAGGTGTTGGATAATGTGAATGTGTGTTACATGAAAAATGCATTAGTATTGCTAAATAAAGTGGGCAGGGTAAAAACATCTCCTCACAGAACAATTATGGGGCTTTTGTGTACAAAGGCTCAGTTGTTAATAGTTCTAACATGCTTAACTTAGTCAGATTGTCACCCAAACAAGCTCTATTCCTAGAAGACATGGACCTAAAGGATGGGACGTGTTTATAAATGCCATAGTGGAGCTGAACGTACCATCTTCCACAACGCAGCCAACACAGAGCTTTTCGAAAGCCTGAAGGCCTTTAAACCATGGCTGATCAAGAAACCACCCTTTTTTTCCCTCTTAAGAAGCAAAAGTTGGCTAAAACCTAAATGGCTCAATGTGCAATGTTTTTCATGCATTCATTTTTAAAATGGTCATGTTTTCCTTTAAACAAAATATTCCTATACTTAAAAAAAATACTATGTACTTTCTCTGCATTGGCCATTGTACCAAACAAAAAAAAAAAACCCACACCACCAGTCATTAATTGTCTTTAAACCCCCACGTGAGGGTGCTTTATTGAGAAACACTGTTATAAAAGTCATTCCAAGATACACACATCTGGACTTAGAGAAACATGTTTTGAGTAAGCCTAGACATGCCCAAGTTTTTTTTGTGTGTGTGTGTGTGTTGTTTTTTTTAAACAGAATTCATCACTATCCTGTCTCTTGCACTAAGTCATTAGAGTACAGTTTTAATATCTGACCAAAAGATAAACCCTTACTACAGTGATGTAAGAAAAACTGCAGCTATAGCCTCAGGGAAAAGAGCAGGAGTCTTGTGATTGTCCAAGTGAAACACATTGGTGGCATTTTTGTTTAAAAATTTCATAATGCTTCTAGGACAGAACACAGTTTGGGGAGTATCCATATGAGTCAAAAAAGTCTCTACAGTCACATTCAACCAGGTACAAGCTGGGCCACTGTTCACTTGGCTGGTCATGTGCGTGTGTGTTGACCATAAAACCTAGGGGGAAGTCTCTTGAGATACACTGCCACCTGGGAGCCACTCGCAAGGAAGCACATCTAAAAAAATTCTCTTTTGCGTAAGGGTCTGCTGGTAAAACACACAACAGCTGTATAGTGTCCATATTCGCATGTAGTCAAAAGAACGTTTCTACTCTGATTTCTCTCTATGACACTGTCAAAAGCCCCATACACAATCATTTTGATGGTGTCTGTCAAAGCCTTTGCAAAACGTATATCTGGTCTCAGGTTCCCAGTTTTTAATCAGGGAATAGTGATCAGCACATCCCTGGTTGGAAGACAGGTCAAAGGCAAACAAGGTATAACCTGTGCAAACACCTCATGGTTGATTAACAGAGAGTGATCTTCCATGTGTTTACCAGCTGTCTGCACCAGATTCATGTTTTCTCGTGTGGTTTCTCGCCTTGAAGTCTGATTGCAGAGGTTTAGCTGGTATATGTTCACCATCCACACACAAAACCACAAAATTAATACTGTAATGTTTAAAGTGAAAGAGGTTTTAGTGTAATTTCCACTGTCTAGTTTTCCACATCTTCTGTAGCAGCATTCCCTTAAAGGCCAATTCAAAATTGAATCTCTTAACTAGAGTAAATAGATAGACCATGCACTTCTATACAACCAGGTCCATAAGATTTATCAGTCTCAACTTCACTGCTCTCTTTAAAGTTTCAGCCATGGATCATGTGATGCCTGGGTTCATGGAAAGGAAATTCATTCTTCCTGAAATCAGCAATAGCAATCTACCAACTCTTCAGTGAGCCTGAGAAAGAGACTAAAATCTCAGATGAGAGACTCCCTTTGCTAACTTTTCTTTCAAGTTTCACACCGGAAGAAATTTTCATTGATTCAGTCTGCTTGCCCAGTGTCAAAGATCTGATGTGTATGCTCGTATGTTAATTTTGCTTCTGGATTCACTATTTCACTTTAAAAGCAACAAAGAGTCCTGTGGCACCTTATAGACTAACAGACGTATTGCAGCACTTCTCGTGCATCCGATGAAGTAGGTATTCACCCACGAAAGCTCATGCTAACAATATGTCTGTTAGTCTATAAGGTGCCACAGGACTCTCTGCTGCTTTTACAGATCCAGACTAACAGGGCTCCCCTCTGATACTATTTCACTTTAGATAGTCTTCTGTAAACTGTCATCACATTCTAGTGAAGAGCTGCTTACTGATCTTCAATCTCCACATTTCCTTGCAAAGACATCAGCAGCTCTGCAACCATGTCTATTGTGAACACTTCACTTAGAAAATGTTATTCTCCTTTCCCTTCTCCCCCTTTCCCTAGCCCATGTTTTACATAAGATCTAAATAATACTGCACTCACGTCTCTTATGACATTTAGTGCATTCTCCTTTACAGGCTGGACACATTTTCCAAGAATGGTGTAGGTTGGTTTGTTTGTTTTTTTACTATATCTTCCACAAGTAGTTTTCCATTCTTTATAGACAGTCTCCAAATCTTCTGCTTGAGTTTTGTGCTTTTTGCTAAGTCTCACTACAAGTTTGTATTCTTGTGTTCACCTTTGATTTTATCTGAGTTTTTCACACTTCCTAAAAATTGTACATCAGCGAGTTTCTTCACTATGTCATTTAGATCTGGAGTTAGATTTGATGTATTCAAGTAGGTCACTTGCCATTATAAATATGAGACAGCTTACTTTGTATTTCTCACTTTCCATGCAACGATGCAAAATTGCTTGTCAAAGCCTATACATTTTGACCATGCTGATTTATCAGCAAAGGGAAAACCTTCTAGAGGGATTATTATAGGAAATATTAGCTTCACTGCTCTTGAAGAAACTTATTTCTTTTACAATGTTACTTTTCATCCTGCTGCTTCTGTACCTTTAAGGCATCTTTTCCACCCCCTCCCACTTCTCCTGTGGCGACGCTGCTCATCCTTTTCTGTTTCTATGGGTCTGGGACACCTCGCTGAAGCTGTTCTGTTGTGTTGCCCACAGCCCAGTTTCTTGAGAGAGTCTCTTCTCTATGTTCCTTCCTGAGGAAAATATATTTTTCTCTGGCCTCTGCTTTGGGTAGGAGTTTTTCTGGCCCTCCATCCTTCTTAGGACACTTAGTCTTTCTCTTCCCCCCACTGCCAAGTTTAGCCCTGGCGCCAGAACCAGGGCTGCTACAGTGCTTGAGACAAGGAAAATAAACGTTCCCTGCTTGCAGTAGTGGAATTTCACTGATGCTTTTTCTTTTCTCCTTTCTCTAGGAGATAGGATACAGCCATTTCTGTCACCAAATTGCACGTAGTGGGACACACAAGAACTAGGAGCACACTCGGCAGCAGAGGTAAGAACCTTATTAATAGTTAGCCAAAAGTGACAAAGAAGAGTTAAAGCAGGGCTTACTTTTAAAGAGCCCTCCAGCACAATCATAATCCCTGTGGAATGAAATGGCTTCAGCAAAGGAAGATTTGACATTAATCACTTCAAAGGCCCAAGAAGAGAATTCAAGACGAGGAAGGCGCAAATTGTATCAGAGATCCTTTCCACAAGAAAATGGCAGAAGACAACTGCACGTCAATTATTCAATCCAACTTCCAAGAAACCAGAGACAACCCCATAGGCATAGGGAGAGCAACTCTTAGAACCACTCCTTCCTAACTTCCTGCTACAATTTTAAAGGAACTGTATATGCATCCTCACAACTTCCCCCCTTTTTTCCTGTACAAACAGTATTTAACAAGAATTAAACTACAAATCAGAAATGCAGATATGTCACTGGTTTCACTACCTGTCCACATGTGATCATCTTTTGGTCTTGATGAAGGGTCCCCCCCATCATAATCATTTGGATTATGAAAACCCAAAAGTTAAGAGACTCCAGTCCAATAGCCTTAGCATTCAACAGATCATCTCCTTTAGCTAGGGATGCAGTGAGACCCTTTCCACCTGGTGCTGCTCTCCCTTGTTGTTTACTGTCTTTAGATTGTAAGATCTTCACTGTAAAAATAGGGTCTCTTTCTTCTGCGAATTGCCTGCATGCTGTCTGGTACAGTACTACAATCATTAATAAGAATATTACATTAATGAATTGCTTACTCCCACCCCTTGTCCTTCTGTTTGTGTACAGTATTTTATTTCCCCAGGTCTTAAGAACCTACATTACTATTGCATAATGCTCAGAACGTTGTGGGCATTAACAGAAACAAACAAATAATATAACATTGGCTCATTTCAAGTTCTAATGAGATGTGTTAGTCTTGTCATCTTCAAGTTTTATTTCTTATCACATCTGACCAACTTTTGTCTAACTAACAGTCTCTGAAGTCAAAACTAAAATTTTGGAATGCAATAGTTTAGCCTGGTCTCACCCTGAAAATTTGCAGACATTTTGAGAGTTAGTTTTTCACAAAAGAGATCAAATACAAACATATAGGAACACAATTACAGAATCTATGGCATGCCTGCCTGTCACAAAAGATTTAAGCTTTCAAAACCGATAATTTGGAAGGTGCTAATATTTGGATAGTCTACATCTATACTGTGTATGCAAATACACCATAAACTAGACACACTGACTGCATGGCTATCCATTTTCTCTTCTTTATGAAACATTTAATTACTGCCTGGTTTATCATTCTTATACAAGCATGCTATTTTTTTCATCTGTAGAAGCTTGCACTGATGTTATCATGCCTTGATATTTGACAAAACTAAGTGAAATCAAGTTTTCTGGATTATTTTAAAACTGGAAATAATATAGATATAACCTGCAAAAGGAATGTAACACAATACAAACAACTTTTTAAAAAAAGATCAAAGAAAACACTACACGAAACATACTTTCACTGTGATACTAGTGCTGAATAGAAGATTAGCAGTGGAAGACAAAGTTCTACACTGATCCTAAAATAGTTTCCAAGCCTTATCTCCTTGTGGGAGATAAGGTGGAGGAGACAGGGTGAAGGAAGGACATCCATGTGAAGAATCAGGGAAAAAGGGACTTGGCTTTACACAGTAGTACTGAAGAACTAGTCGCATACCTGTATGGGTTCAGGGCAAAAGTTCTGGCTCATTTAGAGACTGCTACAGAGGATACTCCTAATACAGATCTCTCTCAGATGAAATGAAGGAACCATAAGGTTTGCTACTAAAGGACAATCATTTGGGGAAGAGATTCCAAAACAGAGAGAATCTCAGTACTCCACATTCATGAACCTGAATATCTATTAACAAAAGAATAGAAGTAGGCTTTGTAAACAGTTTCTACTCCTATACCTCTGTGGATTTAGGATTTTTTTTTTTTTTTTTTTTAATACTACCATATACGACCTGGTCCTCATTTAAACAATAATTAAGAACCTAAAATATTAGACACTTTGAAATTATCATTTCACCCTTGCTTTCTGCTTCAAGTTTTTCTTCCAAATTATAACAAAAATTCTGATAATTTACTGCACTTGTGACAAAATGCCATACTCTGGTTACACAGATTAAAATGACCTTTTAAAAGCTTTTGAGATCTCAGAATAGACATAGTAAATGCTTTTATATCTATAAGTGTCAAACATTTAAAAAAAACATTTACTAGCAAAGCCCATTTACTTCTATGGTTAGCATGTACTCTCACCTCAGGATCATCATCATCAAAATCATGGTACGTGGAATGATCAGGATTATCCATTTTATCCAATAATTCAATAGCAAGGGTTCGATTTAAGGGCTGTGTAACAAAAGGGTGCTATAAGACAAAGACAAGGGAAAAGAGGAAGATTAAATTAAAACTTCAACACAGTAAGTTTAAAGGTACTTTCAGCTCAGAACTACTTCAGAAAATACAAACAAAAATCATACCTGTAGTAATTTTTCAGCTGTAGGTCTCTTCTTGGGATTTTTTGTAAGTGCCATTTTCACAAAGTGATGGAAATTATTTGACCTGCAAAATGAAATAGTGAACATTAGACTTCATGCATTTCACTAAACTACTGATTAGTATAATATAATAAGAGAGCAAAATATGCTTACCATTTCATTTTGTCCCTTAGCTTGGGAGGCTGAAAGTTGCTTTTCGTCATTAAAAACAGTGCTCTGAAAACCGATAACATTTTTGTGATTTTTTTGTATTGTGATTATCCATTACTTTACAAACTTATTTTTGGCTGCAATAAAAAAAATCCATCAGCCCAAAAAAAGATGAGATGAGGCTACCTGTTTATGCAAAATGCAGCCATTACAAATTTTCATGTGTACATTTTGAAAACTTGCATACAATACTACTGGCAATAACCCCTCATATTACAAACTTATCTAGCCAATTATTTAAAAAAATGTTATTCACAGAACTTTACAGCCTGCCATAAACAGATTTTATTTACCAACCTCATGGGATGCAAGTCAAACATAGGAGGCTGAAGTTCTGCAAGTTCTATAGCAGTTATTCCAACGGCCCAAAGATCACACAGTTGGTTATAGCCACCCTTCCTTTCAACTGCAGCAACTTCTGGAGCCATCCTAAAATATATATGTTTTTAAGAGAAAAGACATTTTTCTGTTAGATTTCTCTCTCTCCACAACTAACTCAAACACTTTTCAGTGTGAGTCCATGTTTTATTATTCATTTTTCTAGAGCACATTGTATACACAACCTTTTATTTATTTGACTTATTTGTAAGCATTTGAAATCCTATGATCTACTGAGCTTCAATGGTATTTCGGATTTTTTTTCCACTTTGTCCATTTCACTCTATGGCATTAGTGTTGTGGTGTACGTTCACTCAATTGAGGAGAGCTGGCTGCAAGTCATTTCAAAATCAGTTAACACTCTTGAGTCAGACGAACTGCAACTGTGAGTTGCAATTTTCTGTCTATATCCTCCCAGGGCTGAGCATACTGCCTCCCAAATACCCCAAAGTCTGGCAACAAATGGACAAAACCAGCTAGTGTCGGCTTTTTAGCCATAGCACAAGTGAGCTATCACTGGATTACCAAACTAGCCCTACCATTTTATGATTAAACTGGAGTACAAACTAACTATAAAAAAAGTTTTAAAACATCAGCCTGGAAAGTGAGAAAATGAAGGTTAGGAGAATTCTATAGGAAAATGCATCTAACTTTTTCACTCCTTGAGTCATCAGACCTGGGATTTATTCCTGACTTTGCACATATGTCCTGTGAGACACTTAATCACTTTGTGTCTCAGTTTCCTCATCTGTAAAATGGAAATAATTATCTACTTCACTGGGGTGTTGAGAGATTTCATTAAAATTTGCAAAGTACTTTGAGATCCTCAGATGAAAAAGTACTATATACTGAATTGATATTCATAAACAGAAGCACCCAATACATTTTAAATTATTGACTAACCAATCTAATGTGAAAACACCTGTTTTGGTTTGTTACAGATATGGTTACAGGCTATGAACTCAATCCAAGCATGGCTGGGTCTCATTAATATGGAAAACCACCAAGAAAAACCCCAGCTGGAGTAGGAGTTCAGTAGATGATACTCTTCCCTCCCAGTCGGTAATAAATCAATGCCCCAGCACAATGGTAGGTGACACTATGTAGCAGGAGAAAAATGAAAACTGCTCTAAACACAGATAGCCCTACATCTGTCATCAAGAAAGATATGTTTCTTGCATAGCTGTGTTGTTAAGCTTGGTGACTTGAACATGTTCCAATATGAATAATTACAGTCTGCTTACCTAAATTTCTTCTCCCATCTCAATTGAGTACATTAGTTTATGTACCCTGTCTTAAATTATTGTGCAACTTCACTCGAGGTGGTTAAAGAGACTGTCATATATATTAAGTTTTAAAGCATTTTGTAATCTTTTTGGTAACATAGGTACTACGTAAGTGTGAGGTCTTACGTTATTACAAAACTAACAAAAAGCACTAAGTTTGCTAGTTTAGCTAAAAGGGGATGAGATGAACGTCTGTCTCTTTTCCTCCTGTTATTTTTCTCTTTACCCCCTTAAAAGCAATTCTCAGAATTAACAGGTTAAACAAAATAGAAAAAATCACTTGAACATTTAGTTGCAGACCTATATACTGTTACACATCTTGTATGACACATACATTCAGCTGGGTCCTGAACAAGCAAGGAATCTGGTCAGCAGTTACACCTGGCTCCCACTAGAGACCACTGTGGCACGTGCTGAACAGGCACCCACTCTGTCT
The DNA here is from genome assembly GCF_003597395.2 of Chelonoidis abingdonii. Classification (NCBI taxonomy): domain Eukaryota; kingdom Metazoa; phylum Chordata; order Testudines; family Testudinidae; genus Chelonoidis; species Chelonoidis abingdonii. The sequence goes on along the minus strand of NC_133771.1, from coordinate 214,527,077 downwards.
CTCTGATTGTTCTCTAATCCCCCTGCCCTTTTCCAAGCCATTTGGAGCAGGGAAGTTTATATTTGTTGCTTTAGTGCCTCAAAGGCAAGAAAAGCAAGGAGCTACTGCTGGACGGAAGAGACCACTGAGAAACAGGAGCTAAGGGAGGAATAGGAGATAGGGGGAGGAGTAAAAGCTAATGTGGAAATGGAAGGCAAGTACCAATGGAGCTAGTACTACCCTATAGCAACTTCCTCCGCTCTCACCCAGCGACCATACCCTCTCCTCATAAAAAACCCCTGGTTATCTTTAACACGTACAGCCCACGCCTTCCCCTCCCTTCCATCTCTTCAAAGGGGTACAAGAAATGAAGTCTTACTTGCTCCTACTGCTCAGGGAAGCCATCCAAAGTAAAACTGGTGCCTTTTACCAGCATTAAATCCACACAATATTTTCAAAAGTGATGTTCATGATTATATGCAAATTATTTACAATTATGCAAGTCAGCTTGAAACATTACCTAAGGAGACTGACAAAACTTGGCAGCTACATAGTGGTTTGTGTTAAAAACCACTATAGATCAGGATTACAGTCATCCAGGCACTTCAGCCAGGAAACAGAGCCACAATCCATTTATGCAATCATGAGTGGAAGATGGTTTGTACAACTGTGAAAGGGAGGTGGGTCCATGTGACTCTATATATTAAAAATACAGCCCACACTATGGAAAAGCTTGAACACCTTGTTTATGGGCATATTTCAAGAATTCAAATCCAAATGGAGAGACTTGTGCTAACATATACATATTTGTACATAATGTTTTCACACAAAGGATCTCAAAATACTTTTCAAAGAAGCACAGAACAGAGAAATAATTTTTTACAGTAAATATACACAATTCTCTTAAACGCAGCCAGGTGGGATAGCTCAGTGGTTTGAGCACTGGCCTGCTAAACCCAGGATTGTGAGTTCAATTCTTAAGATGGCCATTTAGAGGTCTGGGGCAAAAATCTGTCTGGGGTTTGGTCCTGCTTTGAGCAGGGGGTTGGACTAGATGACCTCCTGAAGTCCCTTCCAACCCTGATATTCTATGAAAGTCATTTCCAGTACATAGGTGGAGTAAAAGAAAAAGCTGAAATTTAAAAATGATAAATATGCAAGTAAATATACTTGTAGGCCAGTTATAGTGAGAAAAGACTAAAAGGGTGTGGAGTACTAGTGGAAGGGAAAGGGAGGTGGGATTTAATTTAATAACAGACTAAGGCAAATAGGAAGGTTTTTAAACAAGATTTGAAGAGGAAGTGGCTGAGAAGAGCACTCCAGACATAGCAAGCACATCTGTTGACACAAACAAGTGAAACAACAACAACTCCCAACTGTGAAGAGTTCCAGGAAAGGCATGTCAGTGAAAAGAAACATTTGAAACCTAAATGGGTGGGTAGAAAAAGTATTTGTAAGATCGGAATTAAAGGGGCAAACTCCAGGGAGAACTTTAAAATTAGATTCAGTGACTGATTAGTCAGCGGTGATGAAATATATAGCTGATACAACTATTTTTCAGAGCATCACAGTACTCTGGTCACAACGTTCTGATGTTTTGCTATGTTTCATATTTGCCATAAGTCATTAAAAAAATAAAATATATGAGCAATAAACTAAGATTCTCAAAATGCTTGGTCTAAACAGGAAATTAAGTACAGAAACTTTAAATAAATTCTTATTTTTGGTTTTAAATATTAGAGGGGTAACCGTGTTAGTCTGGATCTGTAAAAGCAGCAAAGAGTCCTGTGGCACCTTTTAGACTAACAGATGTATTGGAGCATGAGCTTTCGTGGGTATTTTTGGTTTTGTAAAAGTTATTATTACATTAACTATCAAGTAAAACACAATTACCAATATGGTGTGCCAATGAAAGATTTCCTTTTGGCAATTGTAGCTGTTATCTGTGCAGATACTCCAAAATCAGCTATAAAAAAATGAAGATTAATTAATTAAAGTAGTAATGATCAAAGGTAATTAATTATCAACAGGAGAGTTAAGCTTCTTTGTAGTAAAAACTTCTAAATATTCAAGGACACAGAAGCTATGAGGTTTTTACAGGATCCATCATAAATTTCCATAGAATCACCGTCTCCAAACCATCCTGCCGAACACACACCACAAGAAACATGCAGAAGGAATTGCAGTGTAGAAGTCCTAACAGACACAAATATGTATATGTTCCCATGTTAGAGTACACCTATGAATTTTATACCATCTACTCATGTAATAAACCCTTTACAAATCCTCTGAACAAAGTTATTTTCATCCGCTCTGCTTTGCTGAAATCACATTATATCACTACTTCGGAAACTTTTGTAAAGAACTGAGACATATCTTCATATAGACGTGTAATACCACATATTAATGTTGATCATAAAATGTGTTTATTTCGTTAATGTAAAACATGACCAGAAATATTAACATTGATAATATTTTAAAATAATCTTTGTTACTACAAAAATAGAAGGGCAGTCAGAGGCAGTTGTAACTGACCAAGGATATTAACACTTTTTGAACAACAGACCATGGTTAAATTCAAGAAAGTCTTCTAGAAATGTAATCAACATCAGTTTAAAAATAAAACAGATTTAAACTACAAATGAAGACATTAACAAAGCCCCTAACTCCTAATATTGTGCCTGAATAAATTAATTATAAAATGTGACTAAGTGTGAATCTGTTTCTTTTACAATGGTGTTTTTCACTTTGTTTTTAAAACAAAAAGGTGTTCTTTCCCTTCCTGGTTGCTAACCAGTTCTGACTGGGAAATCAAATCACCCATGTTAAAGTTAAAATAAATTAAAAAGCAGCAAGTCTTGACGTTCTCATTTTCCACTCTTCCAATACATAGAATGCAATTAATAAGATCAATAACATGTTTTATTAGTTAACATTTTCCCTATAATTCAAGTAATTGTATACATTTAATTTGAAATGTAATGCAATATATTCCAGTACCTATAAAAAAAAATTTTTAAATAGACTCTGGTAAGTACTGTATTCATAAGGATCTTCTAATATATGCTTTTAGATTCATATATTTATGCAGTCTTTGGAGGCAGTTTTCATATTTCTGAGACTTGGCAGGTGCATTTATTAAAATGAAATGTAGTAATGGATTTTTAGCCTACCTTTTCAATGTCAGACTAATTCCCTATGGGAGTATGTCTTTCACCTGATTTCCAAAACTATAGTCTGATTAGCCAGTTGTGCACACCCATGCACCAATTCAATTACAGCGGAGACCTCATCAATGAAAAAACTAGTCCTAATAATACCTCCCCTCTCACTGAAGTTTACTGGTATTATATAAAATTCTGGCATTCCTGGATGAGAATTCAAAAAAATTTTATAATCTGCAGTATCTTCTAGTATCTTTTTGCAGTATAATCTGAAAAAGACTTCTGAAGTACTTACCTAATTTTACATGGCCATTATCTGTTAAAAGAATATTTGCTCCCTTAAAAGAGAAAAAAATAATTCAATTAAAATGTGTATCTTTTTCTAACATTATATGCTTCTTTATGCTCTGAGATATAAACCCTAGCATCAAATATTGCCTATATTCTGTATTGTATTTAATTTATTTAAATTTACACAAATGCTAAGAGAACACCTGTCCGTATGTTCTAGAGGCCCTTGATATAACTTTAAAATCAATCATAAATAATACCATATGTGCAACAGTACAATTTATTCTAATCCTCCCTCTGTAAGACAGGCAACAAAAAAAGGTCAAATCCCCTGCCTCTCCAAATAATCTCCCACCCTTACTTAACTCTATAGACCTAATCGTAACACAGTTACAAAGTTTGAGCTTCATCTTGAAATCATTACTTCTGTGATAAAGTGATGCAAAACTGGGCTGTCAAATAACACAGGAGCAAGGAGAGACAAATTAAGACATAAAGGCAAAGAGCATATATGTTTTGAGACAAAATTTGAAAAGAAATTGAAAGCAGAGGACAAACCAAGACAGACTGTTTGAAGAATCTGAAATGTGTTCAACTGAAATGACAACATTAGGTTATGGGACTCCCATGTTCACAAATACCCTGTAAATTTTACTGTAGCTCTATATGTCTATGCAACTCAGATTCCCATTAGTTATGAAATCCTCTCCCAAACAGCAGAAATAGTTTTGTGACCATTTGCCTCTATTGATTAAATCTTACTTTCCCTTCTCTATCTACATTCATTAATAGGCGACTTATAAAGATCAAACAGGAAAGCAATCAGATTTATATTTCCAAAAGAAAAACAGTTTAGTCCCATTTTGAGATCCTCACTCGTTGTAATCTGATGGACCTGCCTTGATACTAAAATGCCTAGGAAAACAGCGATTTTGCTTGTGCTAGATTTGGAAAGTACACTGCTGTGAGGCTACATGCAGTGTTTATTTGGATTTAACAACCAGAACCAATGCTCAAAATTGATCCTTCATATCAGATTCCATTATAATTATCTGTTATGAAGGACATGGAACAAGCCTGAGCTGAACAAAGAGGTTGGGTAAAGCAGGACTGAACTGAGGGAGAGGCTGCCTAAAGCAGAGCTAAACAGGAAGGAGCAGATAAACTGATTTAGCGGCAGATGTTTGCACCACAGACAAGCTGGTGCATGAAAAAGCCAAGCAGGTTTTCCAAAGTGCAGCTTATGCTTTTCTGGTTACCAGTTTTTACACAAAAGGACAACGTAGGCCCTCAGGACACCCATGCAACCCAATAGCTTCGAAAGGCTTTGCACAAGTATAACTAATAGACCTTGTGACTAGAACATAGTACAGTAACCCCTCCCTTAATGTTGTAGTTATGTTCCTGAAAAATGCAACTTTAAGTGAAACAATGTTAAGCAAATCCAATTTCCCCATAAGAATTAATGTAAATGGGGGGGGGGGGTCCAGGGAAATTTTTTTCAGACAAAAGACTATATTGTGTGCATATATATGTGTGTGTGTGTACACACACACACACTCACAGTATAAGTTTTAAACAAATCATTTAATACTAGTACTCAGTGATGATGATTGTGAAGCTTGGTTCAGGTGGAGGAGTCAGAGGGTGGGATATTTCCCTTACTGCTAAATGATGAACTAGCAATTGGCCAAGCCCTCAAGGGTTAACTCTCTCACTCTACAAGGCAGCAGGAATGGAGGGAGGGGAGACATCGCAGACAGAGACACATATCCTATGTGTGAGAGAGAGAGATGTGCATTTCCCCTTTAAGTACACTTACTTGTTAATTAGATCAGCTTGCTGAGACTGCAGCTGCTGCAAGTTCCCTCTGTCCTGAGCCCTGGTGTGTCTCCCCTGCTCTACGGAAGATGGAGTAAGCGGGGTGCAGGAGCAGGGGGGAGGGGGACATTCTGACATTAGCCCCCCTCTTCCTTCCCCCCTCCCCACCCCTCCCAGAAAGCAGGAGTCTCAGGGAGCAGCTCCAAGGCAGAGGGCAGGAGCAGCACATGGCAGTGGGGGGGAGGGACAGCTGAACTGCAGGCAGCTGCTGCACAGGGAACTTAGGGGGGCGGGGAGCTAACAGGGCGGCTGCCGGTCCACCTTGGTTCCAAGCCCCTACCAGCTAGCTGCAACGGGCTGCTCTTCCTGCAAGCAGTAGCAAGGCCAGCTCCAGGCACCAGCCCAGCAAGCAGGTGCTTGGGGCGGCCAAGGGGAAGCGGCAGCACATCGGGCTCTTCGGCGGTGGGTCCCTCAGTCCCTCTTGGAGGGAAGGACCTGCTGGCGAATTGCCGCCGAAGAAGAAAGTGGCATAGTGGAACTGCCACCGATCGCGGGTGCCCTCACCCCACCGCTTGGGGCGGCAAAAACCCTGGAGCTGGCCCTGAGCTGCAGACAAAGCAGGCAGCTGCCAAACGATGTTCTAAGAGAGTATTGCACAATTTTAAATGAGCATGTTCCCTAATTGATCAGCAGCGTAACAACGAAACGTTAAGTTAACTGGGATGACTTTAAGTGAGGAGTTACTGTACATAATTCTCTGACTAATGCACAAGTAGTACCACAATCCAGTTCATGTCCTCTCAGCTGCATTGACTCTGCAACATTAACAGGAGTAAATATGTAACAATCACAAACAGGCAGGCATGGCTCAATACAGGATGCAGATCTTTAGCTTAAGGGGATGCCATTTTTCACAGTAAAACTATTTTATAAGAACACCAATTTTGTTTAAATTCTATTAAGCATTATGGGTCTGATCTACAGCCAAATGAAGTCAACTGAAAGATACTAGACTTTGGATCAGTCCCTTTATTCCTGTAATATGAGCAGATAAAAAGTAGTTCTGGATTTTGTAACTATCTTCAATTAAACTTTAGAGTCTTATAACATACATTCCTTTATGTGGGCCAAACTGGATTTTGGCCACCCTCTAACATGACCACATGATAGAGGGGAAGGAATGCCTCCTCCCCACCAACCCATAAGTGCTGTGCAGAATAGCAGCTCCAGCCCTGAGTTATGCCCCCAAAAGTGGGGTTTGGCCTTGCCATGACTCCATCCTGCTGGCTGGTGCAAAGGGAGGTGTATGCTGCACCTTAAACATACGTCAAAAATTAAATTCTCCTTCCACTTTCCTCCAGCACAACTGAAAATGCTCCCCTAAGGTAATATGTCTCTGTATTCCCCCCAATGCAGGGCAGTGTCACAATTTAGTCCCAAGTAAGTGCTCTGTTTGATTTAAGTGATAAAAAAAACTGAATTATTCTCCAAGCATACATTTTAGAAGTGTCTTACTTCTGTTTTAAAAAAAAAAAGTGACTACTGAACCCCAATAAAAAATGAAATTAGTAAAAAACAAAAAAAATAATTAGCAGTACTTAAATACTTCTCTGTAAAATGGATATATAACAACAGTCAACTAATTGTGAGAGTAGCTTTTTTTAATTTTAAGGGAATCAAAATACAAAAAAAAAATTGACCTACCTTGATGTCTCTGTGCATTTTTCCTTTACTATGAAGATAATATAATCCCTGCAGTTTAAGAACAAGGGCTTTAGTTAAAGAAAATACTTACATCATCATTTAGCCTAAACATTTTTCATTTTACAGAAAATTATTTACTAGATTAAAAGAATAAGATTTAGGATACAATTCAGTGATTTACTAAAAGTTAATAAATACTGTTTTGGCTGGTTGTGAAATGAGAATGAGAATGAAACTAGATTTTAACAATCATACATTCAAACTGTACTTATCTAGCAGCAGCCAATTTAGAGATAGGACAAAGAACGAATGGGGGGGGCGAAATCAGTAAATAGATACACCTCTACCTGATATATCTGAATTTGTATTATATGGGGTCGCATTATAATGCAGTAAAGCAGCGCTCCGGGGGGGGGGCGGGGCTTCACACTCCAGCAGATCAAAGCAAGTTTGATATAACGCGGTTTCACTTATAACGCAGTAAGATTTTTTGACTCCCAAGGACAGCATTATATCAGGGTAGAGGTGTATAACGAGCACCATATTCATAACAGGAAAACAAGGAGCGTGAGAATATTGTCCTTCTGGGCATGTAGAGTGCCATCTCTGTTGTGCACCATTTAGATACACCTCTACCTTGATATAACGCTGTCCTTGGAAGCCAAAAAATCTTACCGCATTATAGGTGAAACCGTGTTATATTGAACTTACTTTGATCCACCGGAGTGCGCAGCCCCGGCCTCCCGGAGCACTGCTTTATCACATTATATCCAAATTCGTGTTATATCGGGTGGCGTTATATCGAGGTAGCAGTGTATTTCTAAAGTGCCTATCCCTGCTTTATCTCACTGTTCAAGTTAGACACCTATTGTACAGATCATCTGCTTAAATACCAATTTTCAATTAACTCCCAAATAGATAGAACCTTTTTGCCCAATGCAGGAGCTCAACTCTGGTCTATGTATCAAACTTAGTGGAATTTCTGTAGGAGGCATTTTAGGTGCTTCCTCCAGGATTTGACACATGGAATGAAATAATATCCAAGAACGGATGGTGCGCTCCAGTCAATCATGGTCCTTGCTGAACCAGAAGGCATAGTAATACTGAACAACCATAAGGGAAATTGTATGAGTACAATCATGGCATTCCTGAATTCAGTGAACCAGCTTTCTTCTTCCATACTTGAAATGATAGAGAATAGAAAATTGGAGAGCATCAACTGCACATAAGAATAAGTTCAGCTAAAGGCTCTGAGAGAACTGGAGCTAAAGACTCTCATATCTAAACACCACCTGGCACAGAAGCTGTTTGGGGTGACCCCTGTACAGTGCCTCAGCAATGCATCCAGACTTGAACTTCAAAGGTGGTGAGATGAAGGGGAAGAAGTTGAGCCTGATGACAACACAGGCTACTGAAAGCACACCGCCTTCAGTGCTCCACTCTCTGCACTGTATTCAGTGAGTACCCAGAATCAAGTACAAGGTTCCAAAATCCTCTCTGAGACTGACTGCAGTTGAACAACTGTCTTACTCTCGGCAGCCATAAAATCTCATAATGGTTGCATTTCTCCAGAACTCAAGACGGAAGCACTTAAGTGTGGGACAGAGACCTACTTTGGCAAGTGGACCAAGACTACAGAATTCACTCCTGGAAAAAAATGGGTTTACTGTGAATATTACCATCTTCAGATTGAAAAATAAGCCCCACTTCTTTTAAATAGCCTTCACACAGTGATAAAAGCAAACCACTGACAGGTGGAGTTAGGGATTGCTTCTAAGATTTGTTAGCTGCTCAGATGATGAGCAAGGCATAAATACCTAGACAGATAGGAGCACTAGCAAGGATATGCTTTTGGGAGGTGTTTTTCTCTTTTTTGTCAGCTCATCAATAGTCTGAATGCAATTTAGCTGGAAAGCTAGTCAGCGCTCCTGACTGGAACTCCTTTATCGACCACAAGAGAAAAGAACTGATCACTGAGGCACCAAGGGGAATCTAGGTTCCTGAGCACAGCTGGCATGCGACAACCAGCTGGAACTAGCAACTTAGAATTTTGAGATGAGAGAATCCCCACCACATGTGCATCCACGGACTTGGACCAAAAAGTGGGATTCATTGTAATGAGTATCTTTGGAGAAATAGGTATTTTTGTACAGACACACAGCTGACATCAGCTTCAACAGTTTTACTAATAGCCCCTAGATTTAAACGTCTTGCGGTTGTTACGGGACTGGGTCAACAATTCGCTCACTTCCACCACTGATCTAAAAGAACCCAAGGCCAAGGCTTCAGAAAACATATGCCTAAATGTAGACCCTTAGAAGTCCGTATTTAGGCAAAGAAGGAACAGATTTCCAAAAGTGATGAGTACACAAATGCTCCTCCTGATTTCAATGGGAGCTGCTGGGAACCCCTTGCAAAATAAACTCCCTTTTTTAGGTTCCTAAACATGGACATGTAGCCTAACTTTAGGCACCCCACGGTGAAATTCTAGCCCCACTGAAGTCTGTGGCAAAACTTCTATCAACTTTAATGGGACCAGGATTTCCCACCCTGGTTTTGGACTAAGCCTGCTGACTTTTAGAGAGTGATATAAGATATATTTTCCTCAGGCTTTTGATTGACAAGGATGACTGAACTATAAATTTTGCTTATTTTAAACACATTAGAACCTATGAATGTTATATTTGGTCAAACTATTGTAGTTTTAATATCATACATGCAGTAAAGGACAATTTCATAATCTACAAAAACATTCATTCAAACGTTCAGATTCATTTATATTCTAAGCAACATACACATATTAAATGAGAATTATAATGTTATTTTCTCAAACAACCAAAAATTAATAATCCAAAAAATCTGATCCTATATAGCGAAAGAAAAGCTCCATTTGAGAGAGACCTCAAGACTCTCAGACAAGAAGAACAAAATGGAATCAAAGTTTTCCCAGAACAAAAACAAAAGTCAAGAGACCACACACTATTGCCTGGAGTTTTCTAAACAAAGAAATAGTATCTTGTAAATAACTAAGACAAATGGTTATATTTATTTTATAAGAAAAAACCTACAATTCATTTACATATTCAAAATTGAGTTTTCAAGTTCTCTTCTAATCTAGGGTATAAATGAAATCTTATTTAATGAAATTATGCACACATGGACAAATGCATATGTAGTTGCTTCATTTTTAATAAAAATGTAACAGCTTCTCCCAGTGTTCAGTCTTCCACTGCCAATTTCATGACTACGGGGAAGATGGAAGGTGCTAACCTCCTTTTAAACAACTCTGCAATAACTTGAGCCAGATGACAGAATAATTCTACATTTTGTGAAAGCTATTATTCAGGATCTTCTCTTTAGCAAAAGAGAGAGTAACTGCTAAAGTATGCAACATGATTCTTTCAGATGATTCAGATGTTTATCGTCCTTTTAATTTTTCCCTGAAGACTAACAATTATGTACAAATTAGAATGTTAGCTACCTGTAGTGTTTCTCTGCTAACATAGGCAATCTGCTGTTCTGAAAGTGGTCCAGTCACTGCAAGAAAGAAAATATTTTGTTTTTACAAAAATCGGTCTTTAAAATTTTTTTCCTGATGTTGTATTTCAGAGCCATGCACAAGTTCGGCAGAGACACAAAGAAGCTTTAGTCTACTTTCTGTGGTTCCAGTTGTACCATTTCTACCCTGAAACTAAATGATTCTAAAAGAATAGCAACCCTCTTCACAAACTTTTCCAATTTGACAAAGTAAACAGAAGAAATATGGATGGAGGCTGGGATTTCTCAAAGAGGATTAGGAGACTTAAAGTGATCACATCCAACTGAAATCCAATAGGAGCTGGGTGTTTAACTCCATTAGGCTCCTCTGAAACTCCCAGCCTTCACACAAAACACCACCTTGCAATATGAAACTTGAGAACAAATCTAAATCTGTCTTCCCTTTCCTGAGGATCTTGAAATAAAATAGGAGTTACGTTTTGGAAGCATGGAGTTCTGGAATCAGGTAAATCTGGGTATCTAAATGACACCAATACTACTAAGAATTCATGGGTACTTTGAGAAATCTAATTATCAGGGAACTAGAGTATACTGAAATCCTTTGGTGTTACCTCTTAGGATACACCTACATTGCAACAAAAAAACAGTGGCACCAAGTCTCAGACCCCAGGTCAACTGACGCGGGCTCACAGGGTTCAGGTTGCCAGACTAAAAATTGTAGGGTAGATCAGGGGTCTCAAAGTCCCGGCCTGCGGGCCATCTGCAGCCCGAGAACCTCCCCACTGTGGCCCATGGAGAAGAGACACATGCAGCCACACTACCAGCAATGTCTGTTGCAGGCACCACTCCCCGCAGTTCCCATTGGCTGGGGGAGAGGGACAGAGACACCATCACTAGTCGCCAGACAGAATCATCCTTGGAAGCGGCATCACTTTTTTCCACAATGAATATAAACATGTCAAAATACTAAACATAACTATCTGTTCCACACCTTGCTGCAATCCTGAAGGTTTCAACTGCTCCATCACTGAGGCCAAACATCAACAAACTGACAGAATAGAAGCATTGCCAGGTGTCTGGCAAACACTAAAAACTCTCTGGCAGGAGGAGAACTGTATAAAGTTTATGACAGTTTTATTATTTCTAACAAATTCAAAATAAAAAATACAGTATAAATGTTCTCTTTTCTGAACACCATCTTCAGTGACATCATTGGCCCACTGGGAGGATTTGAGGACTGGCAATGGCCCGAAGGCAAACTGAGTTTGAGACCCCTGACTTAGGGTATGGCTACACTGGAACTAAACACCTGCAGCTGCCTGTGACAGCTGACTTGGGCTTGCAGCGCTCAGGCTAAGGAGCTATTTAATTGTGGCGTAAATGTTTGGACATGGGTGGGAGCCCGGGCTCTGAGACCCCACAAGGGGATAGAGTCCCAGAGCCCAGGCTCCAGTCCAAGTCCAAACATCTACACTGCAACTGAACAGTCGCTTAGCTCAAGCCCCATGGGCCCAAGTCAGCTGACATGAGTCAGCAGTGGGTGTTTAACTGTAGTGTAGACATAACCTGAGGATTTAATTGTTGAGGCCCAAGGTCTGATTGGACTGAGACACAGCTTGGAAATTAGTTAAATAAGTACACAGAGTCTTCTACTCTAAACAGCAGGGTTGAAGCCAAAATCAGTAGTGACAGGAAAGCATTACTACAGGACATCTGTTCAGCCACTTATGTGAAATGAGCTCATTTCCTTGTGAGCAGGTCTTTCACATCACAAAAACTATCATAACAATTAACGCTCTTCTCAATGTTAGCAGAAATGCCAAGGACTGACTTGGCCACTCATAACTTCTTGGGTCATTATAATGATCTGAGCATGTAAAATGATCCTTCAGTTTGATTACTGTTATGAGAGAAACCTGAAAGTATGTATGCTGTTTTACTCTTCCAGTGCAGAAGATGAAGCTACTGGGTGGGAAGTTGTGGGATAAATATGAAATTAAAGAATTAGAGTTAGCTTAAGTTTGATTAACATATAGGTGTTGTAAAGAAAGGCCCTCACTAGCAAGTAGAAGACAGGCCTTGTAAATAATGAGTTATAAGGTCAGAAGGAATGTAGGAGGGAGGATGCCTGGTTCAAAGATTAACTAACGAGATAAGGGAAATTTTCTAAAAAGGCGGCTTCTGACTGATGGGGGGACTGCAGATGGTTTTAAATAAGACAAAAAGAATCTGTCTTAAAGGGATCCTGCATAAACCTTCCCACCCTGCAGAACAGTGTTAAACTCTACGTGAACCCAGGTGCAATGGAAAAATGGTTGGTCAACAAGGAGGGGAAGAAAGACCTTGGGAAGATAGGAGGTTGTAAATCTTATCTGGATTAAGACTGAAAAATAAAGGGTGAACTGTCTCAAACTGAGTTTTAGCTGAAGACAGTAACTGTCAATGACATCACTTGTCTGTTGAAGGGTATACAAAAGTAAATTCTTAAAGGGTTCATTGCTAGAAACTGTATGACCAAGTTGGAACCAATCAATATAGGTCTAAGCACCTATTAGTTTAGCTGGCTTGTAAGTATCTTGATCAAATGCTTATCAATGTTCTGCTACTGTTTGGATGTAGTAAATTGCTTATTATTTAGCCATTGTAAGCATGTTTAGACCAATTATCTAAATACCTATTTGACCTTTGGATTTAATAAAGGAATTTATGGTTAAACTAATGTCGTGGTAATAGCCAGCATAAATAATAATTCCAACAGAAGTCTTTGCAATGTAGATGGTGGTGGCTTGAAGGTTTCTAGGGTGGACCTTTATCTAGAAAGATTATTTCAAGGCTGCAATTAAATCCCCCATTTGCTACCCATTTCGTCTGGAATATTGTCCCTTTCATGCAGGCCCTAGTGACAGAGTGATAAAATCCTTGTTCTTAGATTTCCATTTTCAAAGCCTGTTCTAACAAAAATATGTATTTCTATCAACTAATGTATTCCTGCCATTGTGTGATAGATAGGGCTGTAAGAAAATTACAGGCTGCAATTTTGTTGCAGAAACTACAACTTTTACCTTTTACAGTTACCACAGATTTCAGTGGCATTGTGACCCTGTGTGTCACATCGCACCACTCACTCGTATTTGCCCAGGCACCTCGCCATCATGCTTGCCTTTGAGAGCCAAGCAGGACATGAGTCATCTCTTCTCTGCTCCTACCCTACTTTGGAAGGTAGTCTTCATGCCTTGAACCACAGCTTTAACAAACTGTGGCCACATTTTTTAACAAAAAATAAAAATCAACTTTTTTATAGCCTTAGCGATAGATTTAACTAATGTAATGCAAATAAAGCCAGCAATTAACATTCCACATTCAGCTAAGACCCTTTTTAACTGGGCTGTACTCTTGTCCTCCAGTGAAACATTTCACTTTTGCAACAATACGTGGTGTTTTCAGAGGATTGCTCATTTCACTGCTACCTTTTTGTTCCTCTCCCAGCTCCTAAGTGTTTTGCCCACCTGTTGAACCTAATGGTAAACCATATTTTGTAAACTGTTTGAAGCAGGGATTATCTTTGTATTTTGCATCTGTACAGCACCCAGCATGAAGACCTGATTCCTGTTTAGAGCCTCTAAGCACTACTCTAATACTCAATATACTTGACAATCTCTCTATGCAAGCAACACCATTCATGACAACAGGTCCAATATACCAGCTATCAACAGGCAATAGTGTGCAATATAGTAAAGCTAAGCTCACATGAACTTGGAAGAAAAGTGGATATATGCTAAAACTGCATGACTGGAAGCATGTTCTTCATTTTATTTTTTACATTAAAAATATTGTAAAATTAAAGACAAACGAAGGAGTAGTATATCAAAACGCACAAGTTATTTCCCTCTTATCAGCCCTTCTTTAAAAATATATAGAAAATTTTGTTTATTTTGGCAAACTGGTACTTTTCTAATATGTAAACTGCTATTTGTCCTTAAACAAGTTAAAACTGTCAGTAAATGGTTATAATATATATTAGATCCTAAGACATAGGTAAACAATGCTGACCATTTAAAAAAACTTTCATTTTTAACCCTGTAAATACTGTAACTATACATTGGTCTAACAAGTTATATTTAGCTTTCACAGATGCACAGTGATGGCTTACCATGATAAATGTCCTGTAGAGAACCACCTCCACAAAACTCCATGCAAATCCATAGCTTATCTCGCCTAAAAAGTAAAAGCATTCATTAGCCTTCCATAGTTACAACTTGGCCTATTAAAGATAATTCAAAAGTCTCAAACATTAAGCAACAGAATATGACAAGCTTACATACTATGCAAGTACAAATGAAAACAGAAAGTATCTATACTATCCGATACTAAAAATACACACTTTAAACCAACATCAAAGAACTTCTCCCAGTTTATTGCAATATTGAACAATAAGAATGAAGCATGTGTGTGCTTTAAAAGGCCTAAGAATTGAATACCAAGGGAAATTAAATTTCCTACTCGCTGGCTAATTTGCTTTCTATGGTAACAGTTGAGAGAATGCAAACACTGGGTTACTACCACTCCCTCGATCAGACTGGCAGGATAACAGCTAACCACAACCCAAGGATTTTCCCACTCTAAAACCAGAAGAATGGAATGATCAGCTAGTTCTCACAAAGGCTTAGTTTACAGAAGACACAACCGGAGAAAATTTGAGTACTAAAACAGAGCTTTGTGGTTTTTTTTTTAATTTTTTCCACTGATAATGTAATTTTTTTTAAATTTATAAAAATTACTTTTAGAAGTGTTGTGGAAGACACAAGTCTAATATGGTGCACTTTAGAAACACAAAGCAATGTAACGTCCATCACAATACTATCAGAAATGAAAGATAAAAAGAATACATATCTTCAGAGAATGACAATTTAAAATGCAAAGAAGTGCTCTTTTCTCTGTCAATAAAACTGATTGAATCAAATGAACCTGAGTATAAAAAGAGGCTATAAAATTCTGATTCATCCTATCCTAACACAGTAATGCCCTGAGCTGTAACTGACTGAGTGGGTTCATCTCACACAGAGTACAAGTAAAGAATTGTTAATAAGTGTGTTCAGTACACCAACTAGAATTAGTTACTGAGTTGCTGCTAAGCCAGTGCCAGCTCTAGCTAAGGCCATAGGCATTAGCTAAGAACTGATAAACTCACACCTGGAAACCAAACCAGCTCACCTGTATGTCAGTTTTGTTCAAAATAGATATTATTCTTACAATAATGTATTTAGAGTTTAGACTCTATGAAATGTTTGTAAATTGCTGCCTGCATGAATCTCACTTGTAATGTATGTATTTCGCTATAAAGAAATATGCAAGTTTTTCTTTAAAACTTTGAAAATGTTTCCTCTGAACTTGTGGGCCCAAGCACAGGAATCAATGACCTCTCCTCCTCCTGCCCATTAAGGAGGTCTATCAAGATTAAATAGACCATTAAGAAACATGACAATACAAGGATTGGTGAATGACCCTATAACACTTTGGAAATGCTATGTGCAAGGGAGCTCCTCCCATAGACCAGAAGGCCAAATATAAAAGATAAAACAGGGTTACAAGGAAATTTGTGATCTCTGCTGTTTGCACTCTCGCAGGGCCAGAGACAATAAACTAAGGCAGAGATCCCCAGGGGTTATCCCTGGGTCCTCCCTGAAAGACATTTTGAATTGACAGATTACTACATCTCTGTCATCTTTACGAATCAGACACGGTAACTCATTTGTGCATACATGCTTGCTTGCTTTAACCTATAAATAACTCATTTCTTTTTCCTAATTAATAAACCTTTAGACAGTTTATTATAGGATTGGCTTCTGGCATTATCTTTGGTGCAAGATCTAGGGTACCAACTGATCTGGGGTAAGCACCTGTCTCTTGGGACTGGAAGCAACCTGAATAGTGTGTGATTTTTGGTGTAATTAGCTATTTATCACTAAGTCCAGATTGCTTAGGCGACAAGATAGAGAGGAGAGCCCAAGAGGTCTGTCTGTGACTTCATGATAAGACTAGTACGTGATCCAGGAGTTCATACTTGTTACTAATTTGGCGAAATCTAATTATAGAACATGCCACCAGTTTGGAGTGTCAGCACTGTTTTTGACAGTTTGCTCTGAGGTAGGCGATCATGGTCATGAGTCTCTCCAGTGTGACAGTTACCTTTTCTAGATAGGTTTGTTTTAATTTACTATAGTGCAGATTAATAAAATGACAAACATGAGGACAAGGAGAGAGGATAGAATTGTGATAACATACTAACGTTGTTTCCTAACTGAAGAAAATCAAGGATAAAACACTTCCAAGAATCAAATTAGAAGAAAATATTCAAACACTGAAATTGATCTTCTCCTTTCATTTTGGTGCTAAACCTCTCTATTCCAACCATCTCCTCCTACATCCTTTTCTAAGCCACCCTCAACCTCTCCTGCATAGAACTCTAACCCATTCTCTTGACAAATCACAAGATTGTCTGCCCACTCTACCTTCTCACAAGTAGTCTGTCTGGCAGCAGCTCCAAACAGCTAAATATATTCCCAGACAAAATGTTTTGTTAAAACAGAGTTAAAGGTTGAAAGAACACCACAGTAATTTAAGAATTAAACACCACCTTACAAAAATGCTGTAATTTTTTTAATTTTTTTTTTTTAAAAAGAGACCAACAAGCCACAGAAACCCAACTAATTCATAGTTAAGGTTAAATTTAATGTGTGTGTATTGTAATACAGCATGGCCAGAGGGCAGCATGAGAGTATTAGCAGGGGGCCTTATTCCCTGCCAAGGGAGGAAGGTTTTCTTTAGATTAACTAGAACATCTGTAGCCATTTAGAGCACCTGACTCCAGTCATGTGATAAAAACCCCTGCTTCAGTCAGACAGTGTGGGAGTTGAAGGAGGAAGGTTTGGATTTGGAGTCAGTTAGTACCAGATTGCAGAAGTTGGAGAGAGAGAGTTTGATCAGGAGAGAAATGCAGTTTTTTGGAGGAGTTGCTGCGGGTTGGATTGTGAAGTCGGGCAGAGAACCGCGCTAGGTAAGGGTGGGCATAGTTTTTTGGTGTGAAGGGAGGCAAGAAGCGCGCTTCACAGAGTGAAGGTAGGAGAGGGAAGTGTAACCCGGGGAAGGAACAGCTAAGTCAAGTGGTTCCGGGTCACAGACTCAGGGCCTGGTTTGGGAACGTGAGTACGAGGCTCGTGGTCGGCCAGGGCCGCTCCTCTCCATCCTCCGTCCAGGACAGAGCTAGTGGAGGTAATTTAAGAACCAGTTAGGAGGCAAGGAATTAGCGCGCTGAACTATCCCCAGAGAAGAGACAGCGGCGACCCAGCAGAACAGTTACGATTTGCCACGGTATATTATGTTTTTTATATACATATATATATATATATATATATATAGTATATATATATATATATATGACACACACACTAAATACATATATTGATTAATAAATAATAATCAATTAAATAATCAAACACAACATATATGGACAACATTCACAGTTACAACACCCCAACAATCTTAACTCCGTCTAGGGTGATGCCTGTCTTCTTTGGCCCTTTCATACCTAAGAACACCCATACTGGGTCAGACCAAAGGTCCCTCTAGCCCAGTATCCTGTCTTCCGACAGTGGCCAATGCCAGGTGCTTCAGAGGGAATGAACTGAACAGGTAATCATCCAGTGATCCATTCTTTGCTTCTGGCAAACAGAGGCTAGGGACACTTCAGAGTATGGTTTTGCATCCCTGCCCATCCTGGACAATAGCCACTGATGGACCTATCCGCCATGAACTTATCTAGTTCTTTTTTGAGTCCTGCTATAGTCTTGGCCTTCACAACATCCTCTAGCAAAGAGTCCCACAGGTTGACTGTGCATTGTGTGAAGAAATACTTCCTTTTGTTCATTTTAACCCCACTGCCTATACCTAGAATATGATCCTGAAATCATCATACATCAGATCAAGGGTTTGCAGGGTCAGGCTCCTACATGTACTCTCTTTAGGGAGAGTGAGGCAGTTTATAGAACATTCATGAGGAACGCATAAAAGCCTCAAAATTACATAAAATAGTAATGCAATGTTGTTGTAGCCACGTTGGTCCCAGGATATTAGAGACACAAGGTGGGTGAGGTAACATCTTTTACTGGACTAATAAAAGATACTACCTCAGTCACCTTGTCTCTCTCTAATAAGATAGTAATGACATTTTATTGTAAAGCTTTAAAGTCTGTTTCTAGCCGTGCAGGGCTAAGAGATAACAGACTTTAAACTCATGACCATTTTAGATACAAAAAAAGAAATACATCACTAGTGAGAGACTGAAGCCTGTCTATATTGGACAGCAGGCAGCATATACACATGCTATTGTAATATACACTATATAAGCATACACACACACTCATCAAAATTGAATCAAGCAAACATTTAGAAACAACCTACTTTATTAAAGTACTGACAAGATTTTCTATCCAGTTTCTAAATGTAGGGACATCATTTCTAGCATGGACTTTTCATTACAAATGAAAACAAACAGGCATTACTTTACCTCCATCATAATCAAACCCATTTTATAACTATATGTAATTTCAAAAGTTTACCCTGACCATTTATTTTTTGGAAAACTTACCTATACAAAAACAGCATAAGAAAAAAAGTTTCACTTCAAAAGTCTTGTTCAGAGAAAACCCCATAAAGATGCAGCCACCTTCAAATAGGTGGTGAAAGGGTTAATGTGGACCTAAGAGGCAAACTATCACATCTGGTTGCATCTGGAGGGTGGGCCAGGTCCAATTAAAGAGACGTCTCAGCTGGAGGAGGAGCTGGCTGGTTTCTATGGGCCTGTCTACCCTTAAAATGCTGCAGTGGCACCACTGCGCCTGCGCCACTGTAGTGAAGACACTAACTGTGCCAACAGGACTGCTTCTCCACTCAACATAGGTAATCCATCTCCAAGAGGTAGTAACTAAGTCGATGGAAGATGGCCTTTGCAGGCAAAGGAGGCAATACACTGGAGTGGAGGATCCAGATTAGGGGCAAGACTCCAAGGAGGTAACCCTTGACAGCCTTCTGCAGAAGAGACAGCTGGGTAGGCCTCAAGATGGATTAAAGGCTCAAGCACAAGGAAGAGATGGAAACCTCTTTTGGTGTGACTTGTTTTGCTTTTGACTGCAGTGAAAAGACTTCAGGGAGAAGTCCTGGGGCCACTACTCTGGCAGAAGAGTGGAAGGGAAGAGGAGCATACCATATTGCTGACCAGTGTGAAGTGGGACACTGTCACCCTGGAAGGGGAGGGATTTTACAGTGACTCAACTGGAGAACCAAGTCATGAGAGCAGGCAGACAACTGCAGGGCTGGAGCAGGTGGCAGCAGGGGACACTAGCTGATGAATGAGTTGCTATGCCATGTCCAGTCACGAAGGGGTGTGCCTGCAGTCAGCGCACTTTTCCATAACAACTGAAGACTAAAATACTGCATTCAAATGCAGGCCTGAACAAATTTAAGAGGAGAGAGGACTATAAACCAGAGCTGATTGGGAGGAAAAAAATTCTGTTTTGTAACAAATTTTGAAGTTTCAACATTTGTTTTTGTTCTACATCAGAACAAAAAACAGATCTTTCAAAAAAAAAATTGTGAAAAAACATGAGTGATAAAGAGAGACACACATACACACACACACCACACTTCAGAATACTCAACAGCCCAGTGCATTTATCTGTAACGTGGGAGACAGGTTCAAGTTCCTGCCCTGCCCGATTCAGAACAGGGACTTGAATCTGTCTCCCATGACCCAGATGAGTGCCCAGCCACCCTGGTTATAGTCACACTGTTTCCTGTTGGAGCTATTTCATTTTGTATACATAATTAAATACTCTTTGGGCCTCATTAATCCTCACTCAAGAAACCATTCAAAAGAAAAAAGGGAAAGATGAGACACTGATCAGTATATGCTGGCTAGTGCCTACATCATATTAACAATATGTATTATCCACATTCTATATATTAATATGCATTAAATATAAATAGCAATAGCACAAATATTATAGCAGTTATGTAGCCTCAATTCACCGATACCTTTATTATAACCCTATTCACTTATGCTAAGTATCCCATAACACCTTGCATTAGCAGAAGTAAACTTTGGCTTAAGTAGATAGGAAAGCTGTCAGGACCAGGACATATGATTATTTTACTCCATCAATAGGTAGGGAGTTATTCTCACAGACCAATGCTAGTATCCAAAACAAAGATAAGGAAAGGAACAGAACAATAATTTAAGGTATTAGGACAAGCTGATGGGTTAGATTTTAATGACGTGTAAGGAGATGTGTAATTTATAAAATCGTCTTATAAATACTAATAGCTGAGATGTGTAACTGTGGGAGCACATCTGCATAAGGTAAATGTAACTATGCTGCATGATGCAGCTTTCTGGAGACTGACATCGTATTGAACCTTTTTCCTGTACTATATTATTAATGGCTTATAGCAATAATCCTGACTGCTACTGGCTGGTCACGTAATAGACTTCATAATGAACCAAAGTGTGGTCAAGCAACTGACTACAATTTATTAACAAGTGACAAAGTCAAGACCTCTAAATATGCTAAAAACTTTGCTATCAAAGGACAGGATGAAAATAAAATACAGAACTGAAATACACATCGCCTTCAGGTATCAAAGGGAACCCCAAAATATACACATTAGTGGCCTTCAGAAATGTTAAGAGTTTCAGTTTTCTACGTACCACAATATAATAACGTCCTTGAATACTTATGTTAGAACTACTGTTCCAAATGCAAGAGAATCACCTCCTCCTCAATTTTTCCTCAGAATTTCCTATCATCAAATAGCCAAGGATTTTATTTTAGCAAAATCTAGTTTACTCCATGTAAACATCATTTGCAGATGTAATTTGACACAAACTAAAAGATATATGTTAAAGATTGCTACTGTATTAAGAGAAAAATCTATTCTAGCAAAACCTCATTAAAGACACTCATGTGCAGGTAGTTCTCTTTACATTTGGTATATTCGCCCTGCTGAGTTCATTCAGTGCTGTCCCAATACAGAGTTAGTGAAATCTCAATTCATGTCCAAGGATGTGATTAAATGTCACCTACACTGAACTGTGATGTCCCTGAAGGATCCAGTCAGTAGAAACAGTCTATCTACAGAGAAATATCTTAGCAATTAGTACTGCTGGTAAAGGACATACAGAAAATATAGCAGTGTAACAGTGGTTAATAAATTATGCATTGCTAAGTTTTGCTATGGATCATTCCTTTTCAGGCAGAGAGCACTACGGCATTTTGAAATGAGCAAAACAAACAAAAATTGTACCTGAGATAGCTGCCAAAATAAGCAACTATGTTTGGATGCTTACAGTCTTTCATCATAATGATTTCCTGCTGCACAACAGCAAAATCTTCCCCTGAAGAAGAAAACAATTGATATTTTTGTAGCTTCATTTAAATATCCATCCCTCTGAGTTTGGCTTTCAACTTTTTTTTTTAGCTGAAGAGCTCTGGTAATTATCAGACTTTGTAATTATCTTCATTTTATATTCATGTACATTTATATAATACAGCACTTTGTAAGCCAGCACAAGTTCCAAAAGACTAAGGGAATAATAGGTAACTATTCTTAAAATCAGGATGGAGCCCTAGTCCACTACTTGACACCTCTTAGGACAGTAGCCACAGCTCTTCTCAATCCCTTTTTAAATCCAATTACTCTTTATTTAAAGGGTAGGAAATGATTTTAAAAATAATTTACTCTAATACTGTGTAGATTCTCTTGTGGGAAGCTCTGCTAGTAAAGACCAAGCAAGTTTGCATTACATATGAAGGTTAGAAACTGGTAATAATAATTTTGCAAGTTAATAACAATGTTCCCGTTTATAGTAAATCCTAAAAGTGAACAGCTTCCTGGTTGTTTGCTCAAGAGTCTCTGCTCTCCTTGGCAGGAATTGCTGTACGTAGAAAGTTCCTCGCTTAATTCTTTTCACTGGCACCTTGCAGCGTGGGTCTCCAGATCAACATAAATTATTGGTAGTACTTGAAATATGGCGACATTTGTTACCTCTAACCACCATCTAGATCCATCTTAGATTATCTTCCTATAGAGAAATCATGTCATAGCACTCTTCAGACCCTTGAAACAAACTTAATGAGCATACAACTTCGCAGTTTCTGTGTAGTTGTATGTTCAGGCATTTCTCCAATGTTTTTGCTTTACTATTTATTTGAGTCTTGCTATCTGGTGCCTACATTGTGCTAATCATTCCATTACAGACTCCAGTTACCAGTTTTACACATCTATAAAAACTTGGTCAAACTATAGGAATAAAGTGTTCTGCCAGTGTTAGGTTTTTTGGGAGTTTGCAATGGTACAGGAATTAATTTTACCTTTTTAAAAGATTTTTTTTCCCAGATGCTATTTTGCAAGCCAATATTTCAAACATAGCTTTATGCTTATTTTTTAAGTCATTTGGACAAATTAGTATCCATATGTATTTTGGACAAGCTATTTTTATAGGATCAGAGGGGTAGCCGTGTTAGTCTGGATCTGTAAAAGCAGCGGAGAATCCTGTGGCACCTTATAGACTAACAGATGTTTTGGAGCATGAGCTTTCGTGGGTGAATACCCACTTCGTCAGATGTAGGCAAGCTCATGTTCCAAAACATGTTAGTCTTTAAGGTGCCACAGGATTCTCTGCTATTTTTATAGGAGTTATTTACTATCTATTAGAAAATACATTTTAAAAGGAGTCCCCAGATCCTCATTAGATTAAAATAGCTTTAAGAACTCCGTAAAATAAAAATACGTCCCCGTGGGCCAGCCTTTTGCTACTTGAGACAAAAAGTCACTCAGAAGTCCTGGATAGCTGCTTCTATATGGGATGAAGGCCAGCTAGAACTTATCACAGCTATGCACCACCCTACCTACTAGTTGCCAAAAACCCACGCTGAAGTACAAGGTGCTAGTCACAATTTAGGGCTGTGTGGCAGAGAAGAAAATTTTAATTTTAATACAGCCTCTTCATTTCAGGACCACCATACAACTTACCTTAATCCAGAATACTGTTATGAGGGTCAAGTTCATAGGCAATGAAGGTAGACTGGAATTTGCTCAACCAGAAATAGGATATTTGAGTATAAGCTTGGTAATATTTAGAAAGAGTTGCAAGACATCTTTTCCACGTACTAAAAGCTGAGATATCTGGTAATGTAATTGTCTGCTCATGAGTCCATCGCAGTGTTTCTATTCCTCTTACTCAAAACATTAAACCCAATATAAATCATGTAAGGCCACCTACTGTGGTGGTGGTCCCCTCTTTATATTACTGTGTAAGATGTCCTGAGAATAGTTCCAGTTTCACAAACAAGTCTTGTTCAGGGCTATACTACTATTAAACTGACTTGTACTATTTAGGATGAGATGTGTATGTGCAATACACATACACAAGACATATCCAATTACAAATATAATCAGTTAAAATATTAAGATTTCTCTTCTAACCTGACCTTAAAGTGAAACAGTGCAACAGCTAAAAAGTAATAAACCAAAGGTACATCTTACAGCATCTGTTATGCTCAACAAGTCTAATCAGATCAGTCCTCAGCCCTAAAACACTTTATGATGATATGTAAACGAGCTACACTTTGTAGAAGCCAATCATACACAACTAATATATAGTTCTATTATAGTGGCCCACCAGGTCTACTTTAGCTTTCCATTCAAAACCTGAACTTTTTGAAGCGCTCTAAAATCTGCATGGTTACTCAGACTGACTTGAAATCTGGTATGCCTCATGAGCAGAGATCCTAGAAATCCGTTTGCCATGGAAAAACACAGAATTCGCATTTTTACAGGGAACCTTTAGTTTTTACATTTTGTGAAAAAATAAAAACATATATTAACTAAATTTTACTGAAAGTGCCAGTGTCACTTATTCCAAAGACTCTCAAACTACTGAGTACACCCCCCTGGGGGGAAGCAGAATGTACATGGGGGGCCGGAGAGGGAAGGGCGCATGAGAAGCTCCTGGCGGCAGCGCTGCCTTCAGAGCTGGACACTTGGCCAGCAGCCAATGCTCTCTAGCTACCCAGCTCTGAAGGCAGAGTGGAGAACAGCAGCTGCTGGCCTGGTACCCAGCTCTGAAGACAGTGCCACCACCAGCAAGCACACAAGTAAGGGTGGCATGGTATGGTATTATCACCCTTGCTTCTCCACTACTGCTGCTGGCAGCACTGCCTTCAGAGTTGGGCGGACAGAGAGCAATTCTGTTCATTTTATTATGATTGATGGCACTGGTAGGCTTCAAAATTGTTTAAAAACTGTAAATATATCAATAAAACTTTGTGTTCAGTTGATACCTGTATATACTGTGGCTAGGGAAACTAAAGTTCCGCATTTCATTTAATCATGGTAAAACATGGATTTTTATGCTTTTTTATTGGAGAATTTTGGTTTTTTTAATCATAGAAAACTAGGATCCTGCTCATGAGGACTTTCTGGCTAGGATTAGTGAACCAAATTTGGGGTAATTTAACCCAGGGATTCCTGAGATACAGCTTTTAAACAAGGGGGTGGAAAGCTCTCTTAAGGCTGACATTTTCCTGAATGTTTTATTGGGGATCAAACCATGGCTCTGATCTGCTTGAGAGCCCCAACTAGTTCTTGGCACCCACTACTCCTTTGGGGGAGCAAAATTCAGTAAAATATTCTCCAAAGAGTTTAGGGCACACACTCAATGGATTACACTGAGCATTAGAGGACAGAGCCAACAGGGTTTGTAGTCCTATAAGTTTTGTTACAGCTGGGCAGCTCAACCGGATAAGCAGTAATCCTTTAAACCCCACCCACCAAGTGTCACATCAAAACCTGCCTGGGGAAGAAATCTGGAAAAAAAATTGTAGTCATCTTATTCAAAGCTTTCCAGGGGAGGGGTACGTTATTTTATGTCAAGAGAATTTAATCAAAATAATTCTAAAGAAAAAAATCACACACTCAAACACTGAGTCTGCTCCCAAAACCAGTCCCAACAGTTGTTAAATTTTACAGTCCTTCACTCTCACCCAAAATATTCCATTTAACACTACTACACTTTCACTTACCCATCATTAAACCCACCATCTGCTCTCATATCCACCACACTGCTGAGAATCTGCATGGCAAGAAGACTCTAGTGCCCCCTCCTGACAACATAACCTGCACAATTCAGTGCTGGAATGCTGAACACTAGATCCCTCAAGATATGTATGTACCTCTTTCCTCTGATCACACACACTGGGGGGAGGGCCTCCGATCTAGATCTCCTTACATGACAATCACACTTCTACCAAGCTGTTCCAACTAATCCCTCCACCATTCAGTACACCTACACCTAGCACAAGGAATGCAGTGGAATGCATGCAGATAATTTCCAGCTCTAGGAGACAGAGTTAGGCCTTGGCTACACTCACACTTTACAGCACTGCAAGTTTCGCGCTCAGGGGTGTGAAAACACCCCCCCTCGAGCGCTGCAAGATACAGCGCTGTAAAGCGTCGGTGTAATCAGGCAGCAGCGCTGGGAGCACGGCTCCCAGCACTGCACGCTACACCCGTAGAGGATGTGGTTTACGTGCAGCGCTGGGAGAGCTCTCTCCCAGCGCTGCCGCTCTGACCACACTCACACTTCGCAGCGCTGCTGCGGCAGCACTTTGAAATTCAAAGTGTAGCCATACCCTTAGTGTTGCATTGGCATGAACTTTAACTCCGAATTTCCTGGTTTTCAGAAGTTTGAGTTCTGCTGAAGGGCATGAGATATTTCCACACAACCTCTATCTGGGTTAAGTTTTTTTCTCAGTGAATTATAGCGTGTTTTAGTCAGGGTCTCCATGAGTATTTCTGGGCTCATGGAATATGCTGAAGTCCTGGACCTTTCCAACTCATCTATACTCCTATTTGTCTCGGTTAGTATTCCACACCTTCTCTCACTCTGCTTCTCTTCTGTCTCACTGTCTTCATTTCTCTTACCCTGAATAGTTTTCATTTCACACAGACTGATAAAGTGTTAACCCAATATTGTTAATATCTAATACTTCATGATCTTGGGGAAAAAATGTACATCTTATACTAAACTGAAGCTTAAAAAAAGTTTCCTTTTAAATGTTTTGCACCCACTGTTTGCTCATTTCTAGTAAAGTTTCTTAAAATATATCTGCACTCATAGGTGCTAACTCCATAGGTGCTCCAGGGCTGGCGCACCCACGGAAAAAAATTAGTGGGTGCTTAGCAGCTAAGCTCCACTCCCACCCCTCCCAGCGCCTCCCGCCCGCTGGCAGCCCCAACAATCAACTCCCCCCACTCACTGCCAGCTGTTCCGCAGAGTGCAGGAGGTGCTTGGGGGGGACAGAGGAAGAGCAGGGACAGGGCAAACTCAGGGGAGGGAAGGGGATGGAACTGGGTGGGAAGAGGTGGGGCAGGAGTTGAGTGGGAGCAGGGCCTTGGGGGAAGAGAGGGAGTGGAGGTGGACCCTGGGGCAGAGCAGGGGTTGAGCACCCCCAAGGGAAGTTGGGAGCCGACACCTGCATCTACACTACAACTGAAGCTGTGATATGCAGCTCAGACAGCTTTAATCTAGCTAGCACACTAAAAACAGCAATGAAAACATGGCAACACAGACTAGTAGTGTGTGTACGTGCCCAGAGGGACTGGGCAGGTTTGTAAAGCCCACACTGAAGACCATGCCACTGTGTCTTTGCTACTGTTGTTAGCATGTCAGATTAAACCTAGCACAGATATGCCTATCCAAGGTGCAAATCGTACCTTTGAATGCAGCACAGACATACCCACAGTACAGACTGTCCAACCTGCTGCTCATTCTAAAAATATTGTACGTTTACAAAAACATAATTCTTAGACACTTTTCATTTTCTTTAAGAGGGTGTCTTGATTCCACTCTGCCACCCATATCTTCCTGATACTAACCTGCATGGTAGGAATATCTGAGAATGCTGTTCTTATATTTATCGGTTATATCTAACGCAAAATACCATACACCTTCTGCCCCACAATATGCAGAGACAGCTGTAAGGCAGGAGTACCACAGCTAGAGTTGTCAATGCAAAACAGCAGGCAAAGCAACACAATAAAACAGTAAAAATAATTCTATGCTTTTTTTTTTTTGCACTTCTCTATTTGTGTTTATCCTTCCACCCTTAAAAAAGAAGTATGTCAATGAAACAGGGGCTGCATAGCAGGAAATTTTGGGGTGAAGGGACCAGAAATTATCCTTATCCTTCTTGATGGTCATTTTTTTTTTAAAACCGTTAATTCTGTATAAGAGCAAACAAAAGTGAGCACAACTAAAATATGAAAAATATTTGAAGTGTGTAAAGCAGTAAGTGTCAACACAAGAGGACACTTACCTGGTTCTAGTTTTATTACTTTAATTGCCGCTAGCTCACCCGTGTTAACATTCCGAGCCTATAAAAGAAAAGAGAAAAGTATATCTTAATTTTAGATTCTTCAGTAATGTGAAGAGTTCATGCCAGAGCAATTAAAAAACTCACTACATGAACTAAACATTAATTTAATTTTTTTAAACAAAGGTAGCGTTTAGAAGTCTGTGCTAAATTAAAACATTTTCCAGATTTATATGTTACATCTGATTTATGATTAGTTTAAGGTTAGGGGATCTTTCAGTTAAATGTGTTACTGTAATTAAACGTAATTGGCCATAAATCACATTTTGATTAGCTAAATAAACATTGCTGTGCAGTTAGCACTATTACACTATTTAGAACTTCTTTTAAAGTAAGAGCCACTTGATTGTCTGATGACAATAAGCCAAACGTCAATGAGAAGTCCTTGGCTTCAAGAAGCCACACACCATAATCCAAACATAATGCGAATTTTATAATACTCAGCCTTTTAAATCCCTTCTTGCCCTGCCATCTTTTCAAACAAAATGGTGAACTATGCATTAATTCTTAACCATACTCAAGACTGATTTTGCAGTCACAACCTGGAAATCTTTAAAGAGTTTTATATGGACATTTCTCTCAAGACTTTTTCATGGTAAATTTATTTTTTAATTACAAAGAAAACTATCTTGCAAGGACACTAAACAAAATTAATTTGGAATAAAGTGCGTGCTTTGGCACATCAGACATAAATTATGCAGCAAGGGCCACGAATTATGCTGTATTGATGCTCTGTAAATTTGTGACATATTGGGAATCGGGACAGGCTGCTTACAAAATAGTTTCAGCCTACATGGCTCCCAAACTGGGGGATCAGGAGGTATGCAGCAGTAAGTACATTGTCTTGAGGAGAAGCTCCTTCCATCCAAGGCTCTTGAATCTTGTTGCTTTCAAGACAGTACTTCAACCTTTTCTGCTTTGTATTTTACTACATACCCCTAGTTCCCTAACCCATCCACCCACAGTATCTTCCTGTGAAGCCATTAAAATCAACTAAGGAGTTGAAAATAGCCCTCCCACTGTCCCAGCCCAATATATGCAGCAACTTGATTTTGAGCAGTATCCTAGAAAACTTACATGGCAATTGCTCCGCATCAGAATTACATTATACATTGGGGTGCTGTTATGCAAAAACGTACCTAATATTAGAGTAAAAAATTAATCAAAGCTAAATTTCAAGATGACATGAAGAAGAAACTCAAATATGGTAAACAGCCTCTCCCCTTCTTATCTAATCATCTAGGACCATTGCTTGGAAGAATTTACTGGTTCTTAAAAGTATTTTGTACAAGTCCACCAGTGTGTTTGAAGCCCTGGCAAGTCATGACATAATACACCTTCAGACTCCGTTTAGATTATCAGTTCACTTTTCCACCCTTTCAATTACAACATGATGTTAGCAGATAAAATTTTCAAGTCACTTAAGACCAGCTTTACAAAGATATTACGGTGCCTAAATAAGAAGATATCAATGAGCTGGATTTTTAAAAGTTTCTAGGCATCTATCTGTATCTTTAGGCTCCTAGGTATCTTTAAAAATCTGGTCCTTAGAAGCTTAAGTCCCACTGATTTACAACAAAACTTAGGGTCCTAGATCAGGTTTGAAAATGGGACTTCAGATTTTCAAAAAAAAACTGAGCTGCTATCTTCATCACTATGCTTGTGAAAGCATGAAATTCCGCTTATCAAATGATATAAAGCCTCTCCTTCTGTAGCGGTGTGAGAGATGAGCTTATAAATTCACGTTTGAACTGATGTTGAGAAAACAGCAAGATGTTAATCAATATGTGAAACTGAGACACCTGGCAACCTGCCAAGCCTAGAAATAAATTCTGCAAGCCAGCAGGAAAACACAATCTCAGATTTACATCTTTGGTTTTTTACCCTTAAATTAGAATGAATAAATGAAGACTTGGCACACCACTTCTGAAAAGTATCAGACGGGTAGCTGGATCTGTAAAAAGCAACGAGTCCTGTGGCACCTTAAAGACTAATAGATGTATTGGAGCATAAGCTTCTGAAAGGTTGCCGACGCCTGACATAGGCCAAGCCCCAGGCAATGACTTTACTTAATTGGAGAAGCTCTCCCATTGGTGTAGGTGGCGTCTTCACTAAGCCGCTGCAGCACTGAAAGTGTAAATGAGCCCTTAGTGTTTGGCAGAGACCAAAGCTTGCATAAGGGATAGATGGCTGAAGGTCAACCAGGATAAGACAAATAATATTTGTTGGTTAAAAAGGCAACCAGGAAATATACAAACACTACAGAGAAAGGTCTGCATTCATCTTCTGTTTGCACTTGCAATCAAACCAACTCCCAGCTACTTCTGATGAGCAAGAAATAACAATGGCCGAGACTTTTTCCCCCCACCTCACTATTTATATATTGGTGGGAGTTTGCGACTACTTCTTTCAAATGCAAACTTCACTACTGTTGCTCATGCCTTTCTAAACTCAAGATCAGATTATGGCAGGAGTTCTCAAACTTCACTGGACTGCAACCCCCTTCCGACAACAAAAATTACTTCATGA
The DNA here is from genome assembly GCF_003597395.2 of Chelonoidis abingdonii. Taxonomy (NCBI): domain Eukaryota; kingdom Metazoa; phylum Chordata; order Testudines; family Testudinidae; genus Chelonoidis; species Chelonoidis abingdonii. Next base: position 214,496,602 of record NC_133771.1, on the reverse strand, counting down.
CCCCAGGAGGGGTGACCAAAGCCTGTGCCCGCCCAAGCCCCACTGCTCTGGGTGCTGTGGGCATAGCCCGAGCCCCACCACTCTGGGCAGGGGAGCCAAAGCTGAAGCTCAAGGGCTTCAGCCGCAATCGGAGGGCCTGCAACCCAAGTCCTGCCAACCAGGGCAGAAGCCTTGGGCTTTGGTCCTGGGTAGTGGGGCTTGGGCTTCAGACTTGCTGGGACTTGGGGCTAAGCCAGTTCTGGTGACCCCATTCAAAAGGGGTTGCGACCCACTTTGGGGTCCCGACCCACAGTCTGAGAACCACTGGTTTATGGTGATGTGCTCCAAATAAAGCTGCATCTTAAATCCATCCAGAAAAATCAAACTGATGCAGAAGTCATCTGTCCGTTTTATTGACTCATCTCACCATGAGTATATTACAGTTATTTTCCATGATCTGTGTTGACTGCTATCTTTTCTCCAGATGGAATTAAAGATGTTGGCATTGGTTTATGCAGCCCCATATGGCTTTCTACCAAATGCAGCATCCGCATGCAGTCACACTGGCAATTTTGATATGTTTCAAAACCACAGCAAAAAATACCTATACTAATTCAGTCTAAGATCAACACTGCTATAGATTAAACCTTCACATCTGAGGAAGTTTCTCGGTATTTTAAGGCTTGGTCTACAGTGAAAAGTTAGGTCATCCTAGCTACTTCAGTCAAGGGAGTGAAACACACACCTAACCAAGATAGCTGTGCCAATCTACTCCTCTAATGCAGAGGCAGCTATGCTGACAGAAGAATGTTTCTGTCAATGTAGCTGTCATCATTCAGGGCAATGGTGTTCCTACACCAACAGAAAAACCCCTTCCTTTGATGTCAGCTGCGTCTACACTATAGTCTCTACAGTGTAGACATATCCTAAGTAACCTTTGAGACACATTACTTCAACTGGGGCCTGGGCTACACTACAGTTAGGTCAACATAGGGCAGCTTATCTCAACCTAATGATGACAGTGTACACACTACAGCCTTGTCCCGCCAACGTGAGTGCCCTGCTACACCAACATCATAACTCCACTTCCACCAGAGGCACAGGGCTTTTGTCAATGTAGTTATGGTGATGCATACTTATTTACACAAGCTGTTGGCTGTCTTGTCAATTTCAGCCTGGAGCCCTGAAATTGACAAGAAAGCCGGGCAGCCCAGCTGTCCCCAGCTGCTCACTCAGCTCTCTGCTCAGATAGGTGAGAAGCCCGGGGGGCTGCTCCCAGCTCTCAGTAGTGAACAGCACTCAGTAGTGCTCCCCAGTGGGGAGCAGGGAGGTTAGAAGACCAGAGAGTAGCTGGGCTCCTGGCAAGGAGCTGCACAGAGCTGACAGCCCTGGCTCTCAACCCCCCAACACTGCCCCCTTCAGTTGGTGGAAGCACTCCTAGGGATGATCCGGACCACTGACAGAAGAGAGTAGTGTGGACATCAGCCACCACAGTAATTACTGCAGTGACTGCAAGTCGACCTAACATAGATCGACTTCAGTCTGAAGTGTAGACATACCCTGGAAAATAGTCACTTATACCTCTGAAAACAACAGGATTCCAGCTTAAGAAGTTAAATAAAACAGGCACCTGGTCAGAAACAAAGACTATGAATGTCTCTATACAAATGCAAGAGGCTTAAAGTAAAAACAAGTTAACTAGAATGCCTCTCAATGGAAGAGGATCTTAATATACTAGGCATTATTGAAAAAAGTAGAATGATAAATCAGTGGGGTACTGTAATACTTGGCTGTAAATTATACAGGAAAAACTGATTAGGCAAATGAAGTGGAGAAGCAGCACTGTACTTAGAAGATTCTACAGGACTTAGCAAGGTAAAAATTGAATGGAAAGGACCACACAGTTGAATCTTTCTGGACACAAAGCCCAAAACTGTAAGAGTGTGTGTGTGTAAATAATGAGGGGTGTGCATGTATGTATGTATTTATTTATTTAATATTAATTAGCAGGCCTATACTACTGGCCTCCAGATCAAGAAAAGGATAATGAATGCACAATATTGAGAGAAATCAGAGATTGCAAAAATCTAAGAAAAAAATAATGGCGGACTTCAGCTACCAACATAAACTGGTCAAATGGCACTATAAGACAAAGTTTAAAGAAGAAATGTCTCAACACTTTAAGCCAATGCTTCTTGGAAAGCTAGTTCTAGAGCACAAGAGCAGAGGCTATTCTTCACAGTCTTAAATAACAGTAGTTGAACCACTGAGTAATAGTGACTACAGTATAATTAGATCCAACTTCCTAGGAAGTAAGATACCGAGAAATGACATAGTGACACTAAATTTTAGAAAGGGATATACAGACGCCCCCTGACTTACGCAAGGCTTTCTGGAAAAGAACAATTGCATAACTCGAATTTTGTGTAACTCGGAACCATATACCTGAACGTTACGCAAAAATTTCCACAACTCAATCCTATTTCTGGTTTATGGAACTTTTTCTGTAAGTGCAAATTTGCGTAACTCGGGTCTTGTGTAACCCAAGGAGCATCTGTATTTCAACAAAATGAGGCTAGTCAAAGATTCTGAAGTTAATAGTAAAAGTGAAATCTTTAGATGTGGCATGAATGCTATTTAAGGAAACCTCAGCAGGTATTCTTGAACAAAAAGGGAATCAGGATGGCAAGAAGTAAACCCATTTGCAAAACAAAACAAAAAGCTTGAAAGGTTATTAAGCCAAATAGATCCTTCAGGTTTGACTATCTAACCCCAGTGAAGTTAATACAAAAGAACAAATTATAGCAGGCAATACGCAATACGGAAATTAGAAGGGTTAAAATGGAAGCCAGAGCAAATAGCTAAGGCTCTTCATTATTGATATTTACCAATTTTCCCTGAAATATTCCCACTTTTTTTTTTGAAAAAGCCAGTATTCAGGTCTTACTGATTTAGACCTGAATTTTGGGACCTAGAAATTTTTTGCAGGAGACCAAGATGGAGCTTGCTGAAAAGCCAGCAGGGATCTCTGCCTGGAAAGGGGTTTTAGTACTCATGGGCTAGACGATCACTTCCCTCCTGAACTCGAAAGCCAGTACCACCTGACGGGCCGCTACGACAGGGCTGTTAAGAGTGAAAGGCTGTACCCCAGGAGTACTGGCTCCCTGCTGAACAGAGAGCACTTCTGAGGCCAGCCCTTCAGAATGGGAGTCGACAGAGCTGTGCTGCACTGCTGCAGCAATCAGCTCTAGGACACAGAACCTCGTCTGCTTTCCTTCCATTACCCTGTCAGACGGCCTGTGCAAGGGAAGCAGATGGGGCAGTACTGAAAGACCAAATTGGTGATGGGATCCCCGGGGTACAATATGGAACTGGGGTACTGCTGCGCCACCTTCACTCCCCAGCCTGGGCCATCTCTCACAATGCTTTGCTAGTGACAAACAGCAAACCCCTCCAGATGCTCTTATCACTTAGCACAACAGTGTGGAGTCCCACACCCAGCCAAATTGCATGACTGCTCCCTGAGCCACTCTCAAATCACACAGAGACAGGCACAAATAAGTCTCCCAAGCCCCCAGCCTTGCACCCCCAGAATATACTGTCTTGCCCTTGTCAGAAGCCTGACCAATATAAGTTTATTATCCAGCCTTCCCCTCCCTCAATGTGGAGAGGACACGCACTAACCTTTGTGAACTGAGCTGAGATTTCCCAAGCACTTCAACAAAACACTGTTTTAGGTAAAATATAAAACAGATTTATTACATACAGAAAGATAGATTTTAAGTGATTATAAGTGGCAGTTACCAAAGAAAATTAAAAGGTAAGCACACAGTCTAAAATTTTCAACCTCATTATACTAGGCAGTATTTGGATCAAGCAGTTTCTCTCACCCCACTGGATGCTGCAGGTAGTTTACAGTTCTTAGTATACAGGCTTCCCCTTTAAGCCTGGGACCAGTCTCCTGAATTCAAGTCTTTGTCTTCCCAGTATTCTCGTTAATTCCAGAGTGGGTGAGGGAGGAGAAAGGCAAATGCATGATACCACTGTCCCCTATTTTATATCCTCAGTCCATGTGCCTGGAACACACTAGCCCAGTCATGTCCTGGAGGGCTTTGCTAAGTCACAGAGTGAAGCAATCCCCCATTGTGTAATGCTTGTGCAGCCCTCTTACAGCATTCTAAATCCCATGTTTACAATTCCCCTACTGATTAATGATCACTTAACATGCTCCTGAAAATGGATCACCTCCTTTGTTGTCACTGCGGGTTAAATAATTTCTTGTTTTTTTGTTTTTAAATGTCATTAGCTATTTGTAAGGCCTTTCATTTTCAATTTTTAGTTTTTAAAATGTCCTGGGAATTTATTGGGTTTTATTAAAAATAGGATAAAAATTGGTAAAAACGAGGAACAAAAGGAGGGTGGGGAAGGATGCTCAATACTCATGGAGATATGAGGTGAAGGGGGAAGAATGCCTGGTATCCACTGGGGGTGGGGATTATGTTTCAGGTTTGAGAGTCACCCACTGCCAGTTCTCCAGGAAGCCTGCAAAAGAATTGGTGGGTCTGCTGGATCACCAAAAGTTAAATGGAGCAATTAAGGAAGATCTATGGACACTGCTGAGAAGATAGAAGATTTATTTGTATCAGTCTATATCACAAACACTGTTAGGGACCTGTCCTTTTCTTGTAATAAAGATAAACTGCTATCAGAAATTGAAGTGTCAAAAAGAAAAGGTGCTGAAATAATCATATAATAAAAAGCAGTAAGTCACCAGGCCCAGAGGGTATACATCCAGGAGTTCTGAAGGAGATTATTTATGAAGTGGCTGAGCTGCTAACAAAAACATGCAAATTTTTGTCAGAAACAACTTTTGTCTCAGAGGGTGGAGGGCAGCAAGTATTATACCCATATTTAAAAAAAAAAAAATAGTAGTAGTAGTTCTAGGAATGATCCAGAGAATTACAGACCAAAAAGCCATATGTCTACTTGGCAAACTGGTTGGAACTCATAATAGAATACCTGGAAGATCATGACATGACATGACGACGGTCTAATCACTAGAGCTTCTGCAAAGGGAAAGAGTGTCACTCTAATCCAAAGGATCTCAAACTTCATTGCACTGCCACTCTCTTCTGATAATGAAAATTACTACATGACCCCGTGGACTGGGGGGCCCAAAGCCTGAGCCTGCCCAAGCACCACTGCCTTGGGTGTGGGGTGCCAAAGCCCAACCCCAAGAGCTTCAGCCCCAGATGGCGGCCTGTAACCTGAGCCCCACCACCCACGGCTTAAGCCATCAGGCTTCGACCCCAGTGGTGGGGCTTGGGCTTGGGCTCTGGCCCTGTGTCCAAGCAAGTTTAAAGCCATCCCTGGCAACCACATTAAAATGGGGTCACAACCCACACTTTGAAAACCACTAATCTATTAGAACTGCTTGAACATACCAATAAAATAGAAAATAAAGGAGACTAGTTGACAATTTTTACTACCTTTTTTCAGGCTAAGAGACAGGGTAAGTGGTCAATTTTCACCATGGCAAAAGATTAACAGCTGGTAGCTCAAGGTTCAGTATTTGGTCTGGTGTTGTTTACTCTAGTTACTAACAGTTTTTGGAAGAGAGGTGTGCAGTGAGATGCACAATTTGCAGATGACAATTAGTTAGCTAAATCCAGAGAGAACTAGGGGGAACTAGAGGGAGCTAAGTAAGCTAGGTGAATGGGCAAAAAGATGGCAAAGTTCAATGTTTATAAACGCAAAATGCTGCACATTACAGAGAAAATTGTAAACTACTCATACACCCTACAGAGTTCTAATTTAACTGTTTCAGCTCTGGAAAAGAACTTGGGCACCACCCAACGTGGTCAGCTCAGTGAATAACTCTCCTCTGTGTAGCAACAGACAAAAAAGCAAACAAGATGTTAGGTTGCATAAGTGATGATGAATTAGAGAAATATTATAATGCCATTATAAGTCAATGGTCAGACCTCATCTGGAATACCATGCACAGCATTTGTCACCTTATCTCAAAAAGGACATGCAGAACTAGAGTGGGCTCAAAGAGATTTTAATACGAAAAGAAATAAAGAAGACTGGGATTGTTTACCTCAAGAGACATAAGAGAGAAAACGGTAAATGTATAAAAAATGAATGGTCTAAGAGGCAGAGAGAGACAGACAACATAAGCTCCCAGTCTTATAAGACAAGAACCCTGGGGATATTCAATTAAACTGAAAAGTGACAAATTCAAAAAGTGAGAAAGGAAATACCTTTTCACACAATTAATAATCAGACTGTGGCACACTACCACAGGAAGTCATTGACTATGTCTTATACTAACAGCTCGGAGCAAGCCTCCCAGCCAAGACAGACAGATTAATGCTTAACACTCGAAATAGCTGTGTGGACATTGTGGCACCGGCAGAGGCTCAGGCTAGACACCTGTGAGCTCAGACCCAGTGGTAGGATGGCTTAAGCTCAAGTGGCTAACCAGAGCCTCTGCAGTGCTGCAATGTCCACACAGCTATTTTTAACATGCTAGCACAAGTCTGTCTACCCAAGCTGCAAGATTCAGAGAGGGATTGGACTTTTATACTGATAACAAGAATACTCAGAGTTATAGCAGTTAACGGTAAGAAAAATTTGGGAGAAATATAAATCTTCATGTTTCGGGGTTTAAGCCAATCTCTACTAGGGATTTGAATGAGACATCCATGACGAAGTGGATTATCCCATGTCTCCCTACTGTGAATCTTGTTTCCCTATTGTGCGGTTTCTTAAACCTTCCTCTGAACAATCAGAGACAGGACACTGAACTAGGTGGACCCTGGTCTGATTCAGGGTATGGCTATACTTGCAGCTGTACAGTGCTGGGAGTTAAACCTGTCTTCGTACAGCTGAATAGGGAATCTGCTGCAATCTGGCCACGCTGACAGCTACCAGCGCACTGTCATGGCCACATTTGCAGCATCTGCAGCGGCACTGGGAGAGCTGCATTATGGGCAGCTATCCCAACGTTCAAGTGGCTGCAACGTGCTTTTCAAAAGGGGGGGCGGAGTGTGACAGGGAGCGTGGGGGAGAGAGAGAGTGGATTTTTGGAGCCGACACTCTGTCAGCGGCTGCAAGTTCCGACCCCCTCCCCCCACGCCTCTCTCGCTCACTGAAAGCGCCAGATAAGCAGCCTCCCTGAAATGGACCCGCCCCCCCGCACACCATGCTGCTTCTCTCCTCAAGCCCCCTCTCTTCAAGCAAACACTAGCTGTGGGTGTTCCAAAGGGAGCTCATTCACAGCAAACAGTAGCTGTGTTGGTTTTTTGATAAGCAGCATCGGGAGCCCGGAGTTCACAACAAAACAAACAGAGGCATCACAACAAAACAAAGAGCGTAATCTTTATTTAAAAGCATTATGGAAAGCTTCCGGAGGTCAGTTACAGCGTAGTAAGATTATTCCATTTACACTGGCACCCCAGCGCTATTCTCTTTATTCCTCTTGTCAAGGTGGAGTACATGCAGCACTGTAGCCAGGGAGATACAGCGCTGTATGTGCCTTCCCAGTGTGGACAGGGAGTGAGTTACAGCGCTGTAAAGCCACCACCAGCGCTGTAACTCTCAAGTGTAGCCAAGACCTCAATCTGGTAATTCTACATTCCTTAGGGGGCTGTATATCATACACATTACCACCAAACAAGGAAGTGGGATAATTTCCCACTAAACTATAGATGAAATGGGGGGCAGGAGGGAGGACTATCTCTACAAAGCACCTGTTGATACATGTACATAGGCGCTCTCATCTTCAAAAAAATGAGAGGCAGTAAGTTAACAAATTTCTCTCCTTGAATATTCAGGTCCATTATTCCCCACTTTCACCACAATTTGTTACAAACAAGATGCCGTCAATTATTAGTTTCATCTTTGCTCCAACTACCTACCAAATAGGATGCTTTCTGAGATTTAACATAAAGAACTAAGAGCAAATTTTCTGCAAAGATTTTCTACAGTGCAGAAAGGGCAAAACCACAACTTTCCCTTATTGAAATCTAGGGACATTGCCTGTAACTCAGTAGGACAGAATAGTGAAACTGTTTTTTTCAGAGAAGGAAAATCATTAGTTAATTCCTCTTTTGAGATTTTTACAGTAGTGAAACCCATAAACGGTAGATGCATGAAAACAATTTACATGTGCCAGAAGAAGTATTTTTCACCCTGCCTAATAGGTGTCAGTTAAACTTTTCCCAAGCCCTTTTTAGCTGTATGGAATTCTGTTCTATTCTTATACCATGCTCATCACTGTAGAACCTGGGCACTTTTCAGTAGCAGCCTAATTACACATCTGATGTGTGTTGTTTATTCTCATCTCCTCAGGAGGAGGAAGCATGTGCTATAGAATGTCTTGTTTTGTTTTGTTTTAGATATGGGTTGCTATGCATTTATGTTAAAGCAGTGTCAAAGAAATGCACTTTGCATTTGGAAGTGGTAAGGTTGGGGATAGTTCTTAGTTCCTGTGGGAGTTCAGGCTAGCTCCCAAGAAAGTTCTGTGTCCCTAACATATGCATTTTACCCTTATTGTAAAACACTGTGCCACAGAAGTATGCTTGTCAACCACAGTCTTAAACCCAGAGCTTTAGGTGGTATTTTAGAAATCCTGGGGCCAACCATGGAACACCACAAGGATAAGGACGGAGACCCTGAACTTGATTTGAAATTCTGTGGGAAAACAATGTAGAGAGCGAAAGGCAGGTTATATGCTTGCAGTAGCCTATGTTACAAAGTGTTCTGTACTACTTGGAGTTTTCTAAGTACTAAATCATGCCCAGAAATATTGTGTTGCTGTAGTACAATAGAGAGATGAGAAAGGTTTAACCAACTGAGGCCTTGTCACCATCCACCAGGCTAGAACAAGTCTCCCAGCCAACTGGAGATGACAGAAAGTATTACTCACAGATGCTTTTACGTGAGAGCTTAGAGTTAAGTGATGAATACAAGGGTTCTCCCAGACTTCAGGAGAAACAGAGCAACTGTGGCTGCGTACCTTCAACCAAAGGGAACAGCACAATGACTACAAACTCTTCAACCTTCCTCATCACCAACATCATTTCTGTCTTGCAAAGATTCAGCTTCAGCCAGATGTTCTTCCTCCATGAGTTGATCTTGTCTAAGCACCAGGACATCTTGGTGACAGAAGAGTGGTGGTATGTAGCAGAGCTGCACATTACTGGCACTTGAATCCATGTCATCTGACCACTTCACCTTATGGTTGTACGTAGATATTAAAAAGGACCAGAGAGAGAACTGATCCTTGTGGAATTCCACAAATGAGGTGGAGTACTGGGATTTGATAGAAAAGGTTCCAATTCAAAAATTATCCTGGCAGAGGTGACTGCAACCAGGAAAACAATTTTGATGGAGTAGACTAAGTGGCTTGAATGGCAAATTTATTATGGTATATAAAAGTTAAAATTAAGTGTCCAGAGGGTACCTCTGAGATGCTGCCTGCAAGAATCTCTGAAGTACAGTTCTACTCTGAAAATGACTAAAAATGATAACATCTTACTCATCAAATCCGCTCTGTGTTTAGACAAGGTCATATCTGCTGTCTTTGGTAACAAAAATAAATTATTACTTTTTACTCCTGTTAGCACTGCAGACATAACACAGCTCTGGGAAAGGGAGAAAGATTCTGATGTTGCTTTTGCATCCGCTACAGAAATATTTACAAAGTCCCATTTACAGACCTAATGAGTTATGCCTATGTAAACCATCAAAGCAATATAGCTTCACTGGAGAAAGGCACTCTTCTCATAATCTGACGTGCAACACTTTTGTTATCTTAATTTGCATATTTTGGAATGAGTTTGCATGGCTGCTGGTTAGGAAAGATATAGTCTTCCCTATAAACCAAGCACATTTGATATGGAAACTATTGCAGACCCAACACAAAACTTCACACATCCATTTTTTACAGACATTCCATCATCATCTCCAATTCCTCTCTCAAAACCCACTTCAAGGCGGCTTATAAAATTTAGCCTTATGTATTAACTTTAAGAAAAATGGTGTATCCTTCAAATAATGTGCACTAGCACATTTTTGGACACCATCAAACAACAGCAGGATCTTATTGTCTTGACCCATGTCCTCATCTCTCTTCACCTTCTCCTTAACTCTGTCCATACTACCAACTCTTATTTTAAATTGTAAAATATCCAGGGCAAGGACGCCATCATTTTTTGAAACATAAACACAGCTACATATCTATTTTTGTAACATACTAAATACATCTATGGCTATAAAGAAAATAGTGACCATTCAATGGTATATCCAGGTTGAAAATCCAATTAAAAAAAGAATTAAGAAAATCTAAGGATTCCAGGAGATACCACATTGCCTTGACTCTGTCTCAATAACTTTAACCTCCTCCCTTTTTTTGGGGGGGGGGGGGGGTCAGGTCAACAAGTAGCAAGAGTGTCCACATAGGAAGACAACAAATATAACGGCAGCCCGATCCCAAGTTAACCCCCACGTAGTCACAAACTGCATGGATACTGAAGTCATGGCAGAACGATACGCCTGGCCAACTCCAATCCTAAGAGATAAAAGAATCAGGGTACCTGCACAACACAATGAATCTAATTTAATTTTATCCTGGAACTTGCATGTACATGGTGAAAACGAATCCATTTTTCAGAACAGGACTTATATGTCTGAAGGTAGATTAAATCAGGAATGGAACTGACTTTATTAGTCACCGACAGAACTCAGCCAATGCCTTACTGCTCCCAACAGACCCTTACCAAATTCAAAACAACTAAAATGTAACATACATAAATAATTGTATTATAATTGGAAATATTTAATTCTACAGTATGAGGTAATATCTTCTAAGATTAACCAATTGATCCAGGTTTGCTGATTTGCATACATCTTCATATCTCATTTATAATGCTGAAAACACTTGATCAAAAACAAACCAAAACATCACTCCAGTTACTGGAACCATTTCAAAATTATTAACTACATTGGAAGAAAGCTCAGCCAGGTTCAAAGTAGCACACTGAGGGAGGACATGAACATTGAGTAAATGTACTTTGAAAACGTCAAAAACCTAATCAGACTAGATATTAACATACAGATAAGGAACAGGGATAAGGAAAAAACAAGCTCATTTTCTACAGAGCTATCCTTAAGAGCAGGAGATTTGGCAAAAAGGGCCCAAAATCTGTGTTAATATTTCAATGAGAACACATATAACTGAGGTTCCACACACCAACCTAAATTGCTTTTATGAATATTCAATTAAAAAACGTTAAGGTGGAATCAGTGTTGCTCACACACAACAGAGCATTAAACATTAGAAAACCAGAAATGCTTAGTGAAGGTCCCCCCACATATATCTTAAAAGAACATTAGTGTTGTAAGAAAATCAAAAAACATTAAGGTAAAACTTCCAACACAACACACAGAAAGTTTAGTTCTGCCCCATACACATGCAAGCACATGGAGACAAAGTAAAATAAGTGTGTGTGTAATGCCACTTGGGGAACCGGCAGTCATACTGCATTAGTCAGTAATTGTGCTGGACACACAAAATGGTAATGTGATTATGGATTTTTTTTCATGTTAACTTAGTGAGTTCCTTGTGGCAGCTTTAAGGGAGCAAAGTTAAAACCGTCTGGTTAACGTTGGCATAACTGGGGGGTGTGGTATTATAACACTGACATTCTTTTAAGCGGTATGCTTAACCAAGTATTTCCTGGTTTTCCAACATTTGTGTTTACATTCTGAAGTCTCATGTTCTGGAAGGGTAAAAGGAGTAGGAGACGCTGTTATACAGTAGGAAAATTACTTTCACCTTAGCAAATTAATCAGTGGAACAGGTGATATCAGAACTCATGATCTCCTGGCTCCCAGCCAGGTAAACACTCTGTAAGCTAAAGGTCATTTTGAAGGAAGCAAGCAACATATTCATCTGTCTGATCCTTGTTCCCCACTAAATTCAGAGGTGAAAATGGTGCTGAAATTATGTCAGAATGCAGTTAAGGGGTCTGCACACCATGCTGGCAACGTATAAGTGCACCAACACAACTCTGTCATCTCAGGCCTGGTCTACACTATGAGTTTAGGTCGAATTTAGCAGTGTTACATTGATCTAACCTTGCACTCGTCCACACAACAAAGTTGTTTTTTTTCTATTTAAAGGGCTCTTAAAATCGATTTCTATACTCCTCCCCCGACAAGAGGATTAGCACTGAAATTGACATCGCCCGGTCGAATTTGGGGTAGCGTGGACGCAATTTGACAGTATTGGCCTCCAGGAACTATCCCAGAGTGCTCCATCGTGACCGCTCTGGACAGCACTTTGAACTCAGATGCACTAGCCAGGCACACAGGAAAAGCCCCGGGAACTTTTGAATTTCATTTCCTGTTCGGCCAGCATGGCAAACTCAACAGCACTCAGCAACACAGGTAACCATGCAGTCCCCCCACAATGTTTCTACGTTTCCCCTATCATCTCTGTCCCTGAGGTTATCGCAGATTAGAAAGCAAAAAAAAATGCACTCATGACGACATGTTTTCCGAGCTCATGCAGTCCTCCTGCACTGATAGGGCACAGCATAATGCATGGAGGCATTCAGGGGCAGTGGCCAGGAAAGAATTGCTGTATTTGCTTAACGGCAAAAGTATCATGCCTCGCTAGCGATCCTGCCCGAGCCAGGTCGCTGTGTCACCCTTGGGCAGGGGCATGACCGCTGTGTGAGCAGGAAGGCCTTAGATATAGACATTGCATTAGGTAGCTTCTGTAGCTAGAGAAAACATTCCTGTGCATTTGGCAAAGTCTGTGGGAAAAAAAGAGAAGCCCCATAGTATAGCGGTTATCCCTTTCACCAAACACACAAAAGCCCTGTAGTGTAGTGGTTATCATGTTCACCTAACACACGAAACATCCCTGGTTTGAAACTGGGTAGAAACAGGTCACTGTCCCTTTTTCTGACTCCCCTCCTGCATTTTTAGTCTTAGACCAGACCGTGCTGCGAAATTTTACTTTGAATTATGAGTTAAATAATATGGAAGCTCTCTCTAAATTATAGTCCTGGGTTCCTTATCCTTTCAGCTGCTCTGGTTAGGGGTGGGGAAAATTTTCATGAAGCCCTTTATAGGGACTAATGTTATCTAGGACTCTGAAATAATCTTAACATGGTCCATAGAGTGTAATCTTTTGTTCTGGATTTGTCATTCCACAAGCTGAACTGCTCCTTACTACTGTCCAGGCTTCATGCGCCATGGGAGCAAGGGGCAGGCTGGAGTAGGTGCAACCGTGCTGTGCTGCTGGGTAGGAAAGCAGCCTGAGGCAGAAGCCTCCAGCTCGCATGATATTTCAGCCAGGACTGAATCTCCATGAGACAAAACTTAAAGAAGAGAATGGCCTGCAGTCACTCCCATTTGGTGCTCTAAGAGGAGGATAGCCATGTCTGTCCAGGCACCCCTGATTAACCTCACGAGGTCTGCCAGCTGAGCGGCACCCTGGCAGGCAGGAGCTGCGGATGGAGCCCCAGACAGGCAGCGAGCTGAGATGCTCACCCTGCTGCCAGTCTGGGGCTCCATCCGCCAACCCCCAGTTCCGATCATTGAGGCAGGCAGCAGCTGAGTGAGTCCAGTGGACGGGACCCCAGAAAAAAAGGCACGAAACGATTGTCTACCATTGCTTTCACAGATTGGGGGGAGCACAACACAGAATTCCAATGGGCGGTGGAGACTGTGGGAACTGTGGGACAGCTACACACAGTGCAATGCTCCGAAAGTCGACGCTAGCCTCGGTACTGTGGAAGCACTCCGCCAAGTTAATGGTCTTAAGTGGGGACACATATAATCAACTGTATAAAACAGATTTCTAAAAAATCAATCTCTATAAATTTGGCCTAATTTCGTAGTGTAGACATACCTTCATACTGAGCTCCAAAAAGGTTTAATAACATCTTATATTTTAAATGATGGACCTTTTTTCCTTTCACAAGTTTTCTCCTAAGTATGAGCAATTTAAAACAGCTTAGTTTGAGGTGCTCAGGTTCTTCCACACACTTTGTGCTGACCTGATCTACCCATTTCCAGTTCAGTTTGACTTTTCTTTAAAACTTCAGAGAATACAATATGTGGCTTTAAATGGAAATGTGGGTGAAAGATTAATAATATATTCTCTTAAAATTACTGTACATGTGTTCAGAGGTTATTAATATATGCTACTGTGCTCATATCCTACTTGGTTGTGTTACCCTTTTTCTTGTTACTTGTTTTCTGGTGCATTTGTTTGAACAAAAATGTGATGCTGACATATTAATGTAGCTGAGGCCTGACTGAAATGAGCAATTACATCTGAAGGGCAGTCTCATTTCTTGGAGAACAGAATTAGGGAGGTAAACAAAACACTGGGTTTAAAAAGAATGTCTGAGCCAACTAAGATAAGAGGGAGAACATCTAGGGAGCCATTTACTAACAACAGACAAGATAAGTTAGACATTTAGAAATTATGTAAAGATCAGGTTGTACATAAACAGCACATTGACAGAGCATGCAAAGTGACCAAGACTATCCAAAAATGTATGTTCTAAGGAATAGTAAATGCAATGATACAGGTAAATGTATAAGAAGGGAAAGTGCTTCTGTGTAACTTTTGATTGTGGTATGCTCTAGACTGGGGTACTCAATTATTTTTTGACAAGGAACAACTTTCCTGGTCAAGGTATAGTCAAGGTCCAGACTCCAGTGGAAATAATAAGAATAAGAATAAAGTAAAGTAAATAAAAAGATTTCAGGGTTTATACAAGTGTCCAGATTTGGCCCACAGTCCGCCTATTGACTACCCCTGTTCTAGACCCACTCCTAAACTTCAGTCTGATCAACTCAGCATAGCTTTGTTGTATACCAAATAAAAGAACCTGAGTGACAAAATCTGGAGTCAAACTGGTTTCTTGGATCCCAGAGGCCTGGGCAAAGTGTTTGCCCAGACCGGAACAAGCTGTTCTGGATAAACTGAGGGGGATCCAAACACGTACATGTATATTCCCACCGGAATTGTTTTCTCACTAACTCACGTTTAAGGCAGCGGGCTTGTTACAAGCCCATGACAAACATGTTGGAAAGTTATCCTGGGCACCTCCTAGCCTAGGCTCTGACAGGGCGGTGAGAGTGACACGGCTGGCTGGCTGGCAGCTCCCCTGGCAGAGGAAAACCCGTCTGTCGCTGTGCAGGGCTATGCCAGGGGCTGCTCCCCCACCTAGGAGGAGGATGGGAGAGGCTCGGGGGGGGGGGCGGCGGGAACGGCCCCGTGACAGGAGCCAGGCCCCCTGCAGAGCGTCTCCAGGCAGGGACCCCAACCCCTGCGGCCACCCAAGGGCGGCTCAGCCAGGCGGGAGGGGAAGGGAGGGGGAGCCCGGCGGCTGACAGGCGCTGCCCGGTGCGGGGCCGCCGGCGGGGCCTGCCTCGGTCGCTACCTTGTAGACGTCGCCGTAGGTGCCGCTACCGATGCGCTGGATAAGCTCGAAGTCCTCCTGCGGGTTCCGCCGGGAGAGGTCCCGCACCCGCCCAACGCTCATGGCGCCGCCGAGGCTGGGGCCCCGCTCGGTCACCGCAGGGGCCGGCTGGGAGAGGGGGACACCGAGGAGCGATCACCGCCGCCCCCCGGCCTGCTCAGCCAACATGGCGCACTGAGTGACACCGTGCGCATGCGCCCGCTCGCGCGCCTCTTGCCCCCGCGACCAGAGACACGGGGCGGGGACGCTACGGCCCAGCGCGCGCATGGGGCGGGGCGGGGCGGGGCGAGGAGAGCGGTGCGCGCCCCGAACTCAGCGGTTCAGTCCCTCCCCTGGTGCCCACGTGTCTCCCAGCTGGCGAGCTCTCAGCAGAAGGGGGGGAAGCCTGGGACTGGGGCTCCTTAGTGCTGCCCACCTCTAGTAACTGAGACACCAACACACAAGCCTGGGGTCAGTCCGCTCACCATTCCCCCGGCTGCCCTGACCCATTCCCAACCCCTGGCCACACCAACCCCCAAACTCAACAAGGCCTCGTCCTGTTCCCCGGGCTGCACTGACCCTTGTCAACTCCCAACAAGACCCCGTCCAGTCATTGCCTCAGGTTGCACTAACCCCGTCCCTACACCTAACAAGGTCCTGTTCTGCTCATTGCCCCCTACAAGGCTGACCCCACAACCAACAAGAGACCCCATCCCACTCATCCCAGGCTGTATTGGTCCTAAACCCAACAACTCATCTCCCCTTGCCAACCCAATCTGTGCTGGGCCCTGTGGCCAGCAACATCCCATCCCTTTTCACTGGCCTTCCCTGCGGCAGTTTCATTCTGCCCCCACTCACTTTCCTGGGCAGTTGACCCCTAAACCCAGCAAGATTCTATCCCCCTCAAACAGCCCGGGTTGCTCTGTCCCAGGCCTGGTCTACACTGCAGAGATAGATCAATGTAAACTGCCTTGTATCAACCTAACTTTGGAAGTGTCTACATTTAAATGTAGCTCCCACCAGTGTAACCACCTCGCTATGCCAACATTATAATTCCACCGCAGCAAGCAGTGTAGAGTCAAGGTCAATGTAGTTAGGTCAATGCATTGTCCGTTTTTCACTGTTACTTACATTTACTGTTACTGCCTTTCAGGAGCCATCCCACAATGCCCCACACTGACAGTACAATCGATACAAGCCCCCCTTGTTGAAGACGCACACCACTGACACAAGGAGCAAAGTGTAGATATGCATGAACAATGTAATTATTGTAGTGGCTGTATGCCAATGTAAGTTAGGTTGACTTAATTTTGTAGTGTAGACATGGCCCCAGTATACAGCACTCAGTATTACATCATCAAGGACAGTGGTTCTCAAACTTTTGTACTGGTGACCCCTTTCACACAGCAAGCCTCTGAGTGGGATCCCCATTATAAATTAAAAACACTTTTTAATGTATTTAACACCATTACAAATACTGGAGGCAAAGTGATGTTTGGGGTGAACGCTGACAGCTCACGACCCCCCATGTCATAAACTTGTGACCCCCAAGGGGTCACAACCCCCAATTTGAGAACCCCTGAGCAAGCATAACTGATCCCAGCCACACTCAGACCCTGTGAAATTTGGTAGCATGGAAGAGCCCAGCAAGACTACCTGTACTTCTTTCCCCAGTTCTATTTATACTACAGCACTTTGTGGGCACAACGTTAAACACAACAGCTCTCCAGTTACCCCTAGAGATTCACAAGACGAAGAGGAGATGGGACCAGAATTAAAAGGGAGAAAAGAAGCAGGAAAAAAATACAAACTATGATCCCTGTGACTCCCCCTTCCCAACCCCAGCTGTGAGCATCCTTCACACATGGATGAGAAAGACCCTGTGACTCCCCCGCAGTTCTGAGTGTCCTCACACACTTACAGGGAGGACCCTATGGCTCACCCCAGCTATAAGCGCCCCTCACACATTCATGCATGGGATGTGTCAAGCTGTCTGGAGTAGCTCATGAGTACCAACCTTAGGGCAGACTATTAAGAAGTAGGGCACAAATCCTAAATTGGCTGTAAGATCTATATTTAGATTAATCAAGTGTGAACTCTTCAGGCATTACAACAACCTCAACACAGAGTCACAGACAGTCCTCATGAGAACTCCAGTCTGTCTTGCTACCCAGATAAGTTTGCCATTACAATATATGGTCCCTTACACCAAAAATCACAACAATACTCAGGTTACTTCCAGTCCCATTACCCCGGGTCAATGCACTTTAGATCCTACACCAAAGACACTTGTAGCCACTCCTACAATAAATTAACTAAAGATTTATGAATTAGGAAAAATAAATAAGAGTTATTTACAAAGTTAAAGCAAGTAAACATACCACACAAATTACTTACAATCTTAGATTCCAAAAGATCATAGAAGCTGCATAATATGCAAGCTGTATATGTCCTCTAGGGGTAACCCAAGCTGAACATCCAGGGATCCCTTGCTTATGCTTAGAAGTCTTGCCCTCTCCCTGAAGTCCGGGTTGCATAGGGATACCATTTTTTTCTTATCAGAGGGGTAGCCGTGTGAGTCTGGATCTGTAAAAGCAGCAAAGAGTCCTGTGGCACCTTATAGATTGACAGACTATTGGAGCATGAGCTTTTGTGGGTGAATACCCACTTAGTTGGATGCATGCAAGCCTTTTATTGATGCCTCTATGTGCCATTAACTTGTCTAATTTGCATCTTCATGTCAGGGATTTTTATTCTGTTCCCCCAGAGCTTAAGCTGATGGGATGAGTTTCTATGCACCGCTCCTCTTCATGGGTGTAGGGGGAAGGAATCAACAAAGTTTTTGTCCTCTGATGTCCCACAATGTCTTGTCTGGTGTCTATGGGTCTTCTTTTGTTGGTCAGGAGATAACACTTCCCTGTGGCAAACTAGTATTTCACACTTGTTAATGCTTCCCTCCTAACTATGGGGGTTTACAATGTTAGAGCAAATACTTTTACAGGTACAGAGCAAACACTTAAACATTATCTTGTAGCATGGGACAAAGATATTATAAGTGAGATTACTGCATGCAGCAACTTACAAGCATTTCATAAAGTCTGAACACTAAACACATCTCCATAAAGCTAGTAACTATTTTAACAATAGGAACACAGAGATGAGACAGACTGGTTTACAGCGGTGCAACTGTCAGTGTTCAGTAATGCCTATGGGGCGCTAGCCTGAGCTGCAGCATCTCATGGTGTCCCTCACACACTCATGGGAAGGTGTGTGATCTCCTCCAGCCACAAGTGCCTCTCACACACTCACAGATGAGGGGATGCTCTCACTCCCACACCCCTCTGAGGCTACTCACAAAGTCATGAGGGGGACCATGTGACTCTCCCATTGTGAGTGACCCTGACACACTCATGGGGGGAGCCTCTGACTCCTCCCAGCCGTGAGCTCCCCTCACACACCCACGGAGAGGGACCCTGTGAGAGGGGACCCTATGACTCCTGCCTCACACACTCACGGGGGGACCCTGTGACTGCACCCCTCACACACCTATGGGACAGGATCCTCTGACTCCGCCCCTCAAACACCCAAGGGTGAGGTGGGCCCTGTGATTCCGCACCTCAAGCGCCCACGGGTGGGGGGACCCAGTGACTCCGCCCCTCAGACAGCCACGGGTGGGGGAACCCTGGGGCCGCTCCCGGCCCCCCCCACGGAAGCAGAGCGCGGGAACCGGGGCGGGCCCATGAGGGCTCTGGGCAGTGGGCGGTGCGCGGGGCTGATGCGGGGCGGAGCCGGGCTCGGAGGGAGCAGCCCGGCTCCCCCTGGCGGCCGCGCGGGGGCCGGTGCGGCGGCGCCGCTGTCCTTTGTGCTGCAGCCGGCATGTGGCCGGGCTGGGCCATGCAAGGGGTGCGGTGTTTGGCAGGCGCCACAGGTCTGGCCCGTGCGGTGCACGGGCACACACTGCATGTGCAGGGGGTGGCGTTGTGGGCAGGCGCACACTGGCCATGCAGGGGGTGGCGTGTTGGTGCAGGTTGCACACTGGACCATGGTAGGGGCCAGCTACACACTGGCTTGCGGTAGGTGTGCCAAGCGCACACTGCCCGTGCCAGGGGGTTGTCACATCACTGCCATAGCAGGTGGTAGGGTTGTTCCAGCGAAGTGCCTTCTGGGGGACGGGGTGCCATCGCACACTGCCGGCAGGGGGCAGTGGGTGCGGCCACCCTGGCCATGCAGAGGGGCGTGTGGGGGCCAGGCGCACCAGTGGCCCAGTGTGGTCCTGGCCACACTGGCGTGCAGAGGTCGGGTGTGCCACACAGTGGCCGCAGGTGGGCCGATGGGGTGCCAGCACATTGGCCGTGCCATCGGGTGGCGGTGTGCCATGAGCACATCCTGCAGGGGTGGCGTGGGGTGCCGGCACACACTGCCATGCAGGGGGGCGTTTGCAGCACACACTGGACGCATGCAGGGGTGCGGCGCACACTGCCGTGCGGGGGGCGGTGTGTGCCAGCGCACATGGCCTTCAGGGTGGTCGGTGCCAAGAGCACACTGGCCGGCCGGGTGCGGTGCAGGCGCCACACTGGCCGTTGCGAGGGGGTGCCGGGCCACCGGACGGAGCAGGGTTGTGCCGAGCACACTGAGTCCTGCAGGGGTGTGCCAGGCCAACTGCCGTGCATGGGGGGGGTGGTGGGGCGGGGGGGCGTGTGGCGCGTGTTGTGCAGCACTACAGTCCGTGCAGGGGCGGTGTTTTCAGGCGCACACGGCCGTCGGGTGCTGGTGCACACTTCCATGTTAGGGTGCTGTCCAGGTCTGTCATTCACTTGACCGCATGGTTGTGTTTCTAGTGCCGCACAACTGGCCGTGCAGGCCTTGTGCCGTGCCAGCGCACACTGGTCCGTGCAGGGTTGTGCCAAGCGCTTACAACTGGCCGTGTCGGGGGTGCGGGCCAGCGCTACACTGGCCGGGGTGCAGGGGGTGTCGGATGTTGCGCAGGCGCACACTGGCCGTGCAGGGGTGCGTGCCAGGACGCACACTGGCGGCCAGGGTGCGGTGTTGTTTGCCAGTGACCACACTTGGTCCGTATGCAGGTGGTTTGTGCCAGCGCTATGCAACTGGCTCGTGCTAGGGGCGGTGTTGTCCAGGCTCGCACAGGGCCGTCAGGGTTCGGCCAGCGCACATGTGTCCGTCAGGGGTGGCGGTGCAGGCACACTTGGCCGTGCATGGGGCGTCTCATGCAGCACATCGGCCTGTGCAGGGGCTGTGGCCAGGCCACTATTGGCCGGCAGCGGGGTTATTCAGCTCACAATGCCCGTCGCAGGTGGCGGTCCAAGGTGTGGGGCACACTGGCCTGCAGGGGGTTGTGCCAGGCGCAACCTGCCGGCATGTGGTGCGTGTTTGTGCCGCGCACACTGGCCGTGTAGGGGCGGCGGTGCCGGGCGCACACGGCCGTGCAAGGGGGTGCGGTGTCTGTCCAGCGTCTACACGGCCGTGCATGTGTTGTTCTCAGCGACACGCTGTGCAGGGGCGTGGCTGTGTGTTGATGCCAGGCGCACACTGGCCGTGCAGGGGTATTGTGCCAGCACAACACTGGCCGTGCAGGGGGTTGTGCAGGCCGCACACGGCTTGGGCAAGGGTGCGTGTTGTGCCAGCGCACATCTCCGTGCAGTTGGGTATTGTGCTGCGCATCACTGGCGAGCAGGGGGTGAGGTGCCAGCGCTACACGGCGGCAGGTGGTTTCGGTGTGTGCCAGGCGAAACATCTTGGCCGGCAGGGGTCGTTGTGCCAGCGCATCACTGCCGGCAGGGCGTGGGCGGTGCCAAGCGCACATCTGCCGTGCAGGGGTTTGTGCCAGTCGCACACTGTGCCTGCAGGGTGCGCTGCAGCCACACTGCCCGTGCAGGGCTGGCGGTGTGCAAGGCGCACACTGCCGTGCAGGGTGTTGTCCAGGCGCACCACCTCGGCCGTGCAGGGGTGACGGTGTCCAGTGCGCACACTGGCCATCAGGGTTGCGGTGCCAGCGCACACGCCGTGCAGGGTTCGGGTGTGCCCAGGCGCACACGCGCCCGTTGCAGGGGGTCGTGCCACGGCCCGCACCACTGCCGTGCAGGGTGCCGTGGTGCCAGCACACACACTGGCCGCAGGGGGTGCGCCCAGGCGACACGGTGCCGCGCAGGGTGCGTGTTTTGTCGCCCAAGGCCACACGGCCGTGCCCACAGGGTATTGTGCCAGCGCACACTGGCGTGCAGGGGTGCGTGTCACCACACTGGCCCTGTCGCAGGGGTGGCGTGCAGCGCATAACTTGGCCGTGCAGGGGTGGCGTTTGTGCCAGGCCGCACTAACTGGTCCTGGTCAGGGTGCTGTGCACCCACACTGCCGCTGCAGGCTGCCGGTGCCAGGCGCCCACACGGCCGTGCAGGGGCGTGGTCTGCTCCAGCCCACACGGCCGGCAGGGTGTGGCGCTGCTCCAGCGCACACTGCGTGCAGGCGTGGCAGTGTGTTGTTCCAGCCACACTGGGCCGTCAGGTGTTGTGTCAGGCGCACACGGCCGTAGTCAGGGGGGCGGCTGTGTGCCAGTCGCACACGTGGCTCGGCAGGGTGGCGGTGGGGGCAGGCGCACACTGGCCAGTGGGCGAATGCTGGAGTGTAGCGGTGTTGTGCCAGGCACACAGTGGCCGTGCAGGGGTGCGTGTGGGTGCCCAGGCACACTGTGGCCGGCAGGTGTGCGGTTTTTGGGCCAGGACACTGGGCCGTGCAGGGGTGGCGGTGTGCCAGGGCACACATGCCTGACAGGGGTGTGCGTTCGGTGTGCACAGGCCACACTGCCGTCCAGAGGGGTGGAGGTGCTGGCGCATGCACGGGGTCCCCCTACTGGCCGTGCAAGGGGGTGGCGGTGTTTGTGCCAAGGCGCACAGTGGCCCGTGCAGGCGGGTGGCGGTGCCCGCACATGCCGGCAGCTGGCAGCCCACACTGGCCGGTGCAGGGGGTGCGGCTGCGCACACTGGCGTGCAGGGGGTGTTGTCCCAGGCGCACACTGCCGTGCAGGGGTGTTCGCACTGTCTGTGGCCAGGTGTGGCCAGCGAATGCGTGCAGGGTTGCGGTGTCACACAGCGGGTTACGGGTCAGCGACTGGCGTCAGGTGCGGAACCGCTGGGGGTGGGCGTGCAGGCCACACTGCGTCGCGGAGGTGTTTTGCTGCAGGCGCCACACTGGCCGCGGGCAGGGGTGCGGTGCGAGGCGTCACACTGGACTTCAGGGGTGTTGTCCAGGCGCAAACGAGCAAACGTGAGGGGCGCTGCTTGCAGGCCACGCGGCGCATGAGGTGCGGTGCAAGGCGCAATGGCCGTGCAGGGGGTGCAGATGTTGTGCCAGGCGCAAGTGGCCGCAGGGGTGCGTGTTTTGCCAGGCGCACACTGGCCGTTGCAGGGGGTGCGGGTTGCCAAGGCGCACACTGGCCGTGCAGGGGCGTGTTGGCCAGCGCACACTGGCCGTGCAGGGTGCAGGGGCAGGCGCAACAGTGGCCGTCGGGGGCTGCAGGCGAGTGCGCAACGGGCAGGCGACATGGCCGTGCAGGGGTGTCGGTTGTGCTAGCGGCACACTGGACCGTGGCAGGGGGTGGCGGTGCAGGCGCACACTGCCGTGCAGGGGTGTCGGTGGTTGTGCGGCGCACATTGGCCGTGCAGGTGCGGGTTTGCCAGGCGCACACGTGGCCGTGAGAGGGGGTGCTTGTGCCATGCGGGTCGCAACACTGGCCGTAGCAGGGGGTGCGGTTGTTGCGGCGCACCGGGCGTGGGGCGTAGGGCACGCCGTGCAGAGTGGCGTGTTGTGCCAGGCGCACACTGCAGTCAAGAGGGGGTTTGTGCGCTAAAGGCGACACTGGCCGTGCAGGGGTGTCTGTGTGTCGCCAGGCGCACACTGGCCGTGCAGGGTGGTGCCAGGCCACACACTGCCGTGCAGGGGTGGTGTGCCAGGCGCACAGCCTGGCGTGCAGAGGGATGAGCGTGTTGTGCCAAGGCGCACACTGGCCGTGCAGGGGCTTGTGCCAGGCGCACACGGCCTGTCAGGGTGGCGGTGTCCACGGCGCACATGGCGTGCAAGGGGGATGGCGGTAGTGTGCCAAAGGCCACACCTGCCGGCAGGAGGTGGTGTTGCCAGGCGCACACTGGCCGTGCAGGGGCGTGCGACATGCCGCAGGTGGGTGCAGCGCACCCTGGCCATCTCAGGGGTGTGTGCCAGCGTCACACTGCCGTGCAGAGGTGCGCGGGCCAACTGCCTGCAGGTGCGCTGCTAGGCGCCACTGGCCGTTGCAGGGGTGGCGGTGTGTGCAGCGCACACGGCCGTGCAGGGGTGTGTGGCCAGCGCACACTGCGCCGTGCAGGGGTGGCTGGTGTAGTGCCAGCGCAACTGGCCGTGCAAGGGGGATGCGGTGCAAGCGCACACGGCGCAGGGGGTGTCGGTGTTGGCAGGCGACACCTGGCCGTAGAGGGTGGCGGTGCCAGTGGCACACGCCGTTAGCAGGGGGCTGAGCGCAACGGCCATGGGGGTTTGTGCCAGGCGCACACGGCCTGCAGGTGTGCGTGTGCCAGGCCACACTGGCCGTGCAGGGGGTGGCGGTGTGTGCCGAGCGCACACTGGCGTGCAGGGGTGTAGTGCCAGGCGCACAACTGCCGTGCAGGGGTGGGGGTTGCCAGCGCACAGTGGCCGTCGGGGGGCGGTGCCAGCCCACATGGCCTGCAGGGTGCGGTGTGTGCCAGGCGCACACGTGGCCGTTGCATGTGACCCGGCTGCAGGCGCGCGCACCTGGCCGTGCAGGGGTGCTGTTGTCCAGCGCACACTGGCCGTCCAGGGGTCGGGTGCCAGCGCACAGTGGCCGTGCAGGGGTGGCGGTGCCAGGCGCACAGTGGCGGCAAGGGGTGTCGTGTGTGCCAGGCGCAACTGGCCGTGCAGGGGTGGCGGTGTTGTGCAGGCCACAGGGCCGTGCAGCGGGGTGGCGGTGCAGCCGCACACATGGCCGTGCAGGGGTTCGGTGATATGTGCCCAGGCGCACAGTGGCCGTGCAGGGGGTTTCAGTGTTGGCAGGCCCACAGCTGGCCGGCAGGGGGTGGGGTGCCAGGCGCACTAGGCCGTGCAGGGGTTGCGTGTTGTGCCAGGCGCACACTGGCGTGCAGGGGTGGCGGTGCCAGCGCACAGTGCCGTGCAGGGGTTCGGTGTTTGCCAGGCGCACACTGGCCGTGCAGGGGTGGCGGTGCCGGGGCACATTGGCGTCAGGGGTGGCGGTGTTTAGCCGGCGCACATGTGCCGTGCAGGGGTGGCGTTGTGCCAGGCGCACACTGGGCCGTGCAGGGGGTGCGGTGTGTGCGCAGCCTGCCGCAGGGTGCACGTGTTCAAGCCCGGCCTGGTGGGTGCCCAGGCCCACACTGGCCGTGCAGGCGGTGTGTGTGCCAGGTCGCACACTGGCCTGATGCAGGGGGGTGCGTGCCTAGGTGCGACACTTGCAGCGTGCCAGGGGTGCTGGCCAGCGCAACACTCCTGCAGGGGGTGCGGGTTGTCGCAGCGCATACACTGGCACGTGCAGGGGGCGGTGTGACCAGGTCAACACCTGGCCGTGCAAGGGGTGGGTGTGCAGCGCACACTGGCCGTGCCTAGGGGTGGTCGGTGTTGTGCCACGGCGCAATGGGTGCGGTGGGTGCGTGCAGGCACATGGCCGTGGCGGGGTTCGGTTGGCGCGGCGCAACACGTGGCCGTGCAGGGTGCGGTGCCAGGCGCACACTGGCCGTGCAGGTGCGGTGTGCTGCCAGGCGCACACGGGCCTGCAGGGCCGGTGTGTGCCCAGGCGCACAGGCCCGGCAGGGGTGGCGGTGCCAGGCGCACAGGGCCGTGCAGGGGGTTGGTGTTGTCCAGGCACACATGGCCGTGCAGGGTGTGCGGTTGTGCAGGCGCACATAGTGGCCACAGGCAGGGGTGTCGGTGCCAGGCGCACATGCCGTGCAGGGGGTTCGGTGTTGTCCAGGCGCACTGGCCGTGCAGGGGGCCGGTGCCAGGCGCACAGTGGCCGTGCAGGGGTGCGCTTCCGAGGCGCACAGTGGCCGTGCAGGGTGGTCGGTGTTGTGCCAGCGCATCAATGGGCCGGGGTGCTGCAGGCGCACGCGTGCAGCGCGGATGGCCAGGCCGCATGGCTGCAGGGGGTGTGTGCCAGGCGCACCATCTGGCCCGTTCGCAGGGGGTGGTGTTGACAGGCGACATGAGCGTGCAGGGGTGTCGTGTTGCAGACGCGAACACGTGGCCGTGCAGGGGGTGGCGGTTTGTGCCAGGCGCACAGTGGCCGGCAGGGGTGCGTGCCAGGCACACTGGCCGTGCCAGGGGTGGCGGTGTTCCCAGGCGCACAAGTGGCGTGCAGGGGGCGGTGCCAGTGCGCCACAGTCCGCGCAGGGGTGGCGTCCAAAGCCACAACTGCCGTGCAGGTGGCGGTGTGTTGCCAAGTCGCACAAGTGCCGCGCAGGGTGGCGTGTTGCCAGGCGCACAGTGGCCGTGCAAGGTGGCGTGCAGTCCACGTGGCCGCGCAGGGGGTGGCGGGTTCCACGCTCAAGTGGCGTGCACGGGGTGCGGTCAAGCGCACAGTGGCCGTGCAGGGGTGGCGGATGCCCGCGCACACTGGCCGTGCACGGGGTGGCGGTGTTTGTGCAGCGCACAGTGGCCGTTCAGGGGTGGCGGTGCCAGCCACAGTGGCCGTTGCCAGGGGTGGCGGGTTTGTGCCAGTCGCACAGCTGGCCGTGCAGGGGTGCGGGCAGGCGCAACTGCGTGGCGGTGGCAGTGCGCACGTGCCGCACGCAGGCCTGCCGCTGCCCCGTGCGCGCTCCCTCTCACCTCTCTTCCACCAGGCTGTCCAGTGTTCCGGGTCGATGCCGAGGCAGTAGCATCTTCCTCCCAGCCGGCGGTGGTGGCGAAGAGGGCGCGAGGCGGCAGCCCGCGACCGCAGCACGCCCCAGCCCGGCAGCCCGGCAAGCAGCGGGGCTGCGGGCCGGCGGTGACACGGCCCGGCGCGGCGGGGCAGGCGACGCGCAGGGGCAAGGCGGCAGCGGGCGCGGGCGGACGCCGCGGCCGCAGCGTCAGGCGCTCGCAGCCGGCGCGGGGGCCCCGCGGTCTGTCTTCGTACCAGTGGTCGTGGTGAGGAGGCGTGTCGAGCAGCAGCCCAGCCGCAGAGTGAGGCACAGTGTGGAGCGCGCTGACGCCCCCCTCCGCCCATGGCGCCGCCCGGCCCCCCTCACGCCGCCGGGCGCCCGCCGCCACAGCCCGGGCCAGTGTGCGCCTGGCACAACACCACCACCCCCTGCACGGCCACTGTGTGCCTGGCACAACACTGCCACCCCCTGCACGGCCAGTGTGTGCCCGACACCTCCACATGGCCACTGTGTGCCTGGCACAACACCGCCACCCCCTGCACAGCCAGTGTGTGCCCGGCACCCCCACATGGCCACTGTGCGCCTGGCACAACACCGCCACCCTCTGCACAACTAGTGTGTACCTGGCACCCCCTGCATGGCCAGTGTGCGCCTGGCACAACACCGCCACCCCCTGCACGGCCACTGTGCACCCACTATCCCCTGCACGGCCAGTGTGCACCTGCTACCCCCTGCACGGCCAGTGTGCACCTGGCACAACACGCCACCCCCTGCATGGCCACTGTGTGCCTGGCACACACCCCCTGCACGGCCACTCTGCGCCCAGCACCTCTGCACGACCAGTGTGTGCCTGGCATCCCCTGCATGGCCACTGTGCGCCTGGCACCCACACCCCCTGCACGGCCAGTGTGTGCCCAGCACCCCCAACACCCCCCCTGCATGGCCACTGTGCACCCGGCACCCCCCCACACACACACGGCCACTGTGCACCTGGCACCCCCATCACCACCGCCTGCACGGCCACTGTGCAGCTGGCACCCCTAACACCACCCCCCTGCACGGCTACTGTGCAGCCAGTACCCCCTGCACAGCCACTGTGCACCTGGCACCCCCAACACCACCCCGTGCACAGCAAGTATGCACCTGGCACCCCCAGCACCACCCCTTGCATGGCCAGTGTGTGCCTGGCACCCCCAACACTATCACACTGTGCCATCACTGCCCAGGCACTATGTGCATCCAAATACCATGTATCCCCTGATCTAGCAATGCATTGGCACTGTGCACCCTTAATGCACCATGCATCCACATCCTCTATGCATGGGTACTATGGATTATGCACCCCTTAATAAACTATGCACCTCCTTACCCACCAATCCACATGCACCTTGCATTCTCTCACCCACCAGTACACAGACATGGTGCACTATGCACCCCCATCATCCCTCAGTGCATAGGAACGGTGCAGCCCCCAATGTGTCATACACCTCCCTTACTCTCTAAAGCACAAGAACTTCTCCTACTACATGTGCACCGTGTGCCCCGTAATGCACCGTGCATCTCTTCTCTCTCTCAGTGCATCAGGTACTCCACTCATGCACAGGGTCCACATACCTCCTCTTCTCCCATGCACAGGTACCATGCATTCCAGTTACCCCTGCGCACAAGAACCATGCACACCTTTATATCAGTACATGGGCACCATGCACCTCACTTCCTCCCGCAGTGCATGGGCACTGTACACTCCCAGGTGCAAAGGAACCATGTAACAGCTTGCATTCCCACCCCAACGTACTTTCAGATACTAAGGCACCTCTCTTGCTCTTCAGTCCTCCCCCATACACAGGCACTATAAATCCTTTCTCCATCTCCAGTACTGGGAGTCCAGTGCAGTCAGCCCCCACAGTGCACCCACACCGTGTATCCTTTTCTCTCCCTCCAGTGTGGGGGCACCATGCACTCCTTTTCTCCTCTCCCAGCCCCAAAATGTACAGGGAGTAGGGTCCCCTTCTACAGACCCTTTTGTCTCTCCTTCCTGTTCCCTCTTACATGCTGGCACCATATATGCTCTTTTTACCACCAATGAGCATACTCTCATGCTAGCCAGGCCCACATGTGGGGAGACAGTGTGTGACACAGACTCAGGATGAAACACACAACAATTATTCATGCAAGCAACTTAAATTGCAATAGGACACCTTCCTTTTCTGTAGATGCCTCTCCCCATAACTTCGTCCTTATGGTTCTTTATTTCTGATGTTAATAATTTTCAGTAATGACAGTGAAGGGCACCGGCTTTGCATGGAATAAAGTTATTTTTCAGCCCGCAGTGAATGACATGCTTCAAAATGAGGAATGTTTGAGAGGTTATGCCAACAAATAAAATGGCACCATATGCTCGGCTTCCCCTCCACTGCCACAAATACACTGGCACTAGCCACCCTCTCACCTCCTCCACCTCAGTCTGGTGTGGGGGGGGAGGGGGGGGTGTCAGGTGAGAGGGAGGATACATGGGCATAGAGTATTGTCTGAGTGTTGATGAGTGATAATTAAGGCTATGTTTTAGTCACAGGTATTTTTAGTAAAAGTCACAGATTTAGTAGAAGTCATTGGCTACCAATGCTTTATGTGCAGGAATGGCTGGCCACTCCCTACAGTAGCTGCTCTTCTACTGCTCCGGGGAGCACTCTGCCGGTCGCCGCAAGGACGTCAGGCAGGTTGCCTTTGGTGGTCTGTCTGCAGAGGGTCTGCTGGTCCCGCGGCTTCAGCGGACCTCCCGCAGGCTGCTGCCGAATCTGCGGGACTGAGGACCTCCCGCAGGCAAGCTGCTGAAGGCAACCTGCCTGCCATGCTTGGGGCTGGAAAATATCTAGAGCCGCTCCTGGCTGCTGTGTACGTCTGAGTATATGCTGTCTAATATTTAGCAGGCCATTTTTTGTTACTTTTCTGTGTACCTGAAGCGGCCTTCAAAGGCCTCCTGTACATCTTCTCTTTGTGTAAAAATCTGCACTGGTCTTCTAGTAGAACCTCTGTTCCTCCTTAGTGAAAAAGAGAAATGTAGCCCAGATAATAACACCTCTGTCCCTTCAGAAATTAAAAGGCATAGTCAACAGACATTTGCATCATTTGTCACCCCAATCTGAGATGTGACTTTTCTGCTTCCTCTCTTTATTGTCATCTGTTAAATTAGACCTTTGGAGAACAGCCAAGCCTTATGTCACATAGACATGGGCTAATGTTCTTCTTTAATACATACTGGGAAACAAAGATAACGTATTTGTTTTATGTTGCAGCAATAGATTAAACATTTTCAAACTACACGTATTGACGTAATGCAGGTTTTTGATTTGGTTGGTTAGTTGTTTTGTTTTTCCTAATATTTAACTTTGATATTATATAAGTAGAGAATAAACCTTCTAATTACAGCAACAAATAATGTGTAATACACTATTTCATGCTCAAAAGGGTGGGAGGCATCACTTTATCTTCTTTAGCCACTTGTGCAGAGGAGAACGGTAGTTATATTGTTAACGTTACGTGCAGTGAATGTTGCACAAAATATCTGTAACTTAATGAAACATTTCAGAGATGTTCCTCGGAAGACACAAAATTTCATTTACCAGATTGGCCTGAGAATAAGGTAAATAGCTTTCATTATGGCAACAAAGATGCACATTTAAGTGCTGGAATTCATACCATAGTAAGCCAAGCAATACACTTGCAAATGAGTAGAGAAATGCAAAAATAGATATTGCTTTAAGTGTTCTTATGCTTATACTCAGCAGACTCATTGTGACATTTCATTGCTTGTGCCTTTAAGGATAACATTTTGGATTTGGAGTCAGCTACACCCTAGAGCACATGCAAATATCTTCCCTGGGATGGATGTTGTATTTTCAGGGCCAGCCCTGCTTATAACCCATTCCCCATGCTTCTGTTTATAACCAAAATGACATTTTGTTCTCTGCAGCCAGCATTCTTGGCTTCTGATTAAAGTCCAAAGGCCAGCTCAGCTGGTGTAAATTGGCATCCCTCCATTGACTTCAGTGCAAATATGAAGATTTACACCAGGTGAGGATCCATCTCAAAATGTCCCAGAGAGTATCTTTCATTATTAATATGTACAATCACAAAGGCCCTGCATTTCCTCTCACTCTCCAGTTTTACACTGGTGTGTCCATCCCATTAACTCTTGACTAGCATGAGAGGACCTTTTATTGATATTCCCATAGAGATGAACTCTAACCTAAGCACGTAATCATTGTGTCTGCGGACAGGTAACTTTTTCCTTTCCAGAAACATCACCGCTCTCTCAGACAGAGGCCTCTTTCCTGAGACTCATATTAACTGTGATAGGGCTTGTCTACACTGCCACTTTACAGTGCTGAAACTTTCTAAGTTTCAGTGCTGTAACGCACCAGTATAGACAGTGCATCAGCGCTGGGAGCTATTCCCCTCTCTCCCAGCGCTGGTGCCGCAACTACACAGCCACCTGAAAGCGCTGCCATACCCTTGGTAACAAATGCATTTACAGTTGCTTACCTCTTCAGAAAAAACACCTTCACTTTTGCAGCATAGTTAAATTCAGATCATGACCTTGCATCTCATTATTTTTCATATGCTGTCTCTTTTTAGTTAAAAGAGTTTAATCTGTTTTAATAGTAAATTAAACTAAAAGGACTGAGGTCACGTCACCTCACTGGCTAGGTGCTGGTAGAAAGGGTTCACAAGGAAGGTTCCAGATCCTCCAAGGTATTTAGGCACCTGACTGTCAGTGAAACCGATGAGAGTTGGGCCCCCAAACAACTTTGAGGATGTGAACCAAAGTTCACATATTGGGTTCAGCCATCTCCTTCCTTGACTCCATCTCTCTGCAGCTCTTATGCTTCCAACAATTCAGCACCTCTCCCACTAGCCTGGCTGTCCTCTGATCTGTCCATGATGCCCTTGGCGAGGGGAGGAGTCTTACTCCATCCCTTTCCTGGGCGATTCACTTTCAGCTCCTGGTGTAACCAGTTTGGTTTCATTATTATTTATATTGCAATAGTATCTTGAGGCCCCGACCAAGAGCAGGACTCCTTTGTGCTGGACACTGCATGCATACACACAGAGAGTAAAGAAAGGTTACTTACTGGTAACTCTTGTTCTTCCGGAGTTCCCTCTGTGCATTCACTCCTGTGAGAATGCCCCCTCTCCTCTTGGCATTTGCACTTGAAGTCAGGGTGCATTAGCCCACAAGATCCACAAGTTGGAAATGCACAGAGCCCCTCAAAGAAGAAATACTCCCTGTCCCAAAGAGCTGACAATCTAAATAGACAAGACAGACACATCTGACCCAGGGCCTGCCCAGGGACAGGCTGCTGCAGTGTGTCTAGGGCTGAGTCACTGCAGGTGCTGCTTACGGAATGTGTTGGTGAGCTGAACAAGCAGCCCTGGTCCAGCTGTGGGTTTGCCTCACAAATACCACAGAATTGCTCATGGTTCCTCTGTCACAAAGTCTTTCAGTGATGCTATGCAACCTGTCACAGTGACACTGAGCTTAGAAGATAAGGGCTGGATCCTGCCAAGTGCTGACTCCAAGCCCCAAGTGAAATCACTAAGAGCTGAGAGCGCTCAGCACCTTGCATGATAAGACCCTAAGAATAGCCATGCAGCTGAGTGTTAGGGCAGTACACTGGGCACTTCAGCTTCCTTGCAATGGAGTTAGATTGCCTTATTGCAAAGCGAACATGGGGTTATCCATATGGGGCCAGGTACTGGCTGTTAAAGCAACAGGCCCTTTTCGGGGGTGCCAGGGAACACTGCCAGTGGCGGATCTTGTAGGCATTTGTTCTGCTGAGAGCACAGCCAAACAGGGTGCCTCTGCATGTGCTGTGGGAGCGCGCACAGGAGAAGCAGCTGCTACATACTGTGACAGGGGTGCATCATGTGTTTTCCCACCCATCACAGATTCACAGGATCGGTGCTATGTCCCCAGCTTTGGATCAGTCTCTAGGAGTAACCCCTTCAGTGTGCCAGACCTGTCAGTGTGTCTCCCTTTTTCTCTAGGAACTTTTCCACATGGCTTCACTGCCTCCTTAGACTGGACTCTGGGCCTGCAGAACCTCTGCGTCACACCGTGAGCTCTGTTCAGCAAGTCCAGCTGAGACAGATCCCTTTTGGAGACTTGTCCACTCTGCAGAGATTCATGCATTAATTTGACCGTTATTTGCAGCAATGCTCACCCAGCATCGTCCAGACAGTCGGGTTTATTAGTCATCTGGACACAGCATAGGAAGTCCTTAGGGTATTATAGAGAACTGAAGGTTAAAGCTCTGGTTAGCCCTGAGCCCAGCCAAGCTGTAGGGAAAAGACGGTTACTCACCTTTGTAACTGTTGTTCTTCGAGATGTGTTACTCATATCCATTCCAGTAGGTGTGTGCGCACCGCATGCACGTTCGTCGGAGACTTTTACCCTAGCAACACTCGGTGGGCCGCAGGGCGCCCCCTGGAGTGGTGCCGCTATGGCGCCGGATATATACCCCTGCCGGCCCGCCGCTCCTCAGTTCCTTCTTGCCGGATACTCCGACAGGTGGGAAGGAGGGCGGGTTGTGAATGAGATTATGAGCAACACATCTCGAAGAACAACAGCCTTATGCAAGGTGAGAGTACACTGTCTTTTCTTTGAGTGCTTGCTCATATCCATTCCAGTAGCAGTGATTCCCAAGCCTTCCTAGGACAGTGGGGTCGGAGACGATACGTTGCGGAATAGTAAAGATCCGCTGAGCCAACGAGGCGGCATCGTCTCTCGATGCCTCCAACCCAGCTGCGTAGCGGAGATGTAAAGGGTATGCACGGAGACGACCAGGTTAGCTGCCCGGTCTTATCTCCTGAATGGGTTATGTGGCCAGGGAAGCGTGTGGACGAGGGCTGACCCGAGTCGAGTGGCGGTGAGGTGGCCAAATTGGGGACGTGAGCAAGTCATAGGCATTCCGATACAGGACGTCACCATGATGAGAGCCTCTGGGAAGAAATGGCATACTCTTTCATATGCTCTGCCACTGCTATAAATGCTGGGGCGAGCCGTCTGAAGGATTTTGTCCTCTGGATGTAAAAGGCAAGGTCGGCTGGACATCCAGGGTGTGTAGCTGCTGGTCCCTGCGCGATGCTATGTGGCTTCGGAAGTAAGACCGGTAGAAAAAATGTCTTGGTTAATATGGAAGGCAGAGACCACTTGGGAGGAAAGCCGGGTGTTGGTCATTAGCTGACCTTATCTTTGTGAAAATAGTGTACATGGGGGGTCTACCACCAAAGCACGGAGCTCAAGAACCCATCTGGCCGACGGTGATAGCGACCAGGAAGAGCCGGAGCACGTGGCTAATGTGCTCGAAGGAGGGGCGTGAGCCTAGACAGCACAAGTTGAGATCCCAGGAAGGGAAGGAGGCTTAACCGGGGAGGTAGAGTCTCTCCAATCCCTTAGGAATCTTGAAACTATCGGAGTGAGAAAAGGTGGAACTGCCCGACTCTCCGGGATGGAAGGTGGAGATTGCGGCTAGATGCACCCTTATTGAGGAGAAGTGCTAGGCCTTGCTCCTTGAGGTACAATAAATAGTCCAAGACCATCAGGAACCGAAATGGCTTCAGGAACAAGGGGGAACGCTGTGTACACCAATGAGAGAACCGCTTCCACTTGGCGAGATATGTCGCCCGCGTGGAAGGTTTCCTGCTCCCCAAGAGGACCTGTTGGACCTGGCTGGAGCAGCGGCGCTCAGATTGGTTTAACCAGACAGTAGCCACGCTGTTAGGTGCGGGGACTGAAGGTCTGGGTGGTGAAGCCTGCCGAAGTCCTGCGTTATAAGATCCGGGCAGAGTGGTAGTGGTATCGGAGACGCTAGGGACAGGTCGAGCAGCAGGGTGTATCAGTGCTGCCTCGGCCATGCTGGATCGATTAGGATCAGCCTGGCCCTGTCCCTGCGGAGTTTGAGCAGGATTCTGTGGACTAAAGGAAAGGGTGGAAAGGCATAGAGTAGACCCCCTTTCCAGGGAATGAGGAACATGTCCGAAAGAGAGCCCCGGGAGCGACCCTGTAGGGAGCAGAACACCTGGCACTTCCTGTTCTCCTTGGAGGCAAAGAGGTCTAGGGAAAGCCCCACTTCCGGAAAACAGAAAGCAGGATGTCCGGACGGATGGACCACTCGTGGGCCAGGAAGGACCGGCTCAGGCGGTCTGCGAGAGTGTTCCGGACCCCCGGGAGAAAGGAAGCTACCACGTCTATCGACTGGGCTATATGAAAGTCCCACAGCCGCATCGCTTCTTGGCAAAGGGGAGATCGTGTCCCTCCTTGCTTGTTTATGTAATACATGGCCATTGTGTTGTCCATGAAAATCGCAACACAATGGCCCTGCAGATGTTGACGGAAGGCTTGGCACGCCAGTCGGACTGCTCTCAGTTCGCGGACATTAATATGGAGCTTCAGTTCCTGCAAGGACCAAAGGCCTTGGGTGCGAAGATGCCCCAGGTGTGCGCCCCACCCCAGAGAGGAAGCGTCTGTTGTTAGAGACACCGAGGGCTGAGGCGGATGGAACGGTCGACCGGCACACACCAGGGAGGGAGTCAGCCACCAGTTGAGGGAGCCCAGCATGTGTGACGGGATCGTGATTATCATGTCTAGGGCATCCCTGCGTGGACGGTAGACCGAGGCAAGCCAGGTCTGAAGAGGGCGCATGCGTAGTCTTGCGTGCTTCGTCACGAAAGTGCACGCAGCCATGTGACCGAGTAGAGTGAGGGCAGGTGCGGACAGAGGTTGTTGGGAAGGCTCGTAGTCCCTGAATGAGGGAGACTATAGATGGAACCTCTGTGGGGGCAAGCTGGCTGTTGCAAGAGTGGAGTCCAGCATCGCCCCTATGAATTCTATCCTCTGGTAGGAAGTAGAATGGATTTGTCTAGATTGATGATCAGACCTAGACGTGAGAACAGGTCTTTGATGATATTTACATGAGCGGTAACCTGAGCCTCGGAAGTCCCTCGAAATCAGCCAGTCGTCGAGATATGGGAAAACATGAATTCGACGACGAGGAGGTGGGCGGCGACTACCGCCATACACTTCGTAAATACCCGAGGGGGCCGAGGAGAGCCGAAGGGAAGGACCGCAAATTGGTAGTGATGACGATTTACCATGAAAGCGAAGAAACCTTCTGTGCGGTGGGTAAATCGCGATATGGAAATATGCATCCCTCATGTCGAGAGCAGCGTACCAATCTCCTGGATCCAGGGAAGGAATGATGTTCCCCAGGGACACCATGCGGAACTTGAGCTTCTTGATGAACTTGTTCAGAGCTCGCAGGTCCAGAATGGGCCGGAGACTTCCTTTCGCCTTGGGATTAGGAAGTATCTGGAATAGAATCCTCTGCCCCTTAATAGCTCTGGAACCTCCTCTATGGCTCCCAACGCAAGGAGCCTCGAAACTTCCTGCAGGAGGAGTTGCTCGTGAGAGGGGTCCCTGAAAAGGGACGAGGAGGGAGGGTGGGAAGGCGGGGTCGAAACAAACTGAAGACGTAGCCACATTCCACCGTGTGAGGACCCAGCGGTCCGATGTTAGCTGGGACCATGCAGGGAAAAATGCAGCGAGGCGGTTGGCGAACTGAATGGGATCCTGGAGGAAATTGGTACAGTGCTCTCGGGCGCACCTTCAAAAGTTTTGCTTCGGTCCCGCCGGTGGTTTGGTGGGACCGAGTTGTTACCCCTTGAGGGCCAGACTGGCGTCTACGAGAGGTCCGGCCTCCTCCTCCTGGAGAAGTCCTGTCTCGGTCGAGGTGGGGGGTAGGGTCGCTGGGGTTGGGGTCGGAAGGACCGTCTCTGAGTCTGCGGCGTGTGCATTCCCAGCGAACGCATGATCACGCGATTGTCCTTCAGACTTTGGAGGCGAGGGTCTGTCTTCTGGGAGAACAGACCCTGACCGTCAAAGGGTAGGTCCTGTATCGTATACTGCAGCTCCGGTGGTAGACCTGACGCTTGCAGCCACGATATGCGCCTCATAGCGACCCCAGAGGCGAGAGTTCTAGCGGCCAGTCAGCGGCGTCCAGTGAGGCCTGGAGGGAGGTCCTTGCAACCTTTTTTCCCTTCCTCCAGGAGAGCTGAGAACTCTTGGCGGGAGTCCTGTGGGACAAGCTCTACGAATTTGCCTACTGCCTCCCAGGTGTTAAAACTGTATCTACTCAGGAGGGCTGCTGATTCGCCACCCTGAGCTGGAGGCCTCCCGCAGAGTAGATTTTCCTGCCCAACAAATCCATGCGCCTGGCCTCCCTCGATTTGGGCGCAGGAGCTTGTTGGCCATGGTGCTCCCGTTCGTTGACGGATTGGACCACCAACGAGCAAGGAGGAGGGTGTACATAAAGGTATTCATAACTTTCGACGGGACCATATATTTGCGCTCAACCCCTTTGGCTGTAGGTGGTACCGATGCCGGGGTTTGCCAGATTGTATCTGCCCGAGCCTGTATGGAGCGGATAAAGGGGAGCGCCACCCTCGTTGGGGCCTCTGTCGAAAGAATGCTGACTACTGGGTCATCCACTTCAGGAACCTCCTCCACGGGTAAGTTTATGTTGAGAGCCACGCGGCGGAGGAGGTCCTGGTGAGACCTAAGGTCGATTGGGGGCGGTCCAGATGTTGCCGTCCCGCCACTGCCTCATCCGGGGAAGAGGAGGAAGAGACCCCAGGGACCAAAGGGTCTTGGAGAGACTCCTGGTCGTGCGGACGTCCTGGGGCTGCTCTGCTGTTCCATGCCCTGGGCAGGGGATTGCTCGGTCCCCGCTGGAGGGGGTCTGCTCACCGTGTGGACTCCGTGCCCGATGTTCGGAGGGGGACGGAGTGCGGCGGCGGATGGTGGCCACCTTGGCTCTGGTGATAAGCCCACGGGGTCCAAAAGGGCCACTGATGAGGACCTTGCTGGTTGTCCGACTCTCCGTATGATGCCGTCTCGGCATGAGAGAGATCGACGGCTGACGAGATGGCCATGGAGGGGCGAGACCGTGTGATGAGGTCTCTGCAGCCACTGGAACCGTCCCTATGCGGTGCCGGGAGCGGCACCGGGAGTCCTGACGTGCCGAGAGCGCGACCGGGACCTACGACCAGCGCGGTGCCGGAGGTCGACCGCGCCAAGAGTCGCCGTGCCGAGATCGGCTGCGGGAAGTACGGTGCCGCGAGTGGTGCCGAGATCTGGAGCGGTGCCGGTAATGCCTGGACGGTGACCGGGATCTCGAGCAGTACCGCGAGTACGACCGGTACCTTGATGGGAACGGTACCGGGACTGCGAGCGTGGCGCGGACCGGGATCGATGCGAGACGTGGTGAGCGTCTGTGGGACCTGGATGGGGTCCTGGATGGGGTTCTGGATCGGGACCTAGAACGACGAAGTCCCATGGTGCCGGGCGAAACAAGGTCGTAGAAGGGCCGGCTTGCCTATAGACTGGGGACCCGCACCGGCGGTGCCGGGGTCGAGGCAGCTCAGGCTCCGTTAGGGCGATCAGGTCTCGTGCTGCGGAGAACGCCTCCGGAGTGGAGGGCACGATGAGCTCGACCGCAGCATGCGCCGGGAGCTGGTAGGCACCGGACTCGACGGCTCTTCCGAGGCCGGAATCAACGGTGCGGCGGACGTCGGTGCCGCGCAGATGGTAGTGCCGGGCGGTCCGGTTTGGCTAAGCGCTCTGACTGCGGTGTGGATATAGCGGCCGCAGGAGGCTTGCGCTTCTTGCTCCGAGGCAAGAGCGAGCGGTGCCGGGCAGAAGCTGGTGCCGGAGATTGGTGACTCGGCGTCTTCGCGGAAGGTGTGCGTTGCGGTGCCGAGGAGATGCTTGGTCCCGGTGCCGCAGACGGCCGAGGATGGGGAGTTAGCGCTGCCTCCATCAGTAACTGTTTTAGGCGAACGTCCCGCTCTTTTTTAGTTCGGGGCTTGAACGCCTTACAGATCCGGCACTTGTCCGTTAAATGAGATTCGTCCAAGCACTTAAGACAGGACTCATGCGGGTCTCCTGTGGGCATCGGCCTACGACAGGCTGCGCATGGTTTGGTGCCCGGTACCGGGGTAGGGGAAGGGGCTAACCCCCGACCCCTTCTAACTATCTACAAAACACTACTAATAGAACGATAACTAACTACTAACTACTGTTAAAAGTTCAACTATGTACAGAATTCAAGAGAAAACGAGTGAATCGCTAGGGAGGTGGAGAAACAGTTAGACTGCGCTCCACAGTTCCAACGACCGACACGGGCGGTAAGAAGGAACTGAGGAGCGGCGGATATGAGCAAGCACTCGAAGAAGAACCCTTTGATTCAAGGTCTCACCCTGTGTCTGACCTCCTTCGTCAGACCCAGGTGAATCCTGACTCCTTCCAACAGCCAGCACTTATCACCCAACCTCGTACCTTTCCAGTCCTTTGATCTCAAGCTGGGGGATTGTTGTTCTCTAAGGAGAGATGGGGAAGTCTTTATCCAAAAGTCATTGGTTGCTAGTGTCAATGTCCTGTCTGAATCCCATTGACTTTCAGTGAGATTAGGGCTCTTAATTGCCTACATTTCTTTTGAAAAATGGACTTAAACTCCTAAATCACTTAGGTGCATTTGAAAATTTGATCCCACATTCCTGGGACCTTGTGAGTCTGGGTCCCCTCCAGCGTCTTGTGGGGGGAGAGGGCTGCTTAGGAAATGGCCCCAGAGTGAACACAGAGCAGCAGGTGGGTGGGTGCACATCCACGTGCATGTGAACTCTCCCAGCCTGAGGAGCTTGCACATCTCTCACTAGTGTCAAGCTTCTGCCATTTATAGGGAGAGGGGGCGTTGGGTGTTCAGAACTGGAAGTGCAGGGTAGAAGCTGTGAGGTAGTCTGTGGGCACGGGGAGAGCAAATGGGGAGAAGGAAGTGTGGACTAATTGTATTAAAAGACAATTTTCAGCCTAGCTGTCAATGTTTAACACAGTGTTCTCTGGGGGAACCTGCTTGGTTTTTAGCCAGCAGGTTAATGAAGTCTCTTTCTTCCTTTCCTGAAGGTATTGTTCAGAGATGCACAGCTATCAAATACCACTTCTCCCAGCCAATGCGCTTACGAAACATTCCATTCAACTTAACCAAGACCATCCAGCAAGATGAGTGGCATCTGCTTCGTAAGTACACAAATTGTCAGCTCTCATCTGGAGATGCACAAGTTTCTCCATAATTCTGTCAGTGTTTCACATGAAAAAGCAAGACAACGCGCTGATCTGTAGATAGGGTTTGCCATGCTGAATGAGACCAGGGCTCTGTCTAGTCCAGTAACCTCTCTCTGGCCAGTGGCCAGTATCAGACACTTCAAAGGAAGGCGTAAGAAATCCCATAATAAGCATATATGGAATAACCGATCTACAGGTAACCCCCATCCTTTACAAGTTGGCTTATGCCTTGAAGCATGGCTGTTTATATCCCTTCTAAATCTTTTTTTTAATTTTAAATCTCATCTGATGTAGCTTTGGATGTTCTTGTTATTCATATAGTTGGTTAGTCTTTTTTTGATTCCTGGTAAACTCTTGGCCTAAATTGTAACTTGTGACAATGAGTTCTACAGGCTAACTGTGCAATATGTAAAAATGTATTTGTTTCTATCTATTTTAAATTTGTTGCCTCGCAATTTCATTAGATATCCCCTCATTCTGTGTTATGAGAAAGGGTGAATAGGAACCAACCCCTGGTTTAATTTTTCTGTACTGCTCACTATATTCTATACCTCTGTCAAGTCCCCTCTAATTCCTTTCCTGTCTAAACAATCCCAATCTTTTCATTCTCACTCTAAAGTTAATTTTTTTTCATGCCCCTAATCCTTCTTGTTGTCTGTCTCTGAACCGCTTGTTCTCTAAGATAGGGTGACCGGAACTGGTATTCCAGGTCAGGTTACATTGTTGGTGCAGGTAGTGATATTAGAACACTTCCAGTATTACTTTCTGTTCCATTGCATCTGCATCTAAACATTTTGTTTGCTCTTTTAACCATTGCTACCCATTTAGGAGGGTTGTTTAGTCAGCTATCCACTCTGGAGTCCACATGTTCTTCCTGAGTGGTCACAATTAATTTAGAACCCAGCTTTGCCTATGAGTGGCTCGAAAGATTCTTCCAATACGCATTACCTTGCATTTACCAACAGGGCTTGTAAATAGTTCCTTGCCACTCTCTTTTTTGCTCTCAGCAAAAGGATTGTGTTTAATCTCTGCTCTACTTCTGATATGGAAACAGATTTAAGAAGAATCACGGCTGGTTTTCTGGGCATGGCAGCAGCTGTTCTTCTCTGTGGATGCGTCATAGCGGCAGTCAGTTTCTTCTGGGAGGAAAGCCTCACTCAGCATGTGGCAGGCCTTCTATTCCTTATGACAGGTATTGTGCCATCTTTGTGTGCTAATTACAAATGAAGCTCTTGATTAGGTTTCTCTTTGGTAGACTGTGCTTGTTATCCATCAGCAGAGAACACCTTCCTTTGATCTTTCCAGTTAGAACTGACTTTCCACTGCAGCTGTTCAGGCAGATGTCAAAAAAGCAGGCAAGATTTTTTTGAATATTGTATGAGAACAGAAAGGGACCATTTAATTTTTTCTTCCAAAAAAGGGAATAAAAAGATTGTCCTTCACACTGCATACTTGTGCCTGGGAGAAAGAAGAGGTAAGAGCACTCCATTATAGCGCTTGCACAGACTGCAAACTCTAGGACCAGGCATGCAGGGGCAAGTGGGCATTGTGCCATTGCTTACTTCCCTGCTTGACCATCTGGATGGGGAAAAGTGGGCAGAGCGTTGGTCCCTTGCCTTCAATTTACCAGCCAGCAAACCTGAGACAGCATGGGAGGGTTTCATAATTTGCTGGGAAATGATTTCTTTCCAAAGCAAAGAGGGAGGCTGAGACTAAATTGTATTTGAGTTACAACGTCTGGCAGGGCTACTCCTGGAGGGGTGCAGTTTACACCCCTTCTTTTGCACAAGACTAGGTCTAAAGGCAAAATCTATCCCTAACTTCATGTTAGTGGGGAAGACTAGGGAATAGGTTCCCCTCCCCCCATTCCTTCTTTTTAACTCTGGCCTTAGAACAACGAAGGAGAAGTCTAAATTACAACAAAAGCAGCCGTTGTTCAGTTAAGTCAGTGTAACAATTTTATTTTTGTCCAAGTCGTTTATAACTTCTTGAAATTTTCACCCCTCAGGTTACCATTTTCCATCATTGGTCTTTTCCTAAAAATGAACTTTTTGGGGAAGTTTGAGGAAAAGTGTTCAGCTGTTTTTTCAGAATGAAGGTGAACAGGTGTTATTTGGTTCGTATTATTAAAAAAAAAGGTCTTTCAATGTATTTTTGCAAATAGCAAAAATGGCAAAGGATAGGAAATTCATTGTGGGAAAAGCCCTTACTGAGAAGCAATTATTTTGCCTGGTCTGGGGGAAATGTATATTGATTTGACCAAATTATAAACCTCTGAAAAGCACATACTGAGCATGTAGATTTTATTTCATAAACTTCTTAATTTTAAGCACCATAGATTTTATTCCATAAATTTGTAAAGTGCAAGCCTAAGGAAAAATGTATTGTGGCTGTATGTGTATAGCTAATTTCACTGCATAATGAAACATCTAGCCCAATAGATTGCTGCCAACCCAGGAGGGACACTCTGGACAGGGTGACAGCTCCTGCAGACAGATGTGGAGTGGCTGAGAGACAAGTAGCTTGTTCACATTAGAGCTGTGCTGGGGATGCATGGTTGAGTAAATTACATACATGCCCAGACTAGATTTTGTCAAGTGCATACAAAACTATTACCTCAGCCAGCCCACCATGGATCTTGTGAGGTGCAATGGGGCTGCTCTCAGCCATGGATTTTAAGGGGTGCAAGAAGAGGAGTCTCCAATATGAGTATGTTAGGCAGGCCTCATGACTCTACATGCTCTAAAAGCATTCCTCTGGGGTAACAACTGCAGCAAACCTTAAACCACTTGTATTAACCAAGAGCTTTTTTCCAACTACAAGAACTTACAGGAACTACAAGAAGTTACATTAAGTTCATAATTAAAATACAGAGCCAGTGCTCAAAGTCTTGTATAGTCAGGTAAGACCCTGAAACATTGTAAATGCCAGCGTTAATACCGCATGTTCTATCCAAGTAAGAAAACAGCTTTTGTCTAGTCTTTTGATTATATAAACTATTGTTTAACAGGGATGTGTTTGCTCTTTTATTTTTCCCAGGCTGTATAACTCTACTAACCCTGAGAATGTTTTGTCTGCAGGAATATTTTGCACTATTTCTCTGTGCACTTATGCAGCAAGTATATCATATGATCTAAACCGCCTACCAGCATTCATATATAGGCTTCCTGATGATGTGGAACATGGATACAGCTGGTCTATATTTTGTGCTTGGTGCAGTTTAGGATTTATAGTAGCAGCAGGATGTCTTTGCACTGCTTATCCATTTGTTAGCAGGACCAAGATTATTCATCTAAAATCTGCCAGAAACTCTTCTGTATGACTGCTTCTCAGAAGATGATCTTCTCTACCCTTGTTCAGTGACAGGCGAGCAATATTGTTCA
The DNA here is from genome assembly GCF_003597395.2 of Chelonoidis abingdonii. Lineage (NCBI taxonomy): Eukaryota > Metazoa > Chordata > Testudines > Testudinidae > Chelonoidis > Chelonoidis abingdonii. The sequence continues at coordinate 214,453,677 of NC_133771.1, read as the reverse complement.
AGGACTTACCCCCAAAAAAGTGAAAGGAAAGTTACGTTCAGGATTCCATGCACAAATACCTGCGCCTTTAAAATCTACCAGTCGGGAAACAAGAGGAGTTCTGTTCTGCTTTCTAGCTGACTGAAATCAAATAAAGGAAACACCTGCCCAAGGACAAGAATAGTAGGGGTAGCAACTGCTTCAGTCAATATACTGTGTATACATGTGTCTGAAAGGGGATGAGGCTATTCACACAGGACAAGTTAAATGGTTGGGGAAAACTGGGATGAGAAATTTAGGGCTATTTCTATTTTTCAAATGGTTGTAAATAAAGTAACTTATCAGAAGGGAAAAAAAAATCATTGCCAAACGAGTCCAAGTCAGAAAAATATGCTTTTCCTTTCTCTAGGATCATGGTTAATACACTTTAATGCAGCTTCTTCTGGATTTGAATTCAGGGGAGGGTTGTTAGGTTTCTGCTGTTGGATAGACCCAGTCTCTTCCCCTGTACCCCCATATGAATGTTCTTTGTCAAAACAAGAATCTTGCTTGGTTTCATTTCCCTTTGTACTTTATAAGTAACCAAAAATGTTGATTATTTATATAGATGAGAGATTCATTCATTCCCACTGATAATGTTGGAAGTTCTCTGTTGTGAAGCTTCAGCATCTTTGTGTTAAACTACAATTCAGTAGTAAAACACCTCCCTCTGCAAACACTGTGTCTGTGTTGAGTAGAAGTTAGGGGGCTTAGAACTGGGTTCTCTTGAAGGTGGTGTAACTCAAAGCTGAATGTGAATCATTACTGCCGGGTTTCTAGTGACAGGGTAGTCACAGATCCAGTCAAGCACCCCTCCTGGTTCTCGCTAGACTGCTGTGAAAGGCAATCCAGCTTCTGGCTCCCAGGTTAAGCCTCCAGACTCTGAACAGACCCCTTGACACTGCCCTTGTGAGCACTACCTCCTCCTTCCCCCTTTCCCCCCCAGAGATGTAAAGATTCTTCACTTGCAACTGCAGCATGAAAGCACAGCACAATCTCACAAGCCTCCCTCCTTGCCCTCGGGCACTGTTCTGGGCTCAGACTTTTGAGTTAGTAGAAGCAACAGAGGCATTCGGGGACCAGTTGTTCCCTTTTGTAACCTCAGCTTCAAATGTTTGGGGGTAGAAGAGGGAGATTGATGCTTGTGGGATGGGGGAGGCGCTCACCAAGAGCCAACTTTGGGTTGTCTGGCAATGCACAATGTACATAGGCAACTCCCTCCACAAACTGCTAGTGACAAACCTGTTCCTGTTTCCTTAGGGCAAGTCCTGGAAAGCTGTGTGGCCCCTGTATGAAAGTGAAACCAACTACACTTTCCTTCTTACCAACACTGTATTTATACAGGCTTATCCCAAATGAGTGCTTGCTTACTCTGAGTAGATTAGGTGTCTCTTTACAATGGGATACTTCATGTGCTTTAACAAACAATGGTTTGAGGCTCTTTGCAAACTCAGGCAGACATCTCTGCATCAATTAAGTCTGGAGACCATGACATGACTATTTCTTTGCAACCAGAACAGCTAGAGCCTTTTTTGATGAAAGTGGAGCCTCTACAGAGGCTCATCTGCACGCACCCCTCTGAAGTACAGTGTTTCAGGCTGTTTGGATTTGCCCACAGCTGTGGAATATTAGCAGCTGAGAGAGGTTAAGGTACTGGCCAACCTCTGCCCACCCCCCACTTAGCTGCCATGGTTAATTAGCCCTTTGAACACAGGTCCTGGCAAGGGCGAGTGAAATAGCACACGAAGGAGCAGCTTTGTGCCAAACTGGCTCTTGTATCATTTTTATTTTAGCTTACACATTTATCCAGAGTCTTGACTGGTAATCCATCTAAAGTCACTGCACTAGAAAGTTTCCAGTTATAAGTAGCTAAATATTCCTTAACAAGGTCAGAGTTTTAAACAATATATGTAATGCTACAATAGTTTTAGGTAGCATGATCTCTAAGTAAGATACACACTTTTCTTAACACTCCATGAGCTTTCCTTTTAGGAAATACTTTCCTTTCCAGGATTTCTGTGGACTTTTACTCCCTGTAAAACTGATCAAATCTGACCCAGCGTGCGACCAGTTTGCTGCCACTTTAAATATAACCTGTCCAATGTGCAGAAGAGCATCATTATGCAGACGTGCTCTAAAACTCGAAGGATCTCGTACATGACAGTGCCAAAGTTGTATGAGCTGGAGTCAGAGCAGAGATCTCTTAAGTAGTAAGAGAGACAGCTAGTGTTTCCCCTTCTGTTCTCCACACTATGCAGCGCTGTCAAAGGTGGGATTCTTTGGGTAAACATCAGCAGGGGAGAGGTTTAAGATTTCTTCCACTGATGGCCCATCATCTTCTGGTAGTATCTCTGCCTCAAACATACGCTGAAGCAAAGCATCAACTGTCCTGTACCCTAAGAAAAAAAAAAAAATACATTGGTTTCTATAGTGACCTAAGCTATTAGCTAGTCCCTTGATTTACTTTATGCTCAAAGGCTGAGTGGTCAAGTCGAGTCATTTTGGTGATCTGTTCCTCACTGGGTGAAAAGTCACTGAGGTGTCTACCCTGCCGGTTTACAGCCCCATTCCCCAACAAACAAAGGCAGCTCTTTCAGTCAGCATGTGTTATTTACCAATGTAAAAACATACATGTGAGAACCTCCCTCTGTAGGACTGGTCCCTACAAACACACATTTTCTAGTACTTTGTCCAATAACTATTTGAACATCCTGAACAAATCCACAGTGAAAAACCAAAACAGTTTTCATTAACTGCTGCCCTTTCAAGAGATTTTTTTTAAATGAAGCAGTTTTGATAGAGCACTTGAAGAAATAGGGAGCTCCATACGAGGCCCCTAGACTCAGGCTTTCAATCAGTTTGTGTGTTAAACAGTGACTCCAGGCTTATAGTGAGCTTCAACTGGATTCACTAGGAAGCAGCCAAGATACAGGGAGACAGTTTCTGGGAGGGAAGGATGAGCATTAAACCAAGCAGTAAGAGTTGCAAAGAGTTACCAAAGAGCCTCAGCCAGGATAAAAGTGAAGTGGATAGAAGGAGAAAACAGCAACAGAGAGGCTTCCTAACATCTGGAGAAGCTGAACCACCAAGACTGTTCCTTGTGTAAGTAGCTACTGCAGGCAATGAGCTCGTGCTGTAAAGCCCAGAAGCTTGACAAAGAAAGTGCTATAATAAAAACAGCATAAACACTATTAGAATCTGACTGGGGATGCCAAAAGCCCCCAAATGCATTCTGATTGGCTGTTGGGCCTGATGGTGCCATATTTAATCACAAACGTGGGTGTGCTCGGATGAAAGAGGTGCTGGGGGCTCAAGCAATTTTTTACTTTCATAACTGACGCAGCAAGCATAGAGGTGCTGGGGCTATGAACTGCCACGCCAAGAGCCCCGGCAAAAATTAAGTACTGCCAGTGCCCATCATACTTCATGGACGAGAAGATATCCGAGGGTTGGAAATATTCCTAAAGAGATTCCTTGATCCCAGCCTGCCATTTAAAGGGGATTTTGATGAAGTCTCTAGGTGGGGTTTAGCTGCAGAGAGAGACAGCTACACCTATATCAGCTTCCTCTGCCACTCCAATGCAGGGCGGCTCCCCTCCCTGCCTTGGGACCTGGAGTGCCCTGGAAATCTGTGTTTGATGAGATCAGGGGAGAATTAAGGTTTTGAACAGCTCATCTCACCAGGAGTGGCTTCTCCTAGAGTCCCACTAAGCTTTCTTTTTTAAATGGTCAAGTTAACATGCCATCCTGTAATGGCGACGGTGCACGAGTAGGCTATTGAAGAGGGGCTCAGTCGAGTAGAGGCACACTGCATCTAAAAACACACACAGCACAATGGCCTGTGAGGGTGCACTCACTGACTCATTGCTGTGGGCTGATTAATGCCAATTCACAGCAATTCAGTAAATCTGTTTGCCAGCCCCAGGGGTCTTCTAGCTGCAGTTCACCACCCTGGAATATTTGCAATCTCAAGAGAGACCTGACAGACAAGCAGAGAATTCAGCAGTGGATTCATTCCCCAGAGAAGAGCCTTTGGGAATGGACTTACTTTTAGAAGCTATTTTAAACATCAGCCCTTTAGACTTTTTCTTGGTTATTTCTTCCCCTCCGAGGTCATTCTCACTGGTTTCCATGTTGTCTATTAGTTTACCATCACGTAGTTCTTCCCTTTAAATAAAAAAAAAATATTTAAAAAAAAAAAAGGGATATATATATCCCTATGAAGCCACTTTAAAATGCACTCCAGTGCTCGCCACGAGTCCATGGACTGGACTGGCTCTCCCAGGCTCTGGCTATTAGGGCTTGGAGCCCCAGCAGTCCCTCCCACAAAGGCCACTCTGCATGCAAAGCGGAGCATGGCTCAGAATCAGTGGAGCAGACCCTGCAATGCAGGAGCAGAACCCCCACACCTCTGTCAGGAGGGAAGAGAGAAGGAGAAGGAGAAAGAATGGGAAAAGGTTGCTTTCTCTAACATACAACCAACTGCTGCTATTGACAGACTTTCAAGGGGCTCAGTGAAATGCCGGCCTCTTACAGCAAGGAGCAGGTGCCTGTCTGCCTCCCACCTTGCAACTGGGAATTAGCAGAGACGTCTGTCCAGAGAAGGTCTCATTTTAGCTGTTAGCCCCTTATGGGCCAAGTCAGCTGCCTGAGCTCACACTCCTTTGCCCAAGCCATGTTCTAGGCTAAGTTTTAAAGGAACTACCGTCACACCTTTCAATCAGAGTCCAGATGTGCACTGCAGCCTGTCTAATGGGGGAAATTGGACAGTCTCTGAATACAGTATCTAGAGCAGCCTGAGGCTGTTTTACTGATTTCACTAAAGTAGCTCCCTGAACATCCCTCTCTGCCAAAGGCAGGCAATGGATGTGTGCGCGCAGGAGGGAATGTGAGAGAAAGGGGGGAGTGTAGGTAAGAGAGCCGATGCAGAAGAGTCACCTGTTCCTTTTCAAAGGCATCTGATCACCACAAATGGTGGGGAGGCTATGAAATGGAACTGAACTCACCCAGGAGACTCTGGAAACCTAGATCAGATGCCTCAACTCTTGTATTTCTCAGTTGCACATCACTAAGGACAATCCGATTACACTTTCCATCAGTAACTGGAGGTGTTGAGAGACCCACCCCCAAAGTACCACCTTTCCCCTGTAGTTTACTTACTCTTGGATTCCTACTCCCAGCTCTTGAATTTTCCTCTCAATGGCAGTTTCTACTTCACTCTTTTCCAGGGAGTACTCCACAAAGAAAGCTTCTAGGATAAATGCTATGAGGATACTGAAAGGGGGGGATGGGGAGGGGAAAGACATGCTGTTTGTATAATCCTGCCTATTAGTTACATGCCCAATGTTTTTGCAGAACAAGCCCTCGCATTATTCATGGATTTCTGCCATAGCAGACTGTGGAATTCATGGTCCATCAGTGCACATCTCAGTGCCTAGATACTGTGGAAATGCCCCCAGAACAACAGATAACCCTGGCTATTTGCCAAAGACCCTCCCCACCCCCTATGTGTCTTCATGGCCTGTCACTGAACAGGGATGGAGGAACGTGCAGAGTCCCAGTTAGATTTGCAGCTAGACACAGTTAATTCTTATTCTTTAAAATTCCATCCCCAAGCAGCACTTTAAAGAGTTAAGTGCTGTTGTCCATGAGACTCATTTAGGGCTTGCTGCCTCTCTCCTCTCTAAAGCATCCCCAGTCCTTCCTCCACGGGGGACACAAAATCCTCCATTCCTTACTGCCTAGTCTGTTCCATCTTCTAAGGAGGAAGAATCGCCCTTTTCATCTGTAAGGTGTCCCCGGGCTCAGTACCTTTTCATGCATCCATCAGCAGGAGGCATTTGCAGGGAAACCACCGAAACCCAGAGCCCAGACGTATCATCCCAACCACACAACAGAGCTCCAGCCACCCAGGCAGTAAGAGCCGCATGAACATATTATCTCAGGCCTTCAGCCTGCTATGGCTCTCAGCCCCATGCTTTCCTGCCCCCCAACAGATGGAAATGTCACTGAACTTACTTTATGATCATGATCACCACCACAATGTGGAAGGCAATGAAGTACAACTTGGCAGCCTGATGAGTGACCAGGGCAAACCCATTGGCAAGAAGTATAAAGTTAAGGACCAGGACAGATAGGGAATGTCTCCCTGCTGAGAACACTCTGCTTGGGACAGTCAGGATGACGACAAGACACGACACATTTGAGCTTCCCTTGATGACACTTCCTAGTTAAAAAAAAACTTTACTGAAGAGAGTTAAGAGCTCATTTCTTTCTCCATTTTGACCCCATTGAAGTCAATGGCGTGGGGTATTTTTCCATTGACTTCTGTGGGCTCTGGATTGGACCCTGTGTTATAGATACGGAAAGGATATCATGCCACTGATTGACGACAGTTAGCTCCATCAGAACAACGAATGAAGATGTGATGTCATTGAAGTTGTTCTTGCAGTATTTGGCTCGAGCAAACAGAGAATCTTTTAAGGCAGGGTTTCCGCATTCCAGGGCATGATGGGCAGTGGAATTCCTGGGAAAGAACTGGATTTTCCCCTGGAACAGTTCCATGCCAATGATAGCAAACATGTAGTATACCACCTATGGAGAGAGACCCATTCCCATAGGTGGCAGTGTCACATGACAGCTTTACCCAGCAGAGTACAGAAGCATCCAGGGATTCCATTATCAAATTCCCCAATGCACATTCCACAATGCACTTCCCAGATTCTGTACCTAAATACTGGGCCACTTGAGCCAACTGTGGCTTCTCTCCGAGACCCTTTTTGAGGATGGCTGGTACTAGAAGATTAACAGAGACTTAGTCCAAGAAGTAGTGATTCCATACAAGGTTTACAAATAAACTAAGCACGGAGGGAGAAGAATTTTGAACTGGAATCTAAGTTGATGGAGGTGGGTTTTTCCAATTTATCATTTAATTTTATTTTATTTTTTCTGGGAGAGGGAGAGGAGGGGAGAAATGCACAGCAGCAGCAAGCAGATTATAATATTATATATCCTGAACTAGCAGCTAGGGAGAACCAGATCCCGCTAAATAGCTTTATGCATAAATAATCCTGGAAATATTCAGGTCCACACATACAGCCTTGATTCTGGCCTGAAAGTGACCGCTCTGAAGCTTTATAGTTTGCCTTTTCAAGATAAAAAAAAATCGGAATTCTAAGGAAGACAAGGTCATGCTACAGCAGCAACTGCTGCACTTCAGAGTTAGTGTCCAGGGTGCTTACCAGAGCCAACCCACCAAAAGTCAGCATTGTCGGCACAATGTTTATGAGCGTATTCATGATGACCCGGAATCTAGAAAAAAAGACAATTCATGAGACCCCCCAGGCCCAGACGTTTATTTAAAGAGATATTCCAGGAATTCCTGATAGTTGGGGGACTCCATTGTTCAAAGAGGCACCATTTTGTTTTGCAGGGGTGAGAGAGAGAAAAGTGGTGGCAGATCTCAGAGATCACTGGCTCATTTGCCTCTGCTGATTGTTGGTGTCATTTCTCTGCCACTGTCCCACATTAATGCAGAATGGGGCTGGGGTGTAGGCTTGATCCTGTTTAACACCATCTGCCTGCCTGCCTGCTGCTGGGCAGCCTTTTGTGGCTTCCCCATTTCACAAGGCCAGTGCCTGGTCTGCTCTAGTGGGCTCTCGCTTAGGTGTCTGAGTGAGTGATGGGGCTTATTCCTGTTTGAGAAGAGAGCTGCTAGCGGCCCTTAAGCCCGGTCTACACTTGAGTTCCATTGGTACAAACTTTGTTGTGTTGGGGATGATGTAACACCAACGTAGTGGTGAATCCTTTAGCAAGGATGCAGTTTATGCCAGGATAAAGGTGCCTTATTCTAGTACAACTTAGTCTCATTCCCATATGGAAATAACTACACTGGTATCAAAACCCCTTTGCAAAGCTGTGCAGCCCTTGTAAAGCCATAGGGCAGCATGGATATAGCCAGCAACACCAGTATTGCTTGTGTGTGTCACCAAGGGCTCGATCTACTCAGCTGAGCAGATGTTAGCTGGCTGGGAGACCCGGTCCCCTGCCAGCCTCTGGATCAGCTCAATGCAGTGGTATAAGGCTACAGCCCCGTTACATTCTTTACCTTTGAATGCTATCCACAATCCTGATGAGCCGGAGGACTCTCAGTATGAAGACAATATCCAGCACTTGCTGGCTGTTGTATTGACTTGCTGAGGAAGAAAGCAGCACCAGCAGCTTTTAGCATACATGATCTCCAATACTTCCTTGTTTGCTTAAGAGAAAGACTAATTAAACCACTAGGCAAAGCACAGAAAGTGTCCCCCCCAACCAGTCACAGTACAACAGCAGAATGAGACAGAGCCCTGAGCAGGGTGTGCATCCCAAGAGGTTCTATTTCTATCATCCTCAAAGAGGTGTACACAATTCCAGTACATGACACTTCAGATTCTGACTGGAATGGATGGTATGTATTTCAAAACCCAAAATAAAACAAAGGGGTTTGTTTCTGCCCCCCCCCCCCCAGCATAGAGGTAGTATTTAATTTAAATGAATACCTTTCAGTGCTATTACATACATAGCTGGAACAAACACAAACTATGTTGTAATCTAAACAATGTTACCTACTCAAAGGGTACAGATTATGGGTTCATTCTCCCCCCGACTGTTATTTAAGTCTTTTTAATACTTCCCCCTTCCCCAAAACATGCAGAATTCTTCATAAGTTTCAATGGAAACCATGAGTCGAGAGTAATATTAGGAGATAAATCTTAAACAAAAACAAAAAGCCCACCACATAAGCTACAAGTGCCTGAGACATTAACAGCCTGCTAATGCCACAGAAGGTTTAAAGTGTAATGCTGGTCCTACCTGATTTAAGTGAAGTGTTGAGAATCGTAGCTATTAGAGCAGCGATAATGATGGAGGTGTCAAACCTAGCGTTGATGGAAAGAATTCTGTTACACACAAGGAAGTGCAGTGCAGGCATTTAGATATTAATAGTGATGGACACGATACAAGGCCTTAATCTGCAAACACTCAAACGTGTGCTTAAAGTTAAGCACACAAGGATTCCTGCCAAGCCAGAGGAACTATACATGGGCTGGAGCGTTTGCAGGTTTGAGCCCTAAATGGCTGGACTGTGACCTCTTTGGGGCAGGGACTGCATTTTATTCAGAGTTTGTACAGAATGCCTAGCACAGCAGACCCAGCCCCAGTCAAGGCTCTTTGTGTTACTTCATGCACTGAAACAGCCATCCTGGACTAAGCAAAGTTTCTACATTGGACATACAGTTTGCAGAGATGACCTGCAAGAGCTGGGAGGGGAGGGAAATGGCTTACACTTCTTTGGTTATTGCTTCTTTACAGTGGGTAAGAGACCTAGAATGTCTTTACATTAGCATTTCAGGCCCAGTCTGTGCTACAAGTCTCTGGACAACTGGAAAACTAGTAGGTTCCAGTATCACAGGGGGAGAAGAACCCAGCTAATGAGAGGGGTGAGGGGATTCTTGTATTGACTGTTGGAACCAATGGCTGTTTCTGTTATCAGGTATTTAAGTCCTACCCCACTTCTGATTTAAAGTATGATAAAGCTCTTATACCTACAAGCCCCAATGGGTCTGCCAGCAAGTCAGTGACAGCCAGGGCTTGACAGTCCCAATATTTTTAGGGCAAAGAGGATACACACAAGAGCTATCACCCCACTTCCAGACCTTCCTGCAGTAGTATTAAAAAAGTAGCACAAACCCAATTGTTGAAAATGTACATTCCTTTTTAAAGACAAGCCACCCCCCTCGCCCCCACTCTGGTACCAAGAAACCAGTCCAGTTTTCTAATCTTGTACTCCAATTTGAGTTTAGAGCAGGGGCGGCTCTAGACATTTCGCCGCCCCAAGCACGGCGTCATGCCGTGGGGGGGGGCGCTCTGTCGCTCGCCAGTCCCACGGCTCTGGTGGACCTCCTGCAGGCGTGCCTCCAGAGGGTCCGCTGGTCCCGCGGCTCCAGTGCGGGACCAGCGGACCCTCCGCAGGCATGCCTGCGGGAGGTCCACCAGAGCCGCGGGACCAGCAGACCCTCCGCAGGCATGCCGCCGAAGGCACCCTGCCTGCCGCCCTCCCGGCGACCAGCAGAGCGCCCCCCCCCCAAGCACGTGCGTGGCATGCTGGGGCCTGGAGCCACCCCTGGTTTAGAGCATTTCTCTTGCCATCTCATGTTTGCAATAGCTTTAGTTATATGCTGGTTATGCAAGCATGAACTTTACTAATCTAGTGCTGGTTGTTTTTACAAGAAGAATCTAATTCTAGTAAGAGGCTGAATGTATAGTGTCTTTGGCTGCAAAGAGAAGAAAGTTGCGAGACATTCTTCCTATATCCCCTCTACTCTCAAACCACCACAACTCAGTGCCCTACTTACCAGTTCCAGAACTGGGTCTTCGCAAAGAATGCCCTGGGTTCATACGTATACACTTTCAGGAGGATCTCGAGGATATATAAAGAAAGGAAAACCCACTCTGCATAGGAAATCAATGGGTTTTCCTCATCCAAAGCAATGAATACGGCGTTTATTAGAATGATTACATCATAAGTCCAAACAAAGCCCCTGCAAGAAGTGAGAGGGAGGAAAAAAATAAAAATAAAAAAAGTTTGCTTCTCCCTATGAAGGTTTAAGATATATAAAATATCCCTCAGAAGACTCCCCTGTGACCTTAAGAGCCCTTCAGTGCAGCTCTCCCTGCCAGTTTGCACTGTTGTGTAGTTCTGAATGTTGTTTAAGATTTCAAATGAAAGCCAGTGGCACACTAGTCATTAATATCATTGCAAAATACATCAACACTAGATAAGGAATTACAGATGCTTGCTGATACTATGCTTTAAAGTTTGATCAAACAAACAGAAAACCAGGTTTTCTTCCAGACAAGAGGAAGGACAGTTACCTCCATCTCTAATGGGAACTGTCTCAGGCATGACCATGTTCAATGGGTAGTTCATTTGAATCAGAGATAAAAACAGGAAGAACAAATTAATAGGAGGTTCTGAAATCAGCACGGAAACACACTCCCATCTTCACCCCAGTGATTCATCCTGACTCTGGTGAATATCAGGAGAAGCAAAAAGATGTTTGTTATCCACCACTTAGGGGGCCAGCATTCTTTGTATCCATGAAAGGTGGATCCCCTACCATGCAGGTGGGTGCTGCTGAACGGGTGCCTTAGATAGCTTTCTTATCTTAGTCAAGGATTGTAGCCGGTTAAGTTTTAGTGACTTGAAGAGTGTTATACATCTGTCTTATTTGTAACCATTTCTGCTTTTAGTTTTGCTTAGTCTTCCTTTCAGTTCTCAGTTAATAAACTTCTTGTTTTATCATAAGCACAAATCAGTGCTGTTATATTAAGCAAAGTGTGAATTCCTGGTTAAATCAAGCAAGCTGGTGTGTACATGGTCTCTAAGGAGAGAGTAAACTTGCTAATTTGTGAGTGTCCAGCGACGGGGCTGGATGTTGCAGGGAGACACTTCTCCAGTTTCAGAACTGATACACGCCAAGGCCTAACCTGCATGGCAAAAGTTAAGCCTGGCAGAGTCCTGAGGAATCTGTGGCGCCAGTTAAACTGGGAGTGGCAGGGAGCTGTCAGAGTTTAGCACCAGCAGATTTCTTTGATGCTGAGGCAGAGAGGTAACAAGGCGACACACAGTTCTGGATGTTCCAAGAAAGCCTCTCAACCCTCCCATCCACATCCCCATTTCCCAGTTACAAAACCAGCTTTGCCATATATCAGCCAGGGTTTCAGTTTAAACAGCCTTTTCCCTGATGGAGAATTTAGGAGAGATGATGTAACTTAACCTTATATTTGAGAAGCCAGTTACTGCAAGTGTGTATATTCAGTTGTTGACAAGATCTAGCTTTCAGGGATGTTGAAAGTTCAGTCTGCATCAAACCAAACAGCGCTCATAAATAGATGTGAGATGCCCAGAAGAGTAGAAAGGAATTGGAGAAAATTAAACATCAGATTGAGCCCTAAATTAGCTCTTGATTCCAATTTAATAGGGTTTGGTGAAATGGAGCACAATACCACTTTACTACAGAGAGACTGCTGGGTTATTATAGGTTTTCATACCTAAATTCAGATTTCTTTTGAGCAAGGCTTTATTTTCAAGACAGAACATACAGCAGATCTGCTGTAGAATACTTGTGATATCATTCAGTGCTTACAGCATGACTGAGTTAGAGGGACTGGAACATGAAAGTGGGGATTTTCAGTAGCACTCAGCATTGGTCTAACTCCTACTCAAGTTAAGGATCAAACTCCTGTTGACTCAAGTGGGAGCAGAGTTATGCTAAGACTGCGCACTTCTGAAAAAAATCCCACCTGTAGCATTCCCCTTGTAGGGCTGGCATTTTCCAGCCTTCCATCCAGGTGAACACTTGTCCAGAGGTAAATGCTGGTTTGCAGCATCATTATGAGATGCTCATTGTGAGGGCAGAGACAGACTTACTTGTGTTGAACCATGCTGCGTATGAATAGGCTCACTGCTGAGTTATAAACATGGGGAATCCAGTGCTCCAGGGGGTGGGTTTGTATCCTCATTGCAATCACCTGGATGTTCAGAAGGTCTGCCAGACGCACAAAAGATTTTTTGTCTGTTGTGGACAGGAAAGATGCCAATTAGCCTACATGCATAATAAATAGCAGCATTTCATATTTGCAGAAATACAGGCCCTATGTGAAAAAGCAGTACACAGAGAACACACAGGACTCGACGTCCCAGGCATAAAAGGAGCTTCCTTCAGCCATGCTAGCTAGGGGCCCTTTTCACCTGTGCAGGGAGCTGTGGCATGAAGTTGTAAAGAGACTTGCTGGGGGGGGTGTTGAGAAGAGAAGAGAAGAGAAATCACATCTATAGGACTGATTTCACTCCTTGCGTGCCAAAATTTTAAACCTCCTCAAAAAAGCCAAATCTTTAGGCAAACATGTAGTGGTCAGATCACACATCCACAGTTAAGTAATCACTATTAACGTAAGTGGTTGCAAACAACATTTTTCTATTTAACAGGTGATAATTGAGGAATTTGCTGACAAATAAATGCTGTCTTTTTAGTAGCCCCCCTTGTAGATTTGTTCCTAGACAGAGGCTGAAAATCTGAAAGCACATTTAAAGTGCAAAAGAATTTCCAGACTGCATTAAATGAGAGCTCCATCGTTTCCAGAATCCTGTCTCTAGTAGTGGGTAGAACAAGATGCTCAAGAGGAAGGCACGAGAAACCCCACAGCAGGAAAACTCCCCCCCCCCCCCCCCCGCCTGTCACAGGTTATTTTCTTAACCCCCTTCATTGAGAGGCTGGCTCATGCCTGGCGGCAGGAGAATTTATATCCCTGATAAAGCCATGGCAAAAATCAGATTCTCTCATCTGTATGGAAAGAATTTTTTTTATGCCAAACATCTTTGGAGAGTCTCCTACACATTTATCACGTAGGAGTTTTAAATTTGAGATCATGAAGGCTCCAAGACACTCTGTGCATGGAAACAAAGTGGCCTAAGTGTTACAATTAAGTAGAAAGAATGTGTGAAAAGAAACTGAATGCTACAAGCTAAGGTAAGTGAGGTAGCAGAATATGCCTGGTTGAGAGTGTCACCAGTTACACAAAGCCAAGTGACTGGATGGGTAGATTTTCAGCATTCACTTCAGGTTGGTTACATATGGTACATTGAAAATACAGATCTCGCTGCTTAAGCCAAAACGTCCTCCCCCACCTCAGTAATGCCTCCCCAACAAGCGCTGGTTTACTGCTACTCACCTACATAACCTTTTTGTTCCTCATCTGATACTCTCAACAGGAGCTCTCGATGGGAAGTGCTGATATCTGGGGCCACTAGTTTGACGAGTTCCTTCCACTGGGCTTCTTGAACAACATACTCTGTGCCCTCCTTGACCTTTAGGATGTTGAAGGCTTCTATCATCTTGTGACGCTTCATGTAAGCAAGTTTGCGGATCTCATTCTGGAGGAGACAATGGATTTCAGATACCCAGAGGGTGGGTTTGTTTCCCTCCCATCTCCCAGTTATTTTTAAACTTAATGTAGTTTTGGGATATTCATGAATGCCAGATTTGTTCTTGCATTTCTATACTAGACTGCCAAGAAGGACTCTACAGGAAATGAACAGAGAGCAAAAGTTCCCAGCTGACAATGCTCCATTCAGCCAGAGAAGCAGAGAATGACCAATAGTCCAGAGTGACTCATCTGGCCAGCTGTGGAGCAGTTGCAGCAGGCTACTAGGAAAGTCCTGTCCTGTCCTCTGCTGTAGAGTGGTCACTAGCCCCTATTTCCTGCTCAGTCTATCAAAAGCTTCCCAGACATATTGAGGTAGGATCCATAGCAACAATTTGTGCCCATGGGACACCTCTTAGCAGGTTAAAAACCTTGATGGCTTATACTAGGCCTTGGAGGATGGCGTGCAATTGGGGGAGTGGGAAGAGTGTTGGTATGTAACGAACAGCATGGAGGGGTGAGTCACAAGGGCTTTATTATGGACTGGAAGGCCCTCAAGTTAGAGTAGAAGAGAAGAGGAGGGAATCGATTTAGACATCACATCAACGTTAACAAGTGAGGCCTCGGAAAGTGGCAGCTACCTATCTGATTTCTGTGGTACACAGATGGGAGATGATCCTGCCAACAGCAAGCTCCAGGAATTTGGGCAGAAGAGGCAGCCAACTTCATGCCCTACCTCCACTAGGCAGTCTGCCCAACAGACAGCATGCAGGGATGCTTTTCTGGCCTCCTGTTAGTGCATTTGGCAGGAGACCTTGTGTACAAGAGAGGACGGTTAGTCTGTTTATGAAAGGTCAGTGGAACTTTTAGCATTAGCCCTTTAACTGCAAGCACTAGATACGCTTATAGTGTCCTCATTTACCCCAACATTTGGTGGGTGCAACTAGAAGAGGGAAGATCTACACCACTCTGATTGAATATTGCATCCTCTGCTTTGTCCTCCTGCTAGTGCCTTAAGGGTATGTTACAGAGCAAACACACACTATGTAAAGTTGCTGCTGTGTGGCAGCTGTCTTCCAAGTAGAGACATTCTGGAAGGGAGGTTTTTCTAATGTTTAGCAGGAACAGTGTGCAAAGAGGACTGCACCTAATGTATTGACGAGCACACTCCCCCCGAGCATTTATTGTGAGAATTCAAAACAAGTGGTGATTGTGGCACTAGCAGCATTAAGTCATTCTGTATTTCTTATTTTTATTGCAGTAGCAGCCAGGAGCCCCAGGCATGGACCAGGACCCTGTGGTACAAGGTGCTGGGAGACAAACATAGAACAGGGGGACAGGCCCTGCCTAGAGAGCTTTCCTCTTCTCCCCACCTGGTCTTCTTTGACTGTAAGCTCTTCAGGACAGGGCCCATGTTTATACTGAGCCTAATGCCATGGGGTCTCTGGGTGCTAGTAGAACCATTAAGTGACATATGGAAACCTCATTAAATGGCTCTAAAGGATGGTTCAGAATCAGCAACTGATTAATCATACTGACCCCTGGAAAGGATGAGTGGCTGGCTGTGGGATGTTGCCTTGAGGACCCTTTCCTTGCAGATGCTCTGTGGGTCTCTCCCCTCTCTCCGCCCCCATCAATGAAAAACATTGCAGTACAACCCCACTACCAGGCTGTAACAGGAGATTTGCCATAATGCCAGCACCTTACAATTGTGCTGTAAGAAGGGTTACTGGATAACCAAAACCCCACTTGATGTCTTCTAGCACCAAAATAAAATCAAATCCCTGTCCAACTGATTTGGTGGCCTACTGCTGGGAGTTGGACTCACTCCACAAACCAGTCTGCACTGGATTCACAAACACCTGAGACTCTGAGGACCAGAAGAGGAAACAGATGTTGTCAAAGCAGAAGACTCTACCCATCTCTGCGTGGAGTGATGTTATTGCTATGCCCAGTTTAGGGAATGCTCTTCCTCGCACACTTTACCTTTAAATGTTTCCTGTAATTGTTGTACACAACAGCCAGGAAGACAGACATGAAGAGGTAGGTGTTGATTACTACATAGGTTATGAAGAACAGGGAATACCACCAACTGAAGTCAAATGCCGGCATCCTAGACGGGGAGAGAGTGGCTTTAGTCATTTTATAGTGAAAGCCGGGATTTATATATAGCAACAAAACCTCTGGGACAGCTTCCGACATGCTGTCTCAGGATACATTGCACCTTATAGGCATGACTGAAAGCAGCATTGGAACAGGTCAGTCTGAAATGCAACAAGTCAATCACGCCATAAGAATCACAAGCAGCATGTTCTTTGAGTCAAAATTCTTCCCGTGGGTGCTCATTTGCAACTGCTAATAACGTGGATAAGGGGAAATGTAGAATTTGTCCCTTGGGTGGACAGCAGAGGACGCTGCATGCTGCAGTCCTCTCCAGCTCTCTTGGTCCCAAGGCTATTGTACAATGAACACAGCTCCTGGTGTGGGGGATGGAAGAGAGAGAGACACTCTCACTGGTAAATACAATTCTGTATTAAAATGCTAAAAAGCCACAAAACCCTCATCAGGGTTTGGGTGCTGCCTGGAGGTGGGGACAGTCCCCACTGTGGTACAGGTTACAGGGCGAGGGGCAAGTCAGGCCACTCACCATCAGGACAAGGCTAAATGCTCCCACCTCCCCACATGCAGAGTCCATCCAAGCCAGTCAAATCACACAGTGCCCGGAGGCTTTTAGAAGTACTGTCCTTTTGAGACTTCCTCATTTCCTAGATGATATCATCTGTGATTTGAAGACCCAGAAAACAGAGAAATCCTTTTACGTTAAATATGGTGACAGACTCTGCATGTCTTTCCTTCTACTGCAGCGAGCTCCGGATTGGACCCCAGACTGCTGCTCCAGTTCTATGCACTATGCTGCGCTTCCTGGCTGCTCAAAGATAGGTTGGTGCACCTAGATTGCTCTGCAGATGCCAGGCTGGTTACGTACATGACATCAGGGCTGTTGGCTGTCGTCACCAGCACGTACAGATCAAATACGATTTCTAGGTAGTTTGTAAAATATGGAGATCCTTCCACTGTCCGGAGATTCCTGAAAAGGAAGAGGCACCATGAAATTACACATACAGATACCAAGTCACTGACACAGCTATTGCAGGGTGGTTGACACTGCAGTCAGACTCTCTACGGTCTTTATTTTTTGAAAGTACCCAATACCCACAGATGATAAAGCCAGTCATGGTTGCTCAGCAGTTCTGGAACCCCAGCCATACTTCATCTGCAGGATTTGGAGCCAGCAGATTCCCTCGGATCCAAAGCTTGAAACCCACCACACAGGGAACTCCAGAACGGAAAGTTCTCTCACCTGTCACCGAACAGCTTCAGAGCCATGAGAGAGAACATGAGGACGCTGAACATGAAGAGCAGGAAGACGTACGTGATCTCTGGCAGTGTGTTTCGTATACTGCGGAACACTCTCCGGATCTGCCAAGACACAACAGGGAGCATTTAGAAAACCAACTGCATCAGCTTTCCCCATGGTTTTCACACCGGAGTTTGTAGCTCCCCCCATGATCAGGCAGAGCAGGAGACAGGCGTCTTTCTGTTGACAGAAACTGATCTAGCCACCAGTTAACGATGCCCAACAGTAAACTCCACTCTGTGTCTTTACACAACCTGTTCCTCTAGGGCCCAAACTGGGCCTGGTCAAGCCAGATTGGCTGCCTGGTTCTTGGAGGATGCCATCTTGGCCCCCAGAATGTCAAAGCTAAGTCTCTAGCACTTATGTTTACAAAGAAAGCCTTCCAGCGTCCAAAGATGAACCAAGCGTAAGCTGGTGCAACAATATCTGCCTGAGTATTCTCAGGCTGTGCTGCTCTAAGGTCTCCCGTGTAGCCACTCTATGCCGGCGGGAGAGAGCTCTCCCACCAGCATAATTAAGCCACTCCCAATGAGTGGCTGTAGCTATGTTGGCGGGAGAACATCTCCCGCCAACATAACACTGTCCACACCGGTGCTTTTGTCAATGAAACTTACATTTCCCCACCACCACCACTTCCCTGACTGACAATAGTGTTAGTGTAGATAAAGCCTCCTCTAAGACACTAAATATGCCAAGCTTATAAAGCAAGTCAGCCTCTCACCCAACAGCTCCCCGGCAGGCAGGGGAAGAGTTGTTTAACATTAACCATGTGTAGGTCACTTCATGAGCCACAGCTGAACTGAGCTGTATCTAAATCAAAGTACGCAGGATGAAAGATTACACAAAAACATGGAGATTTCCCTTGGGGGAGAGAGGAATGGAGATGGGACCACACAAGACAGATGTTAAGTTATAAGACTGGCCTTGCTGGGTCAGACCAGTGGTACGTGTGGCCTAGCCTGACTTCTGACAGTGGTCAGAGACAAAAGCTTCAGAGGGAATAGACAGAACAGGGCAATCAAGTGATCCATCTCCTGTTGTGCACTCAGCTTCTAGCAGTCAGAGGTTTAGGGACACCCAGAGCATGAGGTTGTGTCCCTGATCATCTGCGTTAATAGTCATTGATGGGCCTAGTTTTTTTTTAACCCAGTTTTACTTTTGGCCTTCACAATATCCCCTGGCAGCGAGTTCCACGAGTTGACTGAAGAAGTACTTCCTTATGTTTCCTTTAAGCCTGCTAAATAGATTTTATTGGGTGACCCCTGGTTCATGTGTTATGTAAAGGGGTAAATATCATCACTTCCCTACTCACTTTCTCCACACCATTCATGATGTTACAGACCTCTAGGACATCCCTCCCTCAGTCACCTCTTTTCTAAGCTGATCAGTCCTAGTCTATTTAACCTCTCCTCATGTGGATGCTGTTCCATACCCCTAATCATTTTTGTTGCCTTTCTCTGCACCTTTTCTAATTCTAAGGTCTTTTATTATTATTTTTTTTAATATATGGGGCAACCAGAACTGCAGGAAGTATTCAAAATATGGGTGTACCATGAATTTGTATAGTGGCATTATGATATTCTTCTCTTATTATCCATCCCTTTCCTACTGGCTCCCAGCTTTGTTAGCTTTTTTGACTCCAAGATCTTTCTTAGCGATAACAGCTAATTTAGACCCCCATCATTTTGTATGTACAGTTGGAAGTGCAATGCTATGTGCAAAGTGCACGTTGGAAGAAATAATCCCATCTGCCATTTTGCTGGTTAGAGAGTGCTCAGATACCATGGTGATGGGCACAGTTCAAGAACCTGAACAGAACAGGCCAAGTTTTAAGATGCTAGCTCCCCTGGTCCTACTGTTCACATGTGGCAGTCACCACTGCCCATCAAGTCCCTGAAGCCCCTTCTTCCATGTTAGTCACTGCCACACTAACAAGCCTTCACAGACAGCCTGGCTTCAGTACTGCTCTACAGTAGCAATCCACCTGCACTGCCTGAGGAGGAAGAGCTGTGCCAACAAATCTTAGACAACTCTCCAAATCCCTACCAAGTAGGTATTGTCTATATTTACACAGCCAGACAATTTGAGATCACACGGTAACTCAGAGGCAGAACTGGGATTAGAACCTGTAACTCCAGGCTGCCGGTCTCATACTCTCATTTTAAGAATCTGCTGTCTCCTCACTTCAAAGGGGGTGCCTTGATTGTCAAGGCAATGATCCAGTCTGTTCATGACACAGGTGTGAACAAGCGAAGTCTGGGCAGCCTATGTGGTTGAGATGACAGTGTAATTAGCACAGCTGTGATCTTGTTCGCCTAGAAGGGTTCTAGAAACAAGGAATTTTTGACAAGTGAGCAGAGCAGGCAACAGAAGCAGGGTTAAGGAAGAATAATTAGGACATGAACTTAAATCAAGAATCCAAACAAGGTGAACTGACCCCAAAGAACTTGGGACTATGCAAGGATTCAGGTTCCAGCCAGAAGCTTTTCAATCCTGTTCTCAGAGCCAGCAGTGATTAGATAGTGTTCCTTCTGCCTATGCGGTGACCTGTCTCTCTCTCTCTCTCTCTCTCTCAGCAGTAGGGAAAAATCTTTCGCTGCTCATGAAGAGGAGGAGATGGAGGCTCATTTTTGAAGCTACTTGCAATTCCTCATTATTTCTACCATTCCAAAGCCATGGAACCACTGCCTGCAGGAGTCACTTTCTTCTCGCTTGACTGTCAAGGAGAGATCTTCACTCAGCACAGGAGAGAAACCCTGCCGATATGCACCCTATTTTCCCTCTGTCACAGCCCAGAACACAAAAGAGTTCCCTGTCACACTCCCTCTGCTCTGCCACAGCCAGGCACCAAGAGCTTGGCCATTGGGGACAATGAAGCTCTAGAAGCATTTTGGATTCACACCAAAGGGAAAGAGGAGTGTGTTTGCACACACCCGATAATGCTCACGCTGACCAACCAAAAGGGTATCTTTGAAGAGGGCCTTGGCAGACACGGTAAGAAAAAGTGAGCCATAACTGCTGGCTTCTGTAGAAGACTCTCTTACAGTCACTCTGTCAAATGCTCTTACTCCAAGATATCAGCAGGCAACTTCAGAAACCACCACCACCCAAACCCATTCATGTGATGACCAAGTGTTGCTTACCTGGCGACTTTCTGCAAAGTTTATTAAGAAAATGGGCCTCAGGAATCTTGACCATCTAATGCTGTTTATGTTCGAGATTTTGAGTGCCCCATATATTATCAAGTCAATTAAGGTCACCTGTGGAAGAAAGAGCAGCAACAATTCACAGGAAAGGGTTTGGTCTACCACTCATTGTAACACAGGGACCTGCTCTTAGATAATTAAGAGACCACAGTTTTATGGGGTAGTGTTATCTCCTACAGGAGATGGAAGTTTCAGTAGATTAGACCATGTTATGACATCAAAACTGACAATGCACATATAATAAAAAAAATTGCTCTTGCCACATTTTCTTTCAACAGAATTCCAGAAACTATGCCTCTGTTGTAAGTCATGCTCTGAAATTGATCTATTAAGAGAAGAGGAGGACACATTGGAGCTGTACCAATGGGAAGAATAGGCTGTTTGTATACCTGGCTATCAACCAGCCCCATCATTTCACACAATCCTTGTCACAGTGGAAGTGGAAGTAGGAAAAAGTCTACGGAAGATCTAGCTTTGCACACCTAATTCCTTCACGTTACAGTGACCACGGCTGTAACTCACCAGTATTGCTATCATGATGCAGATGTTCTTTGTATCCTTCCAAAACACATTGCGAGGGGTGACTTTGGCAAAGTGTACCAGTCGGCTGAAGAACACCAAAAGGCACAATACTTCCACCAGTGAGGTGGCCTGCAAAGGGAGGACAAAAAGTTTAAGCCACACACACACCACAACAAAAAACCAAAAACCACACACCTGTCTTGCTAGACTGCCCCAATATTGTCTTTTTAGCTGCATTATTCTCTACCTGCCACCAGACAAGTTCAGACAGTGAGCCAGAGGGAAGAGGGAGTCACAAGAAACACAGAAAGGAGGAGATATCAGCTTGGTTTTCACTGGGAATTTGCTTTTGATTGAGCTATTTTTTTAACTGTCTTTCACTGAAAAATTAAAAAAAAAATAAAAAAGTCACCTATTCAATGTTGGCCACTATTTTTTGGTGCTTCTTGCGTAACACTAGGAATTTAATGAGGGTGGCATCTTAGGGCGTTCGTAGATTTTCATGTATGCAGGATTTGGGATGGATGTCTGTCAAGGTATATGATGCCAGTGCAGTATGGAATTCTATTCTGGAAATAGAATCCCTAGCTCTTCTAGAGACCTTTTCATCCACAGATCTCAAAGCACCTTACGAAAGGAGGCCAGTTTCGTTATCCCCAGTTTACAGAGAGGGGAAGTGACTTTCTCCAAGTTGCCCAACAATGGCCAAGCTGGGACAGATTCCAGGTCTCTGAAGTCCCAGTCTAATTTCTCTATCCCTTAGGCCACACTGCCCTCCCTGATGTAATACACAAGAACCCCAAGCAGATAGCGCACCATTAAGATTATTATTTAAGTGTTGACAAGCATCTCACAATGCAGCTAGAAACATAATCCCTGCCACAAGCCAACCTTGGACGTGACAAGACCGCAGAAAGGGCGTTGGGCCAGAATTAATAGAAGACTAGTTACTCAAAAAGGGCTAGGCACACAGTGCGAGGGAAGACAGACTTTTATTTAAAATAAGGAATAAAATAGTTAAGTGTCTTCACTGGTCAGTTTCTTGAAGAGTTTGCAGAACAAGTCCATCTCCAGGAGGGAGATGAATGAGGTGAGATTAGTGGCCTTGCAACCAGCTCAGGAAGATGTTCTATGCATAGGGGGGGAAGCATGGCAGAAAGCAGAGAATACTGAAAGTGAGCCAACAATGTTTTGAACCTGGTGGTGGAACAGAGGGGCACTCCATGATACTGCTGATGGATGCACAGCACTCATCACCATTAACAGAGCTTGCATAGATGGATGAGAAAGCCATTCCTTGTTTGCACAGGATTATATTTGCTATGCTCCCACAGAGTTCTGAAGATTAGATTAATTCAGCAGTACCAGGGATCACTGATATTACTATTAAAAAAAAAAATCCAGTAGCCTCCTCTACTGAATGCAAGCAGAGAAATACTCCTTTATACGACAAACTGGAGTATTATAGAAGACATGAACTTTCTCCATCCATCAACAGGACAAAGCTGTTGTACCCTTTTACCCAAATGCTTACCAGGAAAGGGAGTGGGTACACAGCAGGATCTTCAAACACAGCAAGGAAAAGGTCTACAAAGATAAAGAAGTAGGTGGCTGCTTGCATAGTCCAATGGTTATAGAGATAGTAAAGTCTGGGGAGGCAAACCAGATATTAAAAGTTAGCCCACTAGTACTGTGTATTGATACAGCAAATTTACAGCGGGGAGAAGAATACAAGCCCTTCCGATCCAACAGAAGTAGGTTAGGATTTCTGACAGTACCGAATGGTGGCCCGCGAACACCCAAAGCAGTGGTAGGAAACCTGCGGCCTATGGGCCACATGTGACCCACCACTGACCCAAAGACTACTGGAACACATACAACCTGCATGGAATCATAGAATATCAGGGTAGGAAGAGACCTCAGGAGGTATTTAGTCCAACCCCCTGCTCAAAGCAGGGCCAACCCCAACTAAATCATCCCAGCCAGGGCTTTGTCAAGCCGGGTCTTTAAAAGCCTCTAAGGATGGAGATTCCACCACTTCCCTAGGGAATCCATTCCATCTTGCAAGGCCTCAGGAGGTCACACACACACACAAAAAAATAAAACAGCTATTTTCTGAGATTTTGTAAAGCACTTTCCTGAGCAAGCTAGTTCATTTAGCCAAGTTCTTGTGTATACTGGAAACTTCCTAACTGTTCAGAGGACAGGTAAGACTCAGGACCTGTGTTCTTCAATTCAGTTTCAGAATAAAATGTTAAAACACAAAAACTTAGTAAAGTTGCCTCCTCTTTATAACTAGCCCTTCCCCTTAAGATGTGTCACCACTGGAGCAGACAGTATGCTCCCCAGCTCAGGAAAACAGATATGCACTACCTGTGCGCCAGCTAGCATGCTAAAAATAGCAGCGTAGCCCAGGGTAGCATGGGCAAGGGGTTGGGCTAGCTGGTTGAGCACAGACACACCCAGACCCCCGATTCAGTCTTTACATCAGATATCCAAGGAATGCCTCAACCAACCCTGACCAAACATTTTAGAGTCACTTCTCAGCACGGTCAAACTCAAAACATAACAAAATTAGGAGTCTGAAGACAAAGTCATTTTGAAGACATCTGATCTAAAAAGCATTAGGAATGTGTGTCATCACCCCCCTCCCCCAATCACTAAGGATTTTTTGGTGAATTCTAGCTTTAAAACACCTTTTCTCCAAATTTTCCATAAAATTTCTCCCCCAAGATGTGATATTGGTTTCTTTTGTGAAAACTGCGGGCAGGGAAAGAGGTGGAAAACCCAGAAAGAGCATGTAATACAAAGCTAGCATCCTTCCACCTTCATTATGGAACATGCTCCCACTGTTCCGTAATTTTCGGCAGCATACTTTACCCCTGGAGCTAGATTAGATTTATTAGTGGGACATCCTAGCTTTCACAAGTGTCTTTTATTCATCCTTACAAAAGCACCATTTGACTTTCTTTTTTTTTTTTACCATGAATATGTTAAAATAGCAAATATTATAGTGCACTGTGCATCTGGCACTGTTGTTTTAAGATACAAAAGGTTCTATAATATTTTCCATTGATTCAAAGTGCTACACTTGCCTTCTTTTAGCTGGGGAAGAGAGAACGGCAGGAAGAACCCGTAAAATGGCACCCAGGAGGACAGATACTGGTTCTGAATTTGTGACTGCAGCCTCCAAAACATATTTCATGATTATGGCCACAAAAAGGCACAAAACCAAAAACAAACAAACAAAACAAACCAAAACAAAAGCCACCACCACCACCAGCACATAAATATCACTGATAGAAACATGGTTGGCCAGAATAAGAGAACTAAGGGACTAGAATGTCTTGGTGTTTTAATACAAGCACTAAACTCTTGGAAGATGAGCCGAACGGGACAAACTGATTGAGGTTAAAAATGAAAAGGATGGGGAAAGACTGTTGTATCAACATGGATATCCACTGTAACTCAGCGTGTACAGCCTCTAGTCTTCTGTATTCTCTTCCTTTTGCTTTAGTCACTTTCTCTTAATACTTTGAATTGTTTTCTTAAGATTAAAGCATTTCTTACTCTCAACAATTATGTTCACCTTTAATAAAAGAGCTTGTTACTTAAAGTGCAGATTTTTGTTTTGGTTAAAAGCTGTTTGATGAACTATTGACAAACAACTAAGGGGAAAGACTCCTGAATGCGTCAACATCCCCTCCCATTTGCTGGAGGGCATGGGAAACAAGCAGCTATTATTTCGTAGTAGCAAGATGTAGCTGTCCCACACTAGTTCTCTGAAGATTTCTCCAGCAAAAAGAGAAAAAAAAAAATAGATATATCAAGACTTGACATCACTAAGGTGAGAAAGAGGGGCAAGAACACTCTCTCTGGGAAGAGTTTGTCTTCCTGCATTGCAAATATATTAAAATAAAAAATTAGAATTTATTTTTTAATTGACAATTAAGATGTCTTCCCCCCGCCAAACTTTTAACTTATTTTGCAGTTGCTGGAAGTTAAGGCGGGAATAAGGGTTCACGCAGCGCTGATGGGAGGCTGCAGGGGGCTCCCAGCACAGCAAAGGGGCCCAAAACACCTGAGTGCAAGGGATGCTGCAGTCCTGGCCTGGTGGAGTAGAGACGCCTCCCCGAGGCCAGGTCCACATGAAGTACGGTTACCAGATAGCAACTGTGAAAAAACAGGACGAGGGGTGAGGATGGTGGGGGTAAATAGGCACCTATATAAGAAAAAGTCCCAAAAAAATGGGACAGATGGTCACCCTAATAAGAAAGAGAATGAGCTCCCAGCTCCATCCCAAGACAGAAGCATTACTGCAGCAGGGTGGCCTCCCCCATAGCCTCGGGCTAAGCATCCTCCTCCTCATGGCCCTGGCTGGGGTTGTCTGCTCTGCCAGGCCAGGACTCCAGGCTTCCCCATGCCTTGCACCTGCAGGGAGCCCTCTAGAGCCCTGCTGTCATGAGAGTGGGTCATAGAGTCCTAGAATATCAGGGTTGGAAGGGACCTCAGGAGGTCATCTTGTCCAACCCCCATGACAGCCAGGCTGCAGAGGACTCCCTGCACTGTTGCTGGGCTGGTGACACTGGATCCCTTTAGGAACAAGGTGCAGGGAAGGCTGCATGCCTGCCAACAGTTACTGATCCATCTTTTATTATCTAGTCAACAACGTCTCTTGAGATTCCCCTGTTTATGCAGCAAAGGTTCATAATAATTCTTTTCTCCACAGCATCACACAGAGCTCACGTTCGCCTGATTATCCACCATGACACCAAAATCTTTGTCAGAGTCACTGCTTCCAGGATTGAGGTCCCCATTCTTTATTCCTAGATATAGACATTTACATTTAGCTGTATTAAAATGCATAGTGCTTGCTTACAACCAGTTTACCAAGCAATCCAGTTCGTTCTGAATCAATGACCTGTTGTCTTCATTATTTACCACTTCCTAAATTTGGAGTCATCTGCACAGGGCCGGTGCAAGGAAGTTTTGCACCCTAGGCGAAACTTCCACTCTGCACCCCCACCCAAGCCCTGCAGCAGCTCCCCCTCCCCACTGAGGTACCCCTCACCCCCACGGCAACTCCCCCCCCCGGGGAGCTGTGCAGCACCTCCCCCCCGGGGAGCTGTGCAGCACCTCCCCACCCCAGCTCACCTCTGCTCCGTGTCCTCCCTGAGCACGCCGCCCTCGCTCTAGTTCTCCTCCCAGGCTTGCGGCGCCAATCAGCTGATTGGCGCCGCAAGCCTGGAAGGTGGGAGAAGCGAAGCAGCGACTGCATGGTGGAACCCCCGGGGCTCCTGGCGGCGCCCTGACCCAGGGAAACCCCTGGGCTGCTGGTGGCAGCTCAGACTCCCTCTCAGTGCAGCAGTCGCTGAAATGCTTTAAAAAAAATTGAGGGGGCACCACTTTTTGGCACCCCCAAATCTTGGTGCCCTAGGCAACTGCCTAGTTGGCCTAAATGGTAGCACCGGCCCTGCATCTGCAACCTTTCAAAGTGATTATCTTAGTTCTTCTTTACAGGTCATTAATAAAAACCTTAAATATGGTAGGGGTAAGAACAGGTCCCTGCCAGGCCCCAATCAAAGCACAGCTGCTCTATGAAGATTCCCTATTTACAATCACATTTTGAGATCTATCAGTTTTATATTACTTTAGTTTTTTTTAATCCATCAAGTGGTACCATGTTAAACGCCTTAGAGACGTCTATTACAAACATTATTACCTTTATCTACTGATCTCCTAAAAACTTTTATATAAAGTTTGACAGGACCTATTTTCCATAAACCTATGTTGATTTGTGTGTATACGTGTGTATGGTCTGGAATAATGTGAGCAGTTATAATCACTTGAACCTAAGCTACCAATAATTGTTAGTTCTGTGATCAATTACTCTTTATCTGTTAGGGAAATTCTACATTAGACCTCATCCTACGTTGGCTGCAACACTTTTTGAGTTAGGAAATTGCCATCTATTATGTTTAGAAATTCCAAGGATGTTTTAGTGCAGGCAGAATGCACCTCCAGCATGTCACTCAAACTGAAGTGCTCCATGATCATGCAGGTTCTCCCACACACATTATAGGCTGGTGTGTCAGGTGTTGGTCACCCTGTTACCTAGTGTGATTTGTTAGTCTGTAACAGACTCCAACTAGTACTCCATCATGTGCTTTACCTGTTCAGACATTAATGCTTAAGGAACAAAGATCATTTTCTTCTGAGTTATCGGTCACTCAGAAACAGCTAATATTCTTGATGTAGAGTGCCACTTCCCCTTCCCGTTTGCTCATTTGATCCTTCCTCAATACACTATAACCATTATTTTAACATTCCAATCATGCAAATCATCCCACCAGGTTTCAGTAATCCCAACCAGATCAAATTTATGCACATAAATGAGAAATTCCAGTTCATCTTGTTTGTTACCCAGGCTGCTAGCATTGGTGTACAAGCAATTCAAGAATTTCTTCTTTTCATGTCCTTTTGGTCCTTGATTCGTATTGTTCTCAACATCTCGAGGATAGAATCCCCCCAATCAAATAAGCATGGCCTACATTCTTTGCTGCTAGATTAAGCATGTGCATAACATTTGTGGAAGCTGAGCTTTAGTGAATAAATTAACTTGATTTAAATCCAAATTTTCTTTGTATCCAGCGTCCCCCTCACCCCAATTAAGTGAAAATATTTTCCCAGTTAAATATTTTAATTCTTCACACAGAACATTGCTGTACTGGATGTTAGAGTGTTCTCTTACCTGACTGCTTGTGGTGAGGTTTCAAACGGAATGTTTCTATTATACTGAGCATCATAAACATAAGCTGCTGCCAGGAGAAGGTCCTGTTGATGATGGGGGTGGGGAGAATGTGACACAGTTTAATTCAGTCAGAATTTGACACTCTTACATTTAAAGATGCAATTCCAAAGAGGCCTTCCAAGGAAGCATCTTTTTACTTTGAGACATTCCATTTAGATGAAGTTTAATATAAGTGGTGCTCTGAACAATGGTGCTATAAAGAGACTTCATGACATGCAGATTCTGAAATATATTCTAACTTATAAAAGCACAAGCAAACATACAGCCTTCTCCTCACCCCTGTTCAAACTGGGTGAGAAACCTAAGGTTCATTGGGGAACAAAAACAGTTGCATGATTATTTACTATAAATTTAAAATTGCTAGAAATATACAATGCAAGGAGAGGTTTAGGTGAGGTCACCTGATGGTTAGTAACTGTCTAATAACTTTAGGGGAAGTGCTGTGTGCAGAGAGCACTTTATTCTTCTCTCTCCATTGAGGAGATTAGCATATGTTTGTTTTTTCCTTCTCTTGTAGCCAACAGCAGAGATGGAGTTCTCAAAAGGGATGAGCTACCTAGGATTCCTGCCATTCTAGGATAGATTCCAAACACTTGAATTCTGTTTCCTGGAAACGTGACTTATCACCCTACCCTCTCACTGCATTTGTACCATACACATACTATTTACAATACAGTACCCCCTTTAGTTTCTGTCAATTGTGTCTTTGCATGAATGACTCAGAACAGAGGGGCTGATTCGCTTATCATGCTCTTCTCAAAGAAAGAAGATTTCAGTGCAAGTATTTAACACACAGATGGAGTAGCTCCATACTGAGTTTGTTTAGCCAATGCTCAGCGGCATTCTGGGTCACCTTTAAACAAGGAAGAGGCAGGTTGGCAGCTTGCACTTTGGCAGCTGAGACACGTAGTCATCTGCCTTGTTAATGTGGCATGGAAAAGCAACAACAGGTTCTCTAGTCCAGAGGGCACAAGAGGAAGTTTTGGCTGTGTCTGCAAGTCTTTTACTCTAACAGGACTTTACAGTACCCACAGTGTGAACTGTTGTTTAATGGCTTAACTATTAAAATGCCATTATTGAGGGTCTTTCTTCTCAAGAAACTGCTTAAGGAACCTGTTGACATCTAGTGGATCTCATGAAGAACTGCAGCAGTGCTGAAGGAAGCCTCTTTGCTCCCAGACATCTGCTCTTTGTTTCTATGCTCTTTAAACCCACCTGCTCTACTGGTGTTTTTGGTTTTTTCCCCAGAGGGAGTTTGTAACATAGTTGACAATACACAGCTCATGTCCACACATAGACACACAAGTATACTGAACAAATGGTTTCTACCCATGTCTCTGGACTGTATTTCAACTCTGCTCATGACCAGGGCTGTAACATAACTCTCAGGCCATGAATTGGGTCTCAGCCTACTCCACTGGGTAGACAGGACCCCAAATCGACATATGTGCAGACCGCTTAGCCATTCCTCTGTCTCCCAGGTCATCCCTATGTAGGAGGCCATTCCAAAATACACTGTGCTGCATGGAGAACACCCAGACATCCACAGCTTCTTGTGCAGCAACTGAGGCAATATGCAATAGTTGCACAGAATTTCCAAGCACGCATTGATACAAACATCACTGTAGAGAGGGAAGAAACAGGCTAACACAGTTGTGTCAGAAAAAGCACTGCTGATGGATGTGTTGAATTGTGTTGACTGCTGATGGATGTGTTGAATTGTGTTGACTGTAGATGTGTCAAACAACCTGCCTACGCTACAGATCCATTTCTGTAGATTTCTGTAACATGGTTAAGATACCCGCTACCCTATGGGTATGTCTACACTGCAGTCATGGGCGTAACAGCGGCTCATGGAGACTGACCCAAGCTAACATTAGCTAGCTCAGGTTCTGAAGCAGAAAAGCTGCAGTATCTGAAGTTTCAGCACAAGCTAACTGCCTGCGTAATTACCAAGGACCCCAGGGCTTGTACAGTGCACGCTGAGACCCATACTACGGTGGCTTCACTGCTCTCAGTATCCAACTAACAAGATTAAAACTGGTTTAGGTATACGCCTACACAAGCTGCAGTCACACATCACGACTGCAGTGCAGACACTCCATACGAAATAAAGCCCAGCTCTATCCAGTTCAGGAGCCAAGTGCTGCAACCGGATGTCACTTATAACATAGACAGTAAATGCAGTTAGAAGACCAAACAATTTGCCATGTAGAAAAGGCCTTTGTCTTCTCCATCACCTTCCCGCGATCCCATGGGCAACTGATTTTTAAGATACACCAGCATCCCCACCCACTGACCAAGAGGTCCCTGTCCAATTTCTTAACAGGGAATAAAGCTACAAAAGCAGCTGGAGCTGCTGAGGCTCCTCTCCCTCCACAAACGAAAGCCTGGCAGCCATGGCTAGCCCTGTGCCCCTAGACTACCCGAGAGGGAGGCTGAAGGGTAGAGAGAGGGCTTCCCCCCTCTTGCCAAGAGCAGGCAGGGAGCGTGGCCAGCGGACACACCCTGCAGGTGGCCCCTCGCCCGGAGGTTACTGCAGGCACTTTGCAAGGGCGAAGGGCAGGCTGCCAGCTTTGTCCTGCAAAGGGGAAGGGGGTGGGGGGTTATAGCCAAAGAGCCCCTCCCTGCTGCCCAGCGTGCATGTGGGGTGCAGACCTGCCCATCCAGGCTCCGGGGAGGGAGCGGGCAGGCACCCACCCTGGCCCAGGGACAGGCTTGCAAGGCAGCGGCCGGAGGGGATGCGCGGAGCCCAGCTCCGGGGGTCCCTGCACCCGGGCTACCGCCCGCCGAGCCCCGTTACCTCCTGCGCGAGCGGTGGGTCTTGGGCTGCGGCGGACATGGCCGAGCCGGCTCAGCTCAGGGCCCCGTTAGCTCCATCCCCGCGAGCCCCGCCGCGAGCTTTAACCCCGCCCGCACGTGACTCCGGGCAGCGGAAACAGCTCCCAGCCCGCGGGCAGCCCGGCGGGGCAGCCGGGCTCGGGGGGAGGGGCTGGCAGCCGGGGACAGACAGACAGACAGACAGACTGGGGGAGGGGATGGCAGCCGGGGACAGACAGACAGA